>NC_088868.1:35324312-35653687 GCF_032884065.1 Artemia franciscana
TTTAATTATTAAAGTTTAATTCCCTAGTTTAACTTAATATATTAATTTAAATTTAATTTGTTTAATTAAACATATGACGTTAAGTTGTTTAAAGTCATATGTTTTTGCTTATTTTTTCCCCAATTTTTCACCCAGGTGTTTTTTTTTTCTTTTTTGCATCTGCTACTAATAAAAATGCATAATTATATATAAAGGTCTTCTTATTAAAACTGAATTTCTTATTTTTCGTGTTTTTTTTTTGGAATAACGATATTTTTAAGGAATTTGCAAGGTAGAACTTCCACTTAACAGATTGGACCTATCAGATTTAATTTCACTGGCGTTGGTACTCCAAGTAAGGCCGAAACTGAAAACTGTAAGCACAATTAACAGTTCTCAATTGTAAAGAATCAATAAGTAAAAAATGGGCTATTACTGATTCAAGCCAGGTATTCTTAAGCTTATTGTAAAACTTTTGTGCGATTTAACAGCACATGAATTCAGTTAGGTTATTATGGTACCTGGAATATTTAAATGAAAATCTCAAAGCAACACTAAAATTTCAATTTTAGAGCATTGATTCCCTGAAAATATACTGATAATACTGGAAATGCATGAGATTTTCTTAATTATGCAGTGAAATTTTGAGTATGTCGTCATAACAATAAATTGATAGATTTCGCAACATCACAATGATGTAAATTCACACAAATGGCTTTTATTGTTTTTTTCAGCATTTGCATATATACATTCAACAAGTGTGTGACTAATCTCTAGTCAGAGCGGCGTAGTGGCAGAATAGTCTTCTAAGGTTGTGGATCCGAAGTTTGCAGATTATCCGAGGTTGTAGATCCATATGGATTTTGTAGATCTAGGTTGTAATATTATCCGAAGGTTGTAGATTATCCAGAATGTTAAGGAGGGGGGTGCACAGCCTAGGCACGGCAATGGTAAAAAAAAAGCCGAGAATCACTGCTCTATGACATCAGATAAATTAGTTTAAAATATAAACATTCAACCTACCTTTCGATACCGGAGATAATCTAAACAAGTCTGTACATTCTGAAGCATATGAAAACGCATTCGACCTCGCTCTCGGGGCTAGAAAAAAGGGGAATCAAATCAGTCAAAGAAAAAAGAACAAGACTAAGCAGCAAACCTACAAAGAAATACACGTGGTTAGATGGATAAAAAGTATCATATTACTAAGTAATAATAAGGTCTTAATAATAAAATTATTTAGTAATATATATATATATGCTAGCTGTTGGGGTGGCGCTTCGCGCCACCCCAACACCTAGTTGGTGGGGGCGCTTCGCGCCACCCCCAAGCCCCCCCGCGCGCGTAAGTCGTTACGCGCCATATTAGTTACGCGCCATTGTGGTTGTGTCCCTATGTCCCACCTGTGAATCGACCATTCCCTGAGTCGCCATCGTCATTTATATATCCCCCTGTGCACCCCGGCGTCCCCTTTGTAGTTATGTCCCTGTGTCCCGGTCGTCGTCATTTATACTCCCTGTGTCCCGGTGCTTTGTTGATTGCTAATCGAACATTCCTTTTGTCCCGGTCGCTTTCTCTTTGAGTGTCGTCATTTATTTAGATTGTTTCTCCTTTATTTTTCAGTTTTTTTCCTTTTTTTAGTTTTTTTTCTTTTTTAGTTCTTTTAGTTTTTACCTTTTTTATTTTTTTTTAGTTTTTTTCTTTTTACTTTTTTTTTAGTTTTATCTTTTTTATTTTTTTTTATTTTTATTCTTAATTTTATTAGTTTTCTTTTTCTCTTCTATTTTTCAGTTTTTTTCCTTTTTTTTAAGTTTTTTTTTAGTTTTTAGTTTTTTTAGTTTTTTTTCCTTTTTTTCTTTTTAGTTTTTTATTGGTTTTTACCTTTTTTTTAGCTTTTTTAGTTTTTTCGTTTTTTCTTTTTACTTTTTTTTTTAGTTTTTATCTTTTTTATTTTTTTTTTATTTTATTCTTAATTTTATTCATTTATATATCCCCCTGTGCACCCCGGCGTCCCCTTTGTAGTTATGTCCCTGTGTCCCGGTCGTCGTCATTTATACTCCCTGTGTCCCGGTGCTTTGTTGATTGCTAATCGAACATTCCTTTTGTCCCGGTCGCTTTCTCTTTGAGTGTCGTCATTTATTTAGATTGTTTCTCCTTTATTTTTCAGTTTTTTTCCTTTTTTTAGTTTTTTTTCTTTTTTAGTTCTTTTAGTTTTTACCTTTTTTAGTTTTTTTTAGTTTTTTAGATGAAATTTTTTTTAGTTTTTTTCCTTTTTTTTCTTTTTAGTTTTTTATTGGTTTTTACCTTTTTTTTAGCTTTTTTAGTTTTTTTCGTTTTTTCTTTTTACTTTTTGTTTAGTTTTTATCTTTTTTATTTTTTTTATTTTTATTCTTAATTTTATTAGTTTTCTTTTTCTCTTCTATTTTTCAGTTTTTTCCTTTTTTTTAAGTTTTTTTTTTAGTTTTTAGTTTTTTTAGTTTTTTTTTCCTTTTTTTCTTTTAAGTTTTTTATTGGTTTTTACCTTTTTTTTTAGCTTTTTTAGTTTTTTTCGTTTTTTCTTTTTACTTTTTTTTTAGTTTTTATCTTTTTTATTTTTTTTTATTTTATTCTTAATTTTATTAGTTTTCTTTTTCTCTTCTATGTTTCAGTTTTTTCCTTTTTTTAAGTTTTTTTTTTAGTTTTTACTTTTTTTACTTTTTTAGTTTTTTTAGTTTTTTTAGTTTTTTAGCTTTTTTATTTTTTTTATTAGTTTTTAGTTTTTTTGTAGTTTTTGCCTTTTTTTAGTTTTTTCAGTTTTTTTTTTTAGTTTTTAGTTTTTTACCTTTTTTGTGGATCGTCACCTGATCCACAGATCCACAGACAGACAGACAGCTTATTTTTATATGTTTTTTATTTTTTTTATTTTATTCTTAATTTTATTAGTTTTCTTTTTCTCTTCTATTTTTCAGTTTTTTCCTTTTTTTTAAGTTTTTTTTTTAGTTTTTAGTTTTTTTTTGTTTTTTTAGTTTTTTAGCTTTTTTATTTTTTTTATTAGTTTTTAGTTTTTTTTTTAGTTTTTTATTGGTTTTTACCTTTTTTTTAGCTTTTTTAGTTTTTTTCGTTTTTTCTTTTTACTTTTTTTTTTAGTTTTTATCTTTTTTATTTTTTTTTTATTTTATTCTTAATTTTATTCATTTATATATCCCCCTGTGCACCCCGGCGTCCCCTTTGTAGTTATGTCCCTGTGTCCCGGTCGTCGTCATTTATACTCCCTGTGTCCCGGTGCTTTGTTGATTGCTAATCGAACATTCCTTTTGTCCCGGTCGCTTTCTCTTTGAGTGTCGTCATTTATTTAGATTGTTTCTCCTTTATTTTTCAGTTTTTTTCCTTTTTTAGTTTTTTTTTCTTTTTTAGTTCTTTTAGTTTTTACCTTTTTTAGTTTTTTTTAGTTTTTTAGATGAAATTTTTTTTTAGTTTTTTTCCTTTTTTTCTTTTTAGTTTTTTATTGGTTTTTACCTTTTTTTTAGCTTTTTTAGTTTTTTTCGTTTTTTCTTTTTACTTTTTTTTTAGTTTTTATCTTTTTTATTTTTTTTTTATTTTTATTCTTAATTTTATTAGTTTTCTTTTTCTCTTCTATTTTTCAGTTTTTTTCCTTTTTTTTAAGTTTTTTTTTTAGTTTTTAGTTTTTTTAGTTTTTTTTTCCTTTTTTTCTTTTTAGTTTTTTATTGGTTTTTACCTTTTTTTTAGCTTTTTTAGTTTTTTTCGTTTTTTCTTTTTACTTTTTTTTTTAGTTTTTATCTTTTTTATTTTTTTTTATTTTATTCTTAATTTTATTAGTTTTCTTTTTCTCTTCTATTTTTCAGTTTTTTCCTTTTTTAAGTTTTTTTTTAGTTTTTAGTTTTTTTAGTTTTTTTAGTTTTTTAGCTTTTTTATTTTTTTTATTAGTTTTTAGTTTTTTTTGTAGTTTTTGCCTTTTTTTTAGTTTTTTCAGTTTTTTTTTTAGTTTTTAGTTTTTTACCTTTTTTGTGGATCGTCACCTGATCCACAGATCCACAGATCCACAGACAGACAGACAGCTTATTTTTATATATTTTTTATTTTTTTTTATTTTATTCTTAATTTTATTAGTTTTCTTTTTCTCTTCTATTTTTCAGTTTTTTCCTTTTTTTAAGTTTTTTTTTTTTAGTTTTTAGTTTTTTTAGTTACTTAGTTTTTTTAGTTTTTTTAGTTTTTTAGCTTTTTTATTTTTTTTATTAGTTTTTAGTTTTTTTTTTGTAGTTTTTGCCTTTTTTTAGTTTTTTCAGTTTTTTTTTTTAGTTTTTAGTTTTTTACCTTTTTTGTGGAACGTCACCTGATCCACAGATCCACAGATCCACACACAGACAACTTATTTTTATATATATAGATATATAGATATATATATATATATATATATATATATATATATCTATATATATAAAAATAAGTTGTCTGTGTGTGGATCTGTGGATCAGGTGACGTCACCTGAAAAAACTGGATCAGGTGACGTCAAAACTGAAAAAACTAAAAAAAGGCAAAACTACAAAAAAACTAAAAACTAATAAAAAAAATAAAAAAGCTAAAAAACTAAAAAAACTAAAAAAAAGGCAAAAACTACAAAAAAAACTAAAAACTAATAAAAAAGCTAAAAAACTAAAAAAACTAAAAAAAGGCAAAAACTACAAAAAAACTAAAAACTAATAAAAAAAGTAAAAAAGCTAAAAAACTAAAAAAACTAAAAAAAAAGGTAAAAAACTAAAAAAACTAAAAACTAAAAAAAAACAAAAAAAAGGAAAAAAAACTGAAAAATAAGCTAAAATAAAGGTAAAAACCAATAAAAAACTAAAAAAAAAACTGAAAAAACTAAAAAAAGGCAAAAACTACAAAAAAAACTAAAAACTAATAAAAAAAGTAAAAAAGCTAAAAAACTAAAAAAACTAAAAAAACTAAAAAAAGGTAAAAAACTAAAAAAATAAAAAATAAAAAAAAACTAAAAAAAGGAAAAAACTGAAAAATAAGCTAAAATAAAGGTAAAAACCAATAAAAAACTAAAAAGAAAAAAAGGAAAAAAATAAAAAAAATTTTCATCTAAAAAACTAAAAAAAACTAAAAAAGGTAAAAACTAAAAGAATTAAAAAAGAAAAAAATAAATGACGACACTCAAAGAGAAAGCGACCAGGACAAAAGGAATGTTCAATTAGCAATCAACAAAGCACCGGGACACAGGGAGTATAAATGACGACCAGGACATAAGTAAAAAAAAAAACTAACAAAACTAAAAAGAAGGTAAAAACTACAAAAAAACTAAAAAGAAAAAAAAAACTAAAAACTAATAAAAAAACTAAAAAATCTAAAAATCTAAATAAACTAAAAAAGAAAAAAAAAAGGAAAAAAATAAAGGAGAAAAACAAAACTAAAAAACGAATGTATATACAGACCGGGACACGGGATACAAATGACGACCGGGACACAGGGAATATAAATGACGACCGGGACACAGGGACACAACTACAACGGGGACACCGGGGGAAACAGGGGGATATAAATGACGACCGGGACAAAAAAACTAAAAAGAAAAAAAAACTAAAAACTAATAAAAAAACTAAAAAATCTAAAAATCTAAATAAACTAAAAAAGAAAAAAAAAGGAAAAAAATAAAGGAGAAAAACAAAACTAAAAAACGAATGTATATACAGACCGGGACACTGGGATAGTGTGGGACGCGTGGGGACGCGAAGCGCCCCCACCAACTAGGTGTTGGGGTGGCGCGAAGCGCCACCCCAACAGCTAGTATATATATATATCTATATATAAAAATAAGTTGTCTGTCTGTCTGTGGATCAGGTGACGTCATGTTTCTGTGTCGGCTGACGTCATGTTTTCGACTGACGAAATTACAGACCGGGACATCGGGACACAAATGACGACCGGGACACGGCACATAGAGAATATAAATGACGACCGGGACACAAGGAATGTTCGATTAGCAATCACCATCAACAAAGCACCGGGACACAAATTAAAGGTAAAAAACTAAAACCTAAAAAAAAGACCAATTCAAAAACGAATGTACATACAGACCGGGACACAAATGACGACCGGGACACCGGGACATGATGACCGGGACACAGGGACACAACTACAACAGGGACTCCGGGGGGCTCAGGGGGATATATAAATGACGATGGCGACACAGGGAATCGTCGATTAGCAATCACCATTAACAAAGCTCAAGGGCAATCATTAGAATCATAAGGTATAGATCTGAATACGGATTGTTTTCCCATGGACCATTATATGTTGCATGTTCAAGAGTCGTTAAACCTGACATTCTATTTAGATAATGGGACAGCAAAGAATGTTGTATATTCGCAAGTTTTACGTAGTTAAAAACATATATATATATATATATATATATATATATATATATATATATATATATATATATATATATATATATATATATATATATATATATATATATATATATATATATATATATATATATATATATATATATATATATATATATATATATATATATATATATATATATATATATATATATATTCACAGGTGGGACATAGGGACACAACTACAATGGCACGTAACTAATATGGCGCGTAACGACTTAGGCGCGAAGCGCCACCCCAACAGCTAGTATATATATATATATATATATATATATATATATATATATATATATATATATATACTACTAGCTGTTGGGGTGGCGCTTCGCGCCACCCCCCAAGCCCCCCCGCGCGCGCAAGTCGTTACGCGCCATTGTAGTTGCGTCCCTGTGTCCCACCTGTGAATATAGATAGATATATATATATATATTTTTAACTACGTAAAACTTGCGAATGTACAACATTCTTGGCTGTCCCATTGTCTGTGCATATAAATAGATTGTCAGGTTTACCGACTCTTGAACATGCAACATATAATTGTCCATGGAAAAAATAATCTGAGTTCAGATCTATACCTCATTATTCTTATGATTGCCCTTGAGCTTTGTTGATGGTGATTGCTAATCGAACATTCCCTGTGTCCCTGTCGTCATTTATATATCCCCCTGTGCCCCCCGGCGTTCCCGTTGTTGTTGTTTCCCTGTGTCCCGGTCGTCATTTGTGTCCCGGTTTCCCAGTTTGTAATTTCTCTTTGAGTGTCGCGGTCGTAATTTATATTCCCTGTGTCGCGGTGTCCCGGTCGTCATTTTTGTCTCGGTCGTCATTTGTGTTCCGGTGTCCCGGTCTGTAATTTCTCTTTGAGTGTCCTGGTTGTCATTTATATTCCCTGTGTCCCGGTCGTCATTTGTGTCCCGGTCTGTATATACATTCGTTTTTGAATTGGTCTTTTTTTAGGTTTTAGTTTTTTACCTTTTTTTAGTTTTTTTTTCTTTTTTTTTTAGTTTTGTTTTTCTCCTTTATTTTTCATTTTTTTTCCGTTTTCATTCTATTTTCTTTTTTAGTTTTTTTTTAGCTTTTTACCTTTTTAATTTTTTATTAGTTTTTAGTTTTTTTTTCTTTTTAGTTTTTTTGTAGTTTTTACCTTTTTTTAGTTTTTAATTTTTTTTTACTTATGTCCTGGTCATCATTTATACTCCCTGTGTCCCGGTCGTCATTTGTATCCCGGTGCTTTGTTGATGGTGATTGCTAATCGAACATTCCTTGTGTCCCGGTCGTCATTTATATTCCCTTTGTGCCGGTGTCCCGGTCGTCATTTGTGTCCCGATGTCCCGGTCTGTAATTTCGTCAGTCGAAAACATGACGTCAGCCGACACAGAAACATGACGTCACCTGATCCACAGATCCACAGACAGACAACTTATTTATATATATATCTATATATATAAAAATAAGTTGTCTGTGTGTGGATCAGGTGACGATCCACAAAAAAGGTAAAAACTAAAAAAAAAACTGAAAAAACTAAAAAAAGGCAAAAATTACAAAAAAAACTAAAAACTAATAAAAAAAAATAAAAAAAATAAAAAAGCTAAAAAAACTAAAAAAACTAAAAAACTAAAAAAACTAAAAACTAAAAAAAAAAACTTAAAAAAAGGAAAAAACTGAAAAATAGAAGAGAAAAAGAAAACTAATAAAATTAAGAATAAAATAAAAAAAAATAAAAAAAAATAAAAAATAAATAAAAATAAGCTGTCTGTCTGTCTGTGGATCTGTGGATCTGTGGATCAGGTGACGATCCACAAAAAAGGTAAAAAACTAAAAACTAAAAAAAAAACTGAAAAAACTAAAAAAAAGGCAAAAACTACAAAAAAAAACTAAAAACTAATAAAAAAAATAAAAAAGCTAAAAAATTAAAAAAATTAAAAAAACTAAAAAACTAAAAAAACTAAAAACTAAAAAAAAAACTTAAAAAAGGAAAAAACTGAAAAATAGAAGAGAAAAAGAAAACTAATAAAATTAAGAATAAAATCAAAAAAAATAAAAAAGATAAAAACTAAAAAAAAAAGTAAAAAGAAAAAACGAAAAAAATTAAAAAAGCTAAAAAAAAAAGGTAAAAACCAATAAAAAACTAAAAAGAAAAAAAGGAAAAAAATAAATAAAAAAACTAAAAACTAAAAAAAATATTAAAAAAAGGAAAAAACTGAAAAATAGAAGAGAAAAAGAAAACTAATAAAATTAAGAATAAAAATATAAAAAAATAAAAAAGATAAAAACTAAAAAAAAAGTAAAAAGAAAAAACGAAAAAAACTAAAAAAGCTAAAAAAAAGGTAAAAACCAATAAAAAACTAAAAAGAAAAAAAGGAAAAAAACTAAAAAAAAATTTCATCTAAAAAACTAAAAAAAACTAAAAAAGGTAAAAACTAAAAGAACTAAAAAAGAAAAAAAACTAAAAAAAGGAAAAAAACTGAAAAATAAAGGAGAAACAATCTAAATAAATGACGACACTCAAAGAGAAAGCGACCGGGACAAAAGGAATGTTTGATTAGCAATCAACAAAGCACCGGGACACAGGGAGTATAAATGACGACGACCAGGACACAGGGACATAACTACAAAGGGGACGCCGGGGTGCACAGGGGGATATATAAATGAATAAAATTAAGAATAAAATAAAAAAAAATAAAAAAGATAAAAACTAAAAAAAAAAGTAAAAAGAAAAAACGAAAAAAACTAAAAAAGCTAAAAAAAAAGGTAAAAACCAATAAAAAACTAAAAAGAAAAAAAGGAAAAAAAACTAAAAAAACTAAAAACTAAAAAAAAAACTTAAAAAATAGGAAAAAACTGAAAAATAGAAGAGAAAAAGAAAACTAATAAAATTAAGAATAAAAATAAAAAAAAATAAAAAAGATAAAAACTAAAAAAAAGTAAAAAGAAAAAAACTAAAAAAACTAAAAAAGGTAAAAACTAAAAGAACTAAAAAAGAAAAAAAACTAAAAAAAAGAAAAAAAACTGAAAAATAAAGGAGAAACAATCTAAATAAATGACGACACTCAAAGAGAAAGCGACCGGGACAAAAGGAATGCTCGATTAGCAATCAACAAAGCACCGGGACACAGGGAGTATAAATGACGACGACCGGGACACAGGGACACAACTACAAAGGGGACGCCGGGGTGCACAGGGGGATATATAAATGACGATGGCGACTCAGGGAATGGTCGATTCACAGGTGGGACATAGGGACACAACTACAATGGCGCGTAACTAATATGGCGCGTAACGACTTACGCGCGCGGGGGGGCTTGGGGGGGCGCTTCTGTCTGTGGATCTGTGGATCAGGTGACGATCCATAAAAAAGGTAAAAAACTAAAAACTAAAATAAAAACTGAAAAAACTTAAAAAAGGCAAAAACTACAAAAAAAACTAAAAACTAATAAAAAAAAATAAAAAAGCTAAAAAACTAAAAAACCTAAAAAAACTAAAAAAACTAAAAAACTAAAAAAACTAAAAACTAAAAAAAAAACTTAAAAAAAGGAAAAAACTGAAAAATAGAAGAGAAAAAGAAAACTAATAAAATTAAGAATAAAATAAAAAAAATAAAAAAGATAAAAACTAAAAAAAAAGTAAAAAGAAAAAACGAAAAAAACTAAAAAAGCTAAAAAAAAAAAGGTAAAAACCAATAAAAAACTAAAAAGAAAAAAAGGAAAAAAAACTAAAAAAACTAAAAACTAAAAAAAAAAACTTAAAAAAAAGGAAAAAACTGAAAAATAGAAGAGAGAAAGAAAACTAATAAAATTAAGAATAAAAATAAAAAAAATAAAAAAGATAAAAACTAAAAAAAAAGTAAAAAGAAAAAAACTAAAAAAACTAAAAAAGGTAAAAACTAAAACAACTAAAAAAGAAAAAAAAACTAAAAAAAAGAAAAAAAACTGAAAAATAAAGGAGAAACAATCTAAATAAATGACGACACTCAAAGAGAAAGCGACCGGGACAAAAGGAATGTTCGATTAGCAATCAACAAAGCACCGGGACACAGGGAGTATAAATGACGACGAACGGGACACAGGGACACAACTACAAAGGGGACGCCGGGGTGCACAGGGGGATATATAAATGACGATGGCGACTCAGGGAATGGTCGATTCACAGGTGGGACATAGGGACACAACTACAATGGCGCGTAACTAATATGGCGCGTAACGACTTACGCGCGCGGGGGGGCTTGGGGGGGCGCTTCTGTCTGTGGATCTGTGGATCAGGTGACGATCCATAAAAAAGGTAAAAAACTAAAAACTAAAAAAAAAACTGAAAAAACTTAAAAAAGGCAAAAACTACAAAAAAAACTAAAAACTAATAAAAAAAATAAAAAAGCTAAAAAACTAAAAAAAACTAAAAAAACTAAAAAACTAAAAAAACTAAAAACTAAAAAAAAAACTTAAAAAAAGGAAAAAACTGAAAAATAGAAGAGAAAAAGAAAACTAATAAAATTAAGAATAAAATAAAAAAAATAAAAAAGATAAAAACTAAAAAAAAAGTAAAAAGAAAAAACGAAAAAAACTAAAAAAGCTAAAAAAAAAGGTAAAAACCAATAAAAAACTAAAAAGAAAAAAAGGAAAAAAAACTAAAAAAACTAAAAACTAAAAAAAAAAACTTAAAAAAAAGGAAAAAACTGAAAAATAGAAGAGAAAAAGAAAACTAATAAAATTAAGAATAAAAATAAAAAAAAAATAAAAAAGATAAAAACTAAAAAAAAAAGTAAAAAGAAAAAAACTAAAAAAAACTAAAAAAGGTAAAAACTAAAAGAACTAAAAAAGAAAAAAAACTAAAAAAAGGAAAAAAATTGAAAAATAAAGGAGAAACAATCTAAATAAATGACGACACTCAAAGAGAAAGCGACCGGGACAAAAGGTATGTTCGATTAGCAATCAACAAAGCACCGGGACACAGGGAGTATAAATGACGACGACCGGGACACAGGGACATAACTACAAAGGGGACGCCGGGGTGCACAGGGGGATATATAAATGACGATGGCGACTCAGGGAATGGTCGATTCACAGGTGGGACATAGGGACACAACTACAATGGCGCGTAACTAATATGGCGCGTAACGACTTACGCGCGCGGGGGGGGGCTTGGGGGGGGGGGGCGAAGCGCCCCCACCAACTAGGTGTTGGGGTGGCGCGAAGCGCCACCCCAACAGCTAGTATATATATATATATATATATATATATATATATATATATATATATATATATATATATATATATATATATATATATACAACAGCTAGCATATATATATATATATATATATATATATATATATATATATATATATATATATATATATATATATATATATATATATATATATATATATATATATATATATATATATATATATATATATATATATATATATATATATATATATATATATATATATATATATATATATATATATATATATATGCGTCAATACATGTACAACTTGAGCGTTAGGGGGTATATCATACAAGTACCAAATAAGCTATTAAAAAGGTTTATCTCCATGGAAAATGTGTTTTCTCGACTTCTTTAACGATATTTACAACGATTTCCCCTGCTTCATCATTAAATCTGTCAAGACAAGGGTTCTCAGAATATCTCCTCATTTCTCAGATATAGAAAAATATGAAATTTGACTCTTGTTTCGGCAATATACCGCCCTTCCATCTGGAAATGCAGGGTTTCACATTACTCAAACTTAATAACCCAATTCGTCTTGTGTTGTTGGAGAATGGTGATTGTGCAAATTACAATTACAGAAAGTGGAAGCTCATCAAATTGAAGTTAAGATATTGCTTATCCAGAATCACAACGCTTTATATGCAGAATTTAATGTTCTAACAGTCACGGTTTGAAGAAGGGGCGGATCTAGAACAAGATCTTGGGGGAGGCCCAGTGTGAAAAGGGCGTGAGCAAGATCTTGGAGGGGACAATGTGAAAAAGCTGTCAAAAATTGCCCAAATTGACAAATTTATTCTGAAAAAGAGAGAAAAAACAGGGAAAGGAGGTGCCAAAAAAACTTGGGGGGAGGGACTCAGTCCGCCAGTGGTTTGATGTTACTATATTACATACAAGCAGGGACGTACACGGAGGGGGGCATTTTAGGGTCCGGGCACCTCCAAAATCCCAAGCTTTCTCGAACTGTTGAGCACTGTTAATCAAATTATCAAATAATTTTGTGTTTATTAATTGCCTCTCCCTGAAAGGCAAGGGCGGCGCCAGGTCCTTCAGGGCGCTATGCAATATTAACTTGCAGGGCCAAAATGGCTATTACTACAAATTGGGGAGCTGCATGTATGCCATTCATTGCATTCATTTAATTATACCTTATTTTTTAGGTGTTTGTGTGGTCTCAAACGTGATTTCAAGGTAAGTTTTTGCCAAGCAGCATGAACGATAGTTCTATGCCATATTTCCATTCACAGAGATGGCAGAGCATTGACACAGCTTCGCATTTTCATGTTACGCCTAAATTGAGATGAGGGGGATCCCTGGTGACGCGTGGCAATATGCGGCGACACATGTCTAAAAACCACCACTACCAAAGGTATTCCTGATTACATTCCTGCATAGAAGTCTACCTCTTTACATTGTACCATTCGCGATCTTGCTGGTAAAAAAAAGTACTTCAAAACGAAAAGAAGAATCATCGTCGAAAATTTCTCATACACGTGACCCTAAACTGACAAAAAAAGGAAAAGGAATGAAACTTTTAATAAAAGTTTTTTTTCAAGATTGACTAACTTTAATAAAATTACTAAAAAGTGATACTTTCTTTATATGTACTCCTGCGCCACTATATTTGAAAAAAAAGGTGCTACGAACTGTAAAAATGTACTCCCTGTGGCAACCCTTAGTAAATACTGATTTACAGGCTTATTTTTGAATCGAAGTGCTGACAACTGGCGGTTTCTCCATCGCTTACTCACTAGCTGACACGACAGGAGAAACAGCTAAAAGCGCTAAGAAATGTATACAACGTACTATATCTTGAAAAGCCGTTTTTGAACCTGGGGAAGCATGATTTCACATTACACAGATGTGATAATGGGTTACACCTTTTGTTTTTCTAAGATGACATTGACAAAAACTGCATCTGCAAAAACAATCCATTCAATGGAATGCATTTAAAGATATCCATGTAAACAAACCAAGAACACCACTTTGTATACCAAGGGTGGCCTATTTCAAAAAATCACGAACACCAAGTGGCACTTGCCACCCATGGTGAAAGTGTGGCACAAAGTAACCAGTACCCGTGTCATGGAGAGGCAAGGCATGGTAGAACTATACCATAGCGTAGCAAATGACGTTCCCAAGTTTACCAGGTAGCAGAGAGTGGGCGATCCATCGTTTGTATTGCTCTGGTGAAACGATCCTTCGAGGGATAGATAGGGGCAAACAGCTTCGATAGATGGTATGCATATGTCAGGGCGTCAAGAATACTTTTTAGGGGCAAGTGGGGCAAGAGAGCCAGGAAGTAATTTTTAATTTTAATTGCATAAATAAAGAATCATCTTTTACATTTATGGTAGATTAAGATATTCATAAAGACTAGTTACAAATTTACCCTTCTATATTGTCAGGACAAAAATACCATTTACGAAACAGAACGGGGTCAGCCCTCCTTCGAAGGAAGCATGGAAAGACCTTACGAATGAAGCTTTGACCAAAACTGTAATGGAACAATAGTTGACCCCAAAAAATGCAATTGGGGAAACTGGGACCCATAATTTAGTCCAATAGTCACTAGACTACTGAACATGTCTGAACAGAAGGAGCACCTCTGTCTTTATTGTTTATCTTTTTAGGGGTGTCGGAAATGTGTCTTATCATGATAAATAATTCAATCCAAAATATTGGGGGTATTAGCAAAATTAGAGGAAGAATTCTTTTTAAAATAGGGGTAGTCTAAAAACTAATTGCTAAGATGTACGAACGAAGAGCAAAAAAAAAACGAAAAAGACAATAAAGGAAAAGAAAAAGCGGATATTTTGGCGAAGTCTTTCGCTAAATTTTGCACAGTGTAAAAAAAACTAATAAATAAAAAACTTAAGTTTTTAGTTTTTTTGCAACTTCTTTTTTTTCCCTATCTTTTGCACTGGGAACGGCTTAGCACAAGTCATGCCAAGATAACTAGTTTGTCTTTTCCATTTATTCACTGACTGAAAATCACGCTCGTTTGGTTTTGGCCCTTTTTTTTGCTGTTCTACCGTTTTCAAGAATTTTCAGGTGGAGCAGATAAGAGTTAGAATTTTACAATTTTGTTTTTTATATTTGATATTTTAGACACTTCTGCCAAAAGAAGTTAGCAGCAGTTGTAACGAAATATTTTCAAAAATTAGGTACAAAGATCATAGGTGTAGTTAGATGTCATAAAATGTTCTTAAAACTACCACAGCAAAAATACCTTTCACTCTACCTTAAAAGGTAATACATTAAATTTAGATTCCTAGTTGATCCACCCTTTCTAGAATTTGCATTTTCTGATTATTCGGATGATTAAAAACAAAACCGCTCCACTAGGCACCACACAAGAATTCACACCACCCCGCCATGATAAGAATTACAAAGAGAGAAACAAATTGGCGGGGTCGCCATCTGTAACACGAAAGTGCTATTTTAGCGCTATTTTAATTTGTGTAACACTCTAGCACGTTCTCAGGGTTGCTAAAATAGCACTAAAATGCAATTTTAACCCTATTTTAGCACCATTAAATTTTTTTACTATAGCACCGAAAATCACTGTTCAGGACACAAATGTGAGTTATTGTAGTACTTTAGGAACTGACCGTGTTGGCAACCGTGCATACTGGGCTGTAGCTAACATTCGATTTCTGAGCGAGTCAAAAGAGTTCATTCTACCTGAGAGGTTGGCGCGCTAGACTTGCAATACTATGCCATTCAGGATGACAGTTCTAGTCCTGGTGCCACTGAGTATTTGATTTGTGATGGAGGGGGCAGTCCCCTCCTCAATACCTCACCCCTCCCAATACCATGAAATTTCTTCCCACGTAACCCCCCCCCCCAAAAAAAAAAAGTCTGTATATTTCCCAATAACCAATACTAAATGTAAAAAATGGGCAAAGTTCAGAGCCTGTAACCCTTCCCTAATGACTGTGGGGGGTCATGTCATTCTCAAAGACATAGTTATTAGATCTTTCGACTATGCAAAAAAAATAACTATCCCAAAATTTGGATCAGATGACTTTGGTTGAAAAGGGGCATGGGAGGAGGGCTTGGTGCCCTCCAGTATTTTTGTTCACTTAACAGGGCACTACAACTTTTGAATTCCGATCAAATGAGCCTTAATACAATAACTGCTTCGATACAATAACCCCTAGGGAAAACAAACAAAAAACAAATAAACATGTATCTGTGATCATTCTTCTAGCAAAAAAATGCAAAATTTCACATTTTTGTACATAGGAGCTTGAAACTTCTATAGTAAGGTTCCCTGATATGCTGAATCTGGTGGTAGAATTTTCATTAAGATCACTTGACGTTTTAGGGTCATTTCCCCCTTTTTCCAAATTGGGCAAATTTTCTCAGGTTCGTAATTTTTGATGGGTGACATTAAACTTGATGAACTTTGTATATTTTGAATAAGCATCAAAATTCAATTCTTTTGATGTATCTATTGTTATCAAGATTCTGTTTCTTAGAGTTAAACATCCTATAGGAAAGTGTGAGCAAAATGAATGTACTTTTAGAGGTTCTGCGAGTTCGGGTGCTAGAATAGATTTGAAAAGATGACTAAGAAGACAAAGTTAAGAAGACTAAGTTACTAAGGCTAGGAATAAGTGAAGATGAAAAGGTGACGTAGGGTAACGAAATGATTAATCAGGTAGACAGCTTCGCTTACCTTGGTAGTATTATTAGTGAAGACGGTGGGAGCAGTGAAGATGTTAAAAGTAGAATAGCCAAGGCTCAGGGTGTTTTTCACTCACAAAATTTGGAAGAATAGAAAGATAAGTCTGCAAACCAAGATTAGAATATTGGAAGGTACAGTGATGACAGTGGTTAAATATAGCTCTGAAGCATTGGCGCTCCGAAAAGCGGATGAATATTTACTTGATGTTTTCCATATAAATTGCCTAGGGATTGTTCTAGGTACCCGGCTGACTGACCGTATTTCAAACAGTAGGATGTACAAAAATGGGGTTCAATCCCGCTTTCTATGGCTATAATGAAAGAAGGGTTGAGATGGCTAGGGCACGTTCTGCGGATATAGGATGGCAGATCGCCGAAGATAGTCCTTTTCGGCCAACCGTCTAGGGCTAAACGGAAAGCAGGTCGTCCTCGTCTAGGGTGGAAGTATGTAATAAAGAAAGATTTAAAGGAAACGGGAACTTCCTGGGAGGGTGTAAAGAAGAACGCTTTAAATAGCTTGGGATGGAGGAGGAGCGTGCGTAGCTGTGTTGGCCTCAGGCGGCTTTGTGTTGCAGTGGGTTGTTAGTAGCAGTGGTGGTAGTTGGGAGACAACATTTTTTTTTCAGTTTTGAGCACGACGATATTGTCAATTTCAAGAGGAGGGAAGCACCAACATCTAAGTAAGGCATTCTTCTGGCCCGTCCTATCACCTTACCTATCGCAATTTTTATTGTTAACCCGGTAATCTCCCATATTTCACCTTTTTTTCTTTTTCTGAGTGCCACTTCCACAACCTAATAAACATAAAATAACTCCAAATGCCTAAGCAGAAATACAAACTGCCCTGTACACAATAAATAGCCTCATTTGACAACAATTACCTCAACATAATAACCAATCAGGGTTTTCATTTCTATCAGTATTCCGAATCTGCCGAATTTCCAGTCGATCTCCCGACAAAAAAAAAGACTCCTAAACTTTGAACCCCCAAAAATGGTACTTTTATGCCATTTCTGAGGTAATATTTTTCGTCAACTTTGACAAAAACTGATCAACAAAATTTCACTTTTTCTTCCGCCTTTCTCTCGACCTGCTTCTTCAACTTTCAGTATGAGGTAATCCAATCGAAAATCGCTTGAACTGTTCCAAAAACATAATATACGATAAAAAAAAAACAGTCCTACAAAAATTCTACCAAATCCTGATACCCATCAACCACTTTCTACCCAAATTCGATGCAATTTTACATATTTTTTGGAAAGAAAAGTGGAAACCTTTAATCCTAATCTCTTTCTGCGTTTGAATGAGAAATAGTGAATCAAGTAATGTGACCCGGATCTGATTTAAAATATTCAAAGGCATGAACGTCCGCGTAACTCTAACAAGGTGTAATAAGACCCAATTCCGGATCGTCGAAAAAATCTCCATGAAAATAAGGATAAGGCATAGATCACATAATCCTTATGTTTAAACATAAGAGTTAATTAATTTCAACGGCAACGCCTAGGTACTTATCTCACTAATGGTTTTTGTAATAGTCTATTTTCTTATCTAAATTTGACTGGTTGTTTGGTCTGAAGGCTAATTACAATACATAGGTGTATCTCTGAAGCATTGAGTTCAGAGTTGTCAAAACCAAAGAATTGCTTATCCCTTAAACACCCAAAGGGGTTGGGGTAAAGAGCGATCAGGCCGAGAGTTTGGCCTTACCGTTTAGAAGATCGACAACATACAGAAAGCAAATATTGACGAAGACCACACTGTTTTTCCATCACACATACAATGAAGAGAGTAACGAGGAAATATAGAAGACAGTGAATTGTAGAAGACCACTAATTGAGTATTTTGGCTATATGTTTAATAGCCGTCCTGGTACTTGTGTATTATATGGTACACACTCGAGAACTAACGGTAGGTTAATTATATTGAAATATACAAAATATGATGAAAACACAATACTTTAGTAATAAAATTATGAAAACTACAACAAAGATTTATGGTAGGGCTCCGTACAAAATACATTATATTAAATACCTAACTTAACCCAACCAAAGTACCATTTCTATATGTTAAATATTTAATAAAAATATACCTACAACGTAGATTTCAACTGAGCCTAAGTTTAAGGCCGTGATTAAGTGATCTTGAAAACATCGGGGTTCAAAATTGAAGTTAGGGTAGCCTTCTGTCTCTCAATTCTCTAGAGACCGTCGATTGTCAAAAACCCTTCAAATAGCACTCATTCATTGGCGGAAATAGCAGGTTAATTATTCCCGCTTGCCAATATGGTCTCTATGGGTTTTATCGACGATCTGAAAAGATTCTTTGTGGCAAAAAAACTTGTAAAAATTTCAGGTAGCTGAAAAAATTCTATGGGACTGTTCGAAAACAGGAAAATACATCGAAAAATGGTTCCAATCATCTTACAGGTTATTGTCTTCTGCTCATGATAGTATCGATTTTGTTCTAAAAGCAATATCCTTCACATAGTACACTTGTGAAAAAGAGCTAGACATTTTCTAAGATTTCAAAGCAATTAGAGGGAATACAGCAAAATCCTAGCAAACATTTTGTAGCATCTTCAAGAGGCTACAACCTGATATTAAAAGTGGTATCTTCCGCCAATGAATACTAGAGTACTTTTAAAATATACATTTTCAATTTTAACATGGGATTTTCGAGTTCCATCAGTTCACTTAATCACGGCCTTAATATAAATACCTCGTAAATTTATTATTCATTAGAAGTTTTTCCGAATTTTTCCTCTTGTCACAGAACCTGATTAAAGCAAATATAAGTTTGAAACAAAAGAAATCCAGTTTCAATATAGCTTAAAGCCAATCAACTAAACTTACCAGTCTTTCACGTGAGAGCACTTCCAGTAATGAAATAAGTTTGTGCCCATCTCGTAAATCTTCAAAAAGGTCATCCACTCTTTTGCTAACCTGAAAAGTGAGAAACAACTAATTAATCATACCACCAATTTATTATTTTATTTACAACGTACAGAACAGGTACCCTTTCCGACAAAGGACGCCTGTTTTTGATGAATTTAGCAACTGTTTTAGATTGTACAAAAATTCAATAACTTATTCAGAGGGTGCCACTGGTTTACACAATGTGTGTTCCTGACGCTAACTCCTCTATCAAGCCTGTACGTAGAGGAGCCTGAGCCCCCCCCCAATTTTTTCCGTATATTTGTACCATTTTTTTTGCAAGTTTATCTCCCCCTCTAATAATTTCTTGCTTTCAACAAGTCCTCGTATTGTCCTCCCCTAAATAGGGCAAGGGAGGGTGAATGAACGACTGGGGATAGACACCTTCTTGATGTTTTAAGTCTTTAAATGAGTACTAATATTTCAGTAGATTCTGCTGGTTAGGCCATAGTTCCTTACAGACCAAATCCAGCAGATGGTAACTGCTGGTTTGGCTAGTTTCTTACAGTCCAAAATTTAGGGGGGGGGGAGGAATTAATAAGATTTTTTCAAAGGGAAATTTAAATGTCGAAAATGAAATTACTGGCAATTTGGCCAATTTTTCAAATGTGCCTAGCACAGTATTTGGCGCGAATATGTGTAGGGAGGGTACTTTGGGCCCATGTCCCTCCTGAAATCATGACTTTCCTTATATTTGCAAGCCATATTATTCGGCTATTTTATATGATTCTTAAGTTTATGGCTCTCCCCCCAATAAATTCCTCTGTATATGTCTGTTCCTTCAATCAATTTTACAAACAAAGCGCCATTTAGTACCTTATATCATCCCATCCTCCTGCGCATAGTTATGATTTTAGGCTTACATGAACACCAAGAAGTATGTTAGTATGTAGCATAGGCTGTTGCCCCGAGAGTGTTCTTTATACAAGTTTTTATCTATTTCTCGCAAATCGCCTTCAGTGACGGAAGGAAGAGTTCATTTAGGGTTGAAAGTGTGCTTAGAAGGGCAAAAGTAACAAGTTGCAAAAAAGGCAACTTTTACAAAAAATACTCCAAATTACGGAGGAAACTGCAACACTCGTAAGATGTTCAGGGGTCACCCCGGAGGGGTGCATAAGGTGCGCCCCGGAAGGGTGTGTAAGGTTCGCCCCGGAAGGGTGTGTAAGGTGTGCCCCGGAAGGGTGTGTAAGGTGCGCCCCAGAAGGGTGTGTAAGGTGCGCCCCAGAAGGGTATTTAGGGTGCGCCCTGGATGGGTGCGTACGTATATGATGGTATTGCCATCTTTTTATGTAACTATTATCACAAGTCATGCAAAGGCTTCAACGAAGTGGCCCCGACATGTAGGAAGCTTTCAAGTTCACGACCATTAAATTGAAGGCTGCGTATTTTTCGGCTTGGAATTCAACAAAATAAACTACTGAGGTGAGATTTATCGACGGCTGTTTAAAACCAAAAAGAAGTTGTGACACTTGTTGTGCAGTTGTGAAGTTGTGACAAAAAGAAGTTGTGAGAAATTCTCTCCCAATGACGGAAATTTAATTTGGACTTTATGAAAGTGGCTCGTTTTGAATAAGGGGCTACGTACTGTGTGTCGTGAGTATACTGCTATGCAGCATCCATATGAGGCAAATCTACAACGTTGCCTATAGTAAAGTCATACAGCTCCATTGTTTCATCATTATTATTTTTTCCTCAGAGGCACCTCATATGGAGGGGGTCGTCGCATAAACTTCGGCGAGGGCTCATTCGATTGGAAATCGGAGGTCCTAGTGCCCATTCTAAGAGTCAAAAGTGATCGGAGGGCAACTAGCCCCTCCCGGGCCCACTTTTTCCAAACACATCCGATAAAAAATTGCCTCTCGAAATGAACATTCAAACGAGGTATCTGAGAAGAATCTGTTAATCTAAAGGTATTAAGAGTGTAAACAACAACAAAAAAGCTGTGTTCGAAAAACATACACCTAAACCAAGAATTGAAAAGCTATAACAGCCTGTAATCATTATCATAATCACACCCGACAAACACTAAATTAATGTGAGATATTTAAATAATGGTACACAAAAGATCTTGGACATGACCTACAGCCGATTAAACAAATATTACCATTGAACAAATATCCATAAAAGGTTAAAGGTGAACGAAAATCCTGACATGTTCAACTAGGGTTTGACAAATTCGAAGGATTGACGGACATTGATAAGTTAAGCACTTAGATGTTTTAACACTGAATATGAAACACAGAATTTATAATGTTTTTCGGATTCAAGTACTAACAGGTTCTGGACAGAGGAAAATGTTCTGAAATGATACTACGGAATATTTTGTCTTGACGGCAACTGAAAGATAAAATAAATAAACAAATGAAACCCCATAATACCCCACAGTCACAAAAAGCATAATTGCACATCTTTTGGACTGGGGTTAAAAAAAAGTTCCTGGGATAAGGAAGGAAAATCATAAAGTACAAATTTCTACAACTTGAATTCAAAGTTTTCAGGTGGAGGGGTCTTTTGAACAATCTCAGGGGAGATAAGACTTCCTGTTTTTCGAACTAATGTCCCTCTTTTTATAAGTATTATCAAAAATCTAGTTTTGCTCTAAGCTTTGATGGTGTGTAAGTAGCCTATATTCTACATTTTTTTTTCTGTTTTATTATTGTTTTTTGTTTTATTGTAGTCCCTTTTATTGTGTGCTTGCTCAGCTTTTATTTTATTATGCAGTCTTCCTTTTTCTAATAACTGCGAGCTCAGTTCAGTTAGTCACACGCATCAATTGATCGTTTAGAACCAAGGAGACGCGTAACTAGGGATTTATCCTTATCGAAACAGCAGTAATTATAACGAAGTGAAATTGACAGGCTCATACAATAATTCTTTTGTTTTTTTTTTGGGGGGGGGGTGGTAATCTATACGAAAAATCAAAAATAAGTAGCAAATGCCAACAATATGAGAGACCACTGTTCTTTCTAATTCCAAGATTCCAAAAAGTATTATAAAACAAGAAAACATGCAAGCAGAAAAAACACATTTTAATGATTTTTCTTCAATTTTTCTCATAAGCGAATTTAGTTTCGATTTTAGTCAACTCATAGTAACAAGGAGACCCAACACCAGCTTTAAGAAACTTATTCATAGCGGCCTTATAATCATACAGCCAGTCCCAAGCCTGGATAAAGGAGGAGGGTTTGGCGGCAGACTAGCAGCCTGCCCCTGGAAAAAAAGATTTGCCACAGAACCGTCTAATTGAGAGCCAACATGATACCGACTATGCAACCTGCCGACGACTATGGACCGCCCCCGGACTCCTTGACGACGAATTCGGACCGCCCCCGGACACGATTTTTGAAAACGAATTGCGAAATTAAACTTGGTTTTTGGAACGTAAGGACCATGGTTCAACTTTCTAAAACAGAACAGGTTGTGAATGAGATGGACAATCATGGCCTTGACATCCTAGCTCTGTCGGAAGTCCGTTGGACTGGTGCAGGTAGTCAAACCCTCAAGAAGGGATCCACAATCCTGCACAGTGGCACCGAAAAAAGAAAGAAGCAGGCGTCGCCATAATGCTGACGAAATCTGCGTCCAGAGCCCTAACGAAATGGACGCTTATAAATGAGAGGATCATCGTGGCACGGTTCACAGGTCGCCAAGCTAAGTTAACAGTAGTCGCATGTTACGCACCAACTAATGAGGCAGACGATACCACAAAAGACAACTTCTACAACACCCTACAAGCTGTCGCCAAGGATATCCCCAGCCACGATCTCGTCTGCTTTGTTGGTGACTTCAACGCCAAGGTGGGGAGCGACAAGTCCTATTGTCCTGAGGTTCTTGGGAGCCAAGGCCTCGGCGAAATAAATGAGAATGGGATACTGTTAGTTGACTCCGCACTAAAAAATGACCTTATCATCGGAGGAACCCAGTTTCAGCATAAAACTATCCACAAATACTCATGGAACTCGCCTGATGGTCGAACCCACAACCAGATTGACCATATCTTGATCAACAAAAAGTGGAAGTCAAGCCTTCAAGATGTAAGAGCCTACAGAGGAGCCGACGTCGCCTCAGACCACGCCTTGATGATTGCAAAGCTGTCCCTCAAACTGAAAGCCACAAAAAAATCCCAAACCAAAGAGAAACCTGACTACGACACTGAAAAGCTCTCAAACGCAGCAGTTCGTCATAGGTTCAACATACAGCTTACAAACAGGTTTGAGAGCTTGGCCCTAGATTTGGATAGAGAAGCCACTGTGGAGACAACCTGGGCCACCCTAAAAGAAGCCTACAACCAGACAGCAATAGAAACAATTGGGCACAAAAAAAGACCCAAAGACGAGTGGTTATCCGATAAGACATGGACCCTTATCGAAGAGCGTCGGAAACTAAAACAACGTCTTCTAAATGATGGAGATAACAGCGACAGAGTCTTGAGTAACCAGCTGTATCGATACCAAGACAAGCTGGTGAAAAAGAGCGCAAGGGGAGATAAACGGAACTTTCTAGAACAAAAGGCAGCTATGGCAGAAGAAGCGGCCAAGCGCGGCGATTCCAGAGCCGTCTATAAAATCACCAATGAAATCATCGGGAAACGTCGCAACCTAAATGGACCAGTAAAAGACGGAAACGGGAAGACAGTCACAGCCCCCGGTGAAATCTCTGAAGTTTGGGCCCAACACTTCGAGAAAGTTCTCAACCGACCTAGTCCTCCGAACACAGCAGATATCCCCACAACCCCTTTCCTGGAACTTCAAATCAATACGGAAGAACCGTCAACCGAAGAACTGGTACAAGCCGCTCGCAAACTGAAGAACGGCAGAGCACCAGGAAGCGACAGGATATCAGCAGAAATGATCAAAGCCTCTTTAGGCGCTTGCATAACTGTGTGGATCACATTCTTTGCATGTATATGGAAATCAGAGAAAGTCCCCGAAGAATGGAGAAAAAGCACACTCATCAAGCTTTTTAAGAAAGGAGATGCAGCAAAATGCGATAACTGGAGGGGCATCAGTCTCCTTTCTATCCCGGGGAAACTATTCTCACAGATAATCCTTCGTCGCATCCAGACAGCCTTAGATAAGCACTTGCGAGACGAGCAACATGGCTTCCGCCCATCCCGCTCCTGCTCTGACCTTATATATGTCCTACGCATGATGATCGAGGAATGCAATGAATGGAGGCAAAAGATGTACCTTGTCTTTATGGATTTCGAAAAAGCCTTCGATTCAATACACCGAGATTCGCTGTGGAATATCCTCCGATATTACGACATTCCAGAAAAACTTGTATCCTTGATCATTGCCCTACATGAAAACACCGAGTGCTGCGTTCGGACCCACGAAGGAAATACAAGGTATTTCCATATCATGTCCGGTGTCAAACAGGGGTGTGTCCTCTCTCCCTTGCTTTTTGTCCTTGTAATCGATTATGTGCTCCGAGACTGCACGGGGTTTGGTATCCAAATCTGCGACAACAAACGACTAGCAGATCTTGATTTCGCCGACGACATCACCCTGATGGAGGCAAACAAGGAAAGGCTCCAGGATCTTCTCGAAGTAATCCGAGAGAAAGCGAGTCTTCTGGGACTAAAGATCAACTCGGACAAAACAAAAAGCATGGCAACGAGCGACTCACCACTGGGCTTAAAGTGCGGGGACAATACAGTAGAGCAGGTAGTGGATTTTAGATACCTTGGAAGTACAGTCGAACGAACTGGATCCAGCGAAAAGGAGGTGCAGTCTAGGATTGGACAAGCCAGTGGAGCTTTTAATCGACTAAAGCCAGTGTGGCGATCGAAAAAGTACTCCCTGAAACTGAAAATGAGGCTGTTCAACAGTAACGTCATCTCCGCCCTCCTTTATAGCTGTGAATGTTGGAAACTAAACCAACACCAAGAAAAGAGGATTCTTGCCTTCGAGAACAACTGTCTTCGCAGAATACTGAACATTAACTGGAGAGACCACATAACCAACCAGACTGTTCGGTATATCTCGCGCCAGCCCCTGGTAATAGATGTCATACGCCAACGAAGATGGCGCTACCTGGGGCATGTTATCCGTATGGCGGGAGATAGACTCCCCAGAACTGTACTGGAGTGGCAACCAGAGGGAACCCGAAGAAGAGGGAGGCCGAAGAATACACTTCGTCGTACGTACCAGCGGGACCTAAAACACATCAATGCGATAGTCCAACCCCAGTGGGAAGACGTCTGGGCAGCAGCACATATGAGGGACGACTGGCGGCTCTTCTTGGATGTCCTGGGTGCCTCTGGCGGCACAGGAGGAACTAAGGTAAGGTCTTATACGCATCGAAAGATAATTTTTTCCATTTTTGTTTCAGTAGAAATACCAAACGAAGGAATTCTTCAATGATAATACCCCCAAAAGCTGTTTTTCCAAATCAAAAGGAGCAAAAATTCTAGTGGTACAAAAAGCTTTATTATAGCTTTAGGAAGTTAACGCCAACATTATACATAAAGAATTAGACAGCTAAACTTCTATTTCTCTGTAGTTTATTCATTTTCGTTAGCCAAGTTTTCTGTTAAATAAAATAAAATCTCTTTTATCTCTTTACCAATTTCTCCACCTTTCCCCAAAAATAGTAAGATTTCAGAATAGCTTCATTACAGGCGGATCTGAATTCTCTGTAATATGCCTAGAAGAAAATGAAATACTTTAAAATAAATAATTCAACGGTCAAAATCCAAATATTTGGATTTTCCAGAGAGGATCCTCATTGTGGTTCATCTGTCTGCACAAAATTATCTTCCATAGCAATCATATTTCTCTTTTTGCAAATGAATTTGCAAATGAATTAATTTAAAAACTTTTTCCGCAAAACAAGTTTTTCAAAGAAAAGTAAAGAGCTTCATTAAGCCAAGAATGAGCAAAAATAAAGTGAAAAAAATTTTCCAAGCGCAAAACTACCACAAATCACCATCAATAAATAAATGAAACTCAAAACGAACAGAAATTACAGTAAATAACCAAGTCAAACTCAAAACGAGCCTAAATTAACATGAGTAAGGCTGATAAACCCTACGCCTTCTCAAGACCAGAACACGATTTGCGCTTTACAGAAGAAAAAAAAAAAACAACAACAAAACAAATGACGGTGGATCGTCAGTTTAATAGACATCTAATGATATTTATCCAAAAGAATTTTGACTTTTTTATTTAAGAAAGTAAGAAAGTGAAAACATTTCAAACGTATTTTGACGTAATTTCCAGACCTTTCAACTACTCTGAACAAAATAGCTATCTCAAAAATTTGGATTTGTTATGTTTTGTGAATTGATGGGCGTGAAGGGTGGGGGGGCTTGTTGCTCTCAAATTACTTTTGACCAATAAAAAGGACATTAGCCCTTTCAATTCCCAATCGAATGAGCCTTTTTCGAAGTTTCTACGACAACAATTAGTCATCTCAAATTTCTATCAGATGCATATGAGGTGCGGGGGGGGGGGAGTATCCACCCTCTGATTACTCTGACTCTTAAAAAGGGCAGTAGGACTTCTGATTATCAATCCAATAAGCCCCTTCCGAGGTTTATAAGATCACCTTTTCAATATAAACCTTATTTGCCCCCAGGGCATAACTTAAAACCCTTGCCTTGAGGGCTCTGGAAGGGTTGTCATCCTCAAAGACATAACTTCCAGACCTTTTATTTACTTTGAACAAAAAGGCTATCTCAAAATTTTGATTGGATGTGTTTGAGAAAATGATGGGCGTGGGAGGGGATTAGTTGCCCTCCAATCACTTTCGATTATTAAAAGGGGCACTACCCCTTTCAATTTCCGATCAAATGAGCAATTTTCGAAGTTTCTACGGCAACAAATAGCCGTCTCAAAATTTTTTATCATATGGATTTCGCAAAAATATGATGTGCAAGGGGGAGGGGGGTATCCGTCCCCCATCACTCTGAATCGCAAAAAGCGCACTAAAACTTTCGAAGTTTATACGATTACTTTTTCTATAAAACCTTATATATCCCCAGGGCATAAATTATAACTCTTGCCCTGAGGGCTTTGGGGGGTGTCATCCTCAAAGACACAATTTCCGGACCTTTCAACTACGTTGAACAAAATGGCTTTCTCAAAATTTTGATTGGATGTGTCTCTGGGGAAATGGTGGGCTTGGGAGGGGTGTTAGTTGCCCTCCAATCACTTTCGACTATTAAAAAGGGCATTAGCCCTTTTAATTTCCAATCGAATGAAACCTTTTCGAAGTTTCTACAACAACCCCTTCGATACGAAGTGCCCTGGCATAAAAAAAAATAATAAATAAATAATTCACTGTGTCCACATCGCTCTTTATTTAGGCAGCGCTAAGCGCTGCCTATGATATAATTATTTTAAGACTTTTAAACCGTCCAAAAATTCCTTGTTGGTTGTTTCCCTGATTTTACAGTTGTGTTTCACGATGAGTTTAGTTTTATCTGTGAGTTTTTAAAACTTCTATTCCCTAGAACACAATTTGTCTTTCTTTTAGACAATTTAGAGACTAGTGAATTACAAAAGAAGCAAATCTGAATCCAAATCTTTCATTGTACATACACAGGGGTAAAATTCCACGGGGGATAGTAAGACATTTGAACCGTTCAGAGGCAAAATTGACCAAGTTCACTAAACAACCAGAATACAAAAAAAAAAAAAAAAACCCCTCATTGTTGGTTCTAATGTTAACAAGCCAATCATCAGATTAAGAAAACGTCGTGGAATTTTACTGTTGATAATATGTTTGTGCAGGCCATGGGGACTGCTCGTAAGCGCATTTATACTAAGGGCTTATTCAAATTGATATCTTAAAAAATTATTTAGCTTTAAGGAGCAAATTTATTTTGTGATTTGTAGGCATTTAGGTCTTATAAAAAATTACATACACTAAAGTGTACTTGGTCATATCTGCTTGGAACGGGACCAGAGGCCTTTGTCATTCCTAAAATCTCATGATTTTAGGATTCTTACGACAGTTCCATTTTTTTTTCACATGATTTTCCACTTTCGAACTTATTACCTTCCCCAAGTATTACACAGCTTCGGGAGTACATTTTTTGGAGAGTAGGCCTACTTCAAAAGCTTCATACTCCAAATGCGGGTATCCTCCGAGAAGTCTCCTACTCTGTGCCATCTCGTGTACATCTCAGAGCACGACCAGTTTCGTCACACGTAGAGAACGACACTTGATGCGGTTTTGAAAGTAGACAACCCCTTGGTGAGTTATGTTAAGATCATGTCTTTTTTGTATAATTAAAATACAATACAAACAGTGAAAACGGACAAAGCTTTTTATAACACAATGAACCTTAGTTCCCTATTCAGGGCCGTGTCAAATATTTTTTCGGGGGGATACCAAAAATTTTTCATGGGGGGGGGGCTACAATAAAAAACTTTTAAAAACATATCAAAAATCTGGTTATTTTCATTTTTATTACTTTTTTACGAGTCATACAAACATTCGGGGGGAAAGGGGTCCAAATCCCTAGCTCTCCCTAGACACGGCCTTGTCCCTATTATTAAAAGTTTTCCTGTTTTCAATACATCATTACCATTTAATTAGAAACGGAAGGGAGATTTAAGACATTTTATATCTTTTCTATGGCTAAATTAGTATTTGGAGAGAACCTTAACTCGTCCTCTTTTCGTGCGAATGTTTAAACACAAGTAATGCTATGAAAAAAAAAACTGAAAACTGAAAATGCCCGACAAAAATATATTTAAATATTTTGCTTTAGCAAGGACTCGGTCTCTTTCATTACAGATTCAACTTTAATCTGACTATATTAAACATTTTGGCAATAAAGAGCAGAAAAAGCCGCGCCAGAAATTTGCCAATTTTCATGCATTCATAAACATTATAACCAGCTGCATATGGGTATCTCTGGTAAATTTCATCGTAATTCATAAATAATCTTAAATGGGCATCATCTACGTGAGTAGTCTACTAATTACCACTTGTTTACAACGAGATAGATGATAATTGCTTTGGAAAAAATTCTTTCACCGATTTCTCCACTCATTTCGGAGTCTTCTTATCAGATTTATTGAATGGTAAACCGCCCATTGATCAGCTTCAGCATTCTGATATGTATTGCAACAGAGCGATGGCGAGCAAAAAAAAACTTTTATAAATGCAAATGCAAATTGTTCAGTTGCCAAAAATTCAGAAAAAGTAATTCTGATTAGTATTATTGACTTCTTCTTGAAAAGAAATTTTAGGGGGCCACAACTTGGGAGGGAGGGGGTGTCATTTAGGTGAGGCAAATCAATTTGCCTCGTGAATAGCCTACGGATTTCATCACTCATTTTGCAATCCTTTGATCAGATTTATTGAATACTAGACTACCCATTGATCAGTCTCCGTTTTCTGATATGTTTTGCAACAGAACCATAGAGAGAAAAATTCTGCAAAGAAAGCAAATCATTCAGTAGTCAGATTTGGCTTTCTTTTTAATCTTTCGGCACCTGTTTGTATTATTTGTTTCTTTTTGAAAAGAATTTTTAAGAGGTGAATATTAGACGGGAGAACATCATTTAGGAGGGGCAGCACATCAGCTTCAGCATTCTGAAATGTTTTGCATCAGAATTACAGCAAGAAACAAATTTATACGGATACAAGCTAATCATTCAGTAGTCAAACAATTAAGAGCAATTAATTCCGGTTTTCATTTTAATTTTTGAGGAATCGTTTGTCCTGTTTCAATCTGAAAAGAAAATTTAGAGGGGAAGTAAATTTGACTCTTAAGTGGGCTTGCAGATTCATCACTCGTTTAATAATCTTCTTATCAGATTTATTGATCAGCATTCTCATTTATGAGGAGGGACAATAATTTGGAAAAAAATGTAATTTATTAGGGCTACGTAGCTTTAAAACTGTTACTCGTTTTAAGTTTCAAATTTACTCTTCATTTTGAGCAGAAATGGAATCATTGAAGAATAAGAAGGTAGGTATACAGTGAATATAATTCCCCGAATGAAAAAGAAATCATTGAAACAGAAAATAAGGCTTCGTGCTTTTTTTTAAAATGATATTTGCACTATAACTAGATAGACCAAAACGGTTGTACTTTGGTCATGGAATTTGGTAGAGGGGGATCTGTTCCAGGAATTTTGTACAGACAAATTTGGAAGTGTACAGACGTTTTCAGGGGGATTTTTTGGTTGGTAGAAGGGGTTGAGACGATGAAGATATGTTGGGGGAACTTTTCTTGGAGGAATTTATCATGGGGGAAGAAAATTTCCATGAAGGGAGCGCAGGATTTTCTAGTTTATTTAAAAAAACAATGAAAAAATAAATATAAAAAAGTTTTTTCAACTGAAAGTAAGGGGCAGCATTAAAACTTAAACCGAACAGAAATTATTACGCATATGATGGGCCCGCCTCCTCCTAATACCTCGCTCTTTACGCTAAGGTATTTTTAGTAATTTCAACTATTTATTCTATGGCTTGTGTGATTCAAGGGTCATTCTTAAGAAATTGGGACAAAATTTAAGCTTTAGTGTAAAGAGCGAGGTACTGACGAGGGGGTAAACACCCTCATATACGTAATAAAAACACGAGAATACAAAAGTTCGTTACGTAAGCTAATTTGTAAGTTACGTATATCTTTTACTAATAAATACATTCGTTAAAAATTAAAAGTTCTAGTTATCTTTTTAAGTGACCAAAAATCGGAGGGCAACTAGGCCTCCTCCCCCAGTCCTTTTTTCTCAAAATTATTCGATCAAAACTATGAGAAAGCAATTTAGCCAAAAAATATAAATATGCAAATTTTGTTTCAATTATCAAAACATGCATTGATTCAAAAACGTTCAGAAATTAAATATAAAAAAACAAGTTTTTTTAACGGAAAGTAAGGAGCGACATTAAAACTTAAAACGAACAGAAATTACTTCGTATATGAAAGGGGCTGCTTCCTCGTCAACGCCCCGCTCTTTACGCTAAAGGTTTTTACTGTTTTAGAAAGTGGAGTTAAGAGAAAGAGTAAAACTTTTTTTTATTTAATTTAATAAAAGTAACACCGCACATTTTTATGATTGTTCAATGTGTGTTTATTGTTTATAATGTATTGCGTAATATTTTTATTTTCACCAAATAGCTTGCATAGATAACTTCAAAGACCACACTGCCTTTCCATGACGAAAGTAAAACAGTTCAAAATAGGGATGAATCCTTTTTATTGACAGTGAATAGATATAAAATTAATTAACTGGATATTTCGAACACAGAAACAGTGTTCATCATCAGCAGTAAAACTTAAAGACATGAATAAAAATAAGCAAAAATGTATACCTAATAATTACATATATGTGTTCGGAATATCCAGTTAAATAATCTTATATCTATTCGCTGTCAATAAAAAGGTTTCATCCCTATTTTGAACTGTTTTACATTCAAATAGCTTGCTTGTTCTCTGAATTATTTGTCTATATTATTTTTTCTATTGTTCGGTAAATGACGACTTATACTTATTGACGACATGACTGCCTGTCCATGGATTATTCTTTATGGTTGATTGTGTGTGGCTATGCTGTTTGACCTATGTGATTGTATGGATGAGTAGGGTTAAGGCCTCATTCAAGTGCTGGTCTATATTAATCACTAATTTAGGAAAACAGTCTTCCTTTTCTCCTTCTGTCTCTTTTTTTTTTTTTTTTTTATTTTGTGCTGAAGCATTGGTGATTTCTCTTTTCATGATATTATTCCAGGTTGGATCCAGTGCTGGTGGAGAAATTTTTTTAAGTTTTCTCCCCGACAGACCTTTACCCTGGTCCAGGTTTTTAACCTGATATTGTTAATTATTGGTGAGATGGCACTTATGCAAATTTCATGTTCTTTCATCTTTTTGTTTATGTATTTATTGACCTATTGACCTATTGACCTTGGCATGTTTTTTGAACTATGATTGTTGGATTTGGATTTGGATGTTGGTTTGTTTTGGATTTATTTTCAATAACTTTTTATGCAACAAAACACAAATATTAGCCTCGGAACTCGGAATTATTTTTTGAAAGTTAGTAAGTGTAAAAGTCATTGTTTTCTTTGCCGAGATCATTTTGTCCCACGGACTTCTGTTAAAAGTACATTGTATAATAAAAATTTTGCATGCAAGTTACGTGGTAATGTTAATTGTAGAACAACCAATGCAATTTACCTATTAGAATGTAATAAATGCTGCCTACAATATGTGGGGGAAACAACTAATAATATATATAAAAGATTTTCTGGACACAAGACAACAGTTAATAATGAAAAAACTAATAACTATCTAGTTCAACATTGTAGTAATGGTAAATGTTCCATATCAGATATAACTGTCACAATTTTAGAAAATTTAGAATTAGAAAATTTAAATAAAGAAGAGAAGAATAATAGACTACGTAAACAGGAGGATTTCTGGATCCATACTCTTGGTACAGCTTATCCTTTTGGGCTAAATGATCGTGTAGCAAAATATGGTGACATGTCTCATGTTGTTGTTAAATGTATTGATGGTTTTATGGACCATCCTTCTTTTACTTGTCCTACTAAACGTAAAAAACGATCGAGAGGACATAGGAAAAATAATAGAAAAAGTGAATTAGATGTACATATGCTTTCTATAGATCTATGCCAGCTACTTGAATCTAGGGGTATGATTTCTGTAATAAAGTGTCTAAATAATTTATCCAAGAGGAATTTAATCAAACTTTTCTGGATTGTTAAGAATAATACAGCTCTTGATTATAATTTTAAAGTAATATGTGATACAATTTGCATTCTAACTAAAACGAAATTTATTTCAAAAAAAAAAAGTTCGATAAGATTAGTAATAAGGATAACAGATTATATTTACCTATTAATTTTACTTGTAAGCAGATTGAAGATATTAATTTACCAGAAATTTTAAATCAGCGGCATGTGAAACAGGCCCTTCCTAGTAATTTAAATTATAATGATAGTCCAGTTTTAACTTATAAATTTTCAAAAACTATTGGGCAAATTATTTTTCATTATAATTTAATACTAAAAAAACTAGATAGCGATATAAATTGGGAACCGGTTTGTAATTGTAAGCAACATGGCCCATTTGTAAATCCTACTTACAAACATGTTATAACAGGGGACTTGTCAATAATAAAGCAAGATGATCTTCAAATTATAATGAATAAAGGGGCTAATTTCCGTCTTTCTCATCATCTGAAACCATCGAGTGTTCTTGATGGCTTGGAAAATGATTTTGATTTATTTATTGATAAGTGGTGTAAGAAAGAGAATAAAAATAAAGAGAGTTTTCAAAGTTGGAAGAATTTAATTATTAGTAGAGTAAGAAATAAAATATATTCTAACTTAAAAAATAGTAACACTAAATCATTATTTTATAATGCGAAGATTAAACAAGCAATTGCTAATCTAAAGAATGAATTTGTAATTGTGCCAGTGGATAAAGCTAATAATAATTTTGCCATAATTTGTCAGAAGCTGTATTGTGATATCTTAAAAAGGGAGTTATGCACAACTAATGTTTATGAAAAGGTAAATATAGAGGATGAGAATTTAATTGAAAAGACTGAAGAAATACTTTTTAAAAATTTTAATATTAAAATAAATGACAATGATAAAAAGTTCCCTTTCCTATATTGGACTGTAAAATTTCATAAGAATCCCGGAGCAGCTAAATGTCCAACCCGCATTGCTGCTACTGACCTCTCTTTAATTTTAAAGGAAATTGTAAATAAACTTAAAACCTATTGTTCTGGTATTAAAAAATTTTCGAATTTTAATCCATATTGGAGTGTTAATAATTCACTGCAGGTGATAAGATTCTTTAACAATGGTTTCAGCTAAAAGAATTGAGTCTTTCGATTTTGCGACAATGTATACTAATTTATCACTTAATTTAGTGTTTGATAATTTAAAAACTGTTATAAAGAAATCTTTCCTCTTATCTAGTAAAAGGTTCTTAAAAATAGACAGTTATAATAAAAAAAACCATATGGACAAACTGCTTTAATACTACAGTTAACTTGAGATGTTACAGCTTGGACATGATTTTTGAGTTATTGGAATTTGTTTTATACAATACTTATATAAGATTTGGGGGTGATTTGTACAAGCAAATTATGGGAATTCCCATGGGGGGGAATGCCAGCCCATTTATAGCTGACTTGTTTTTAAGTCAACTAGAATATAAATATATGATGGATAAGAATAATCCAATTAATTTAAAACATGCTTTGTCAAATAATAAAAGATATTTAGATGATATTTTGGTCTTAAATTGTAAGGATTTCATTGATATTTCTAAAAATATATATCCATCAGAGCTTATTCTTGAGCCTAGTCATGGCGCTGGTCATGAAGATCATTTCTTAGATTTAAATATTAATATTTGTGATAATAATAAATTAAGTTTTAAAATGTATAATAAAACGGATGATTTTGATTTTGAAGTGATTAGTTTCCCATTCCCTGAAAGTAATATACACTCAAATATCACATATTCAGCGTTTTTCTCACAGTTACTTCGTTATGCAAGGATTTGTAGTAATTATATTGATTTTAAAAATAGATGTAAAATCTTAAGCCAAAAATTGATATCAAGAGGTTTTTCTGCAAATAAATTAACTTGGCAATTTAAAAAATTTAGTTTTCATTATAACGAACTTTTAAATAAATATCAAAAGAATTATCTAGAAATACTTAAAGAAATTTTTAACTAATTTCGGAGATTCGAGAAATGTTGTCACAGCGCCATTTATTTTGAATTGTGTTTCTAATTGAGCGGATTTTTTTAAAAAATTAGTCACATGGTAAAGATGAATTCTATAATTGTTTAGTTCATTCAGGTTTTTTGCAATGTGTTAATATTTGTGATTTGGTAAAATTTATAATATTTAGTTTACCTATTGTTGCTAAAGGGAGGGATATATTAACAAGATAAGCTTGTTTTGGTTTTACTTGGTTGTTTTACATTTGCTGTTTTTTTTTCATAGGCATGTATTTTGGGGGTGATACCTGACGCGGGGATGTCATGGATATTCTGTGGTAGCCACAACACTGTGCTGGGTAGAGAATTTAGAGTGGCGAAACCCTATATAGGCCAGTGTATTCTCCTGATGAGCCCTTATGTTGGGTGTTGCCTCTGAATTATTTGTCTATATTATTTTTTCTATTGTTCGGTAAATGACGACTTATACTTATTGACGACATGACTGCCTGTCCATGGATTATTCTTTATGGTTGATTGTGTGTGGCTATGCTGTTTGACCTATGTGATTGTATGGATGAGTAGGGTTAAGGCATCATTCAAGTGCTGGTCTATATTAATCACTAATTTAGGAAAACAGTCTTCCTTTTCTCCTTCTGTCTCTCTTTTTTTTTTTTTTTTTTTTTTTTTTTTTTTTTTTTTTTCTTTTTTTTTTTTTTTTTTTTTTTTGTGTGTGTTTGTGCTGTAGCATTGGTGATTTCTCTTTTCATGATATTTTTTGTGCCCAATGGATGTTTAGTATTCTCCGGAGACATGTATTCTCGAAAGCTAGAATTCGCCTTTAAGATGCCAGGTTTCAGAAGCATATAACTGGACAGGGATGACTTTGCTATTGAATAGACGAAGTTTGAGTTGGAGGGAGAAATTCTGCGACCTCCATATCGATTTCAGTCTGTTGAATGTGCCGGAGGCCTGCCCAATGCGGCATGATGTATCTTTTTCAGTTGATCCCGTATTTAACGGGAACGAGGGGGATCTCTAGCAAGAACAAATTGATATGTTTTGGGAATACTTCAGGGCAGGGTCCCAGTTAAAAAAAAAAAAATATTAATAGAATATATAAGTAAAGAAAATTACGAGATTTAGAGGGGACCACATACAGAAAACGATTAAAAATAGCTTGGATAGTTTGGAGGTGGAGGCGAAATAATTCGGAGATACAGTCCCTGGTCAAAAGGACAAATAATTTATTAGTTAAACACAGGCGAAATCTTGAGAATTAGGATTACGTAAGCCCGAACCACTCTCTGAGCTGGGCAACGCTGTTGTCACCAAGGGCTCCCACTTTTTACCTATCCCTATGTTAGAGCCCTTCCTACCACAATAAATAAAAGGTTCCAGTAAAAACCAATAGAACAGCAATTCAATTTCTCTTAATTTCATTTACCAATAAAAACTAAGGAGCCAGAGGAAAGGCATGCTTACATATGATAGGGGTGCGGGGGTTATTCATATGTCCCACAGGTCTGATCTTTCAAATGACGTTACAAGATGTTTTCCGAAGAGAAGTTGAAACAGAAAAGTCCCTTTTAAGCCGCAGTTTTTACAATGAGGCCAGAACAGGCTAAAGGGGATTTCCCTCCTCGCTTGTTCACAGACATGCGAGTATGAGTGAAACTTCCCTCTAAGATCAATTCAAAATACCAAATACTGCGGGCGACTTAGTTCAATCACACATTCCTTATCCCATAAAAAGGAGAGCCCTCATGTAGATATAAACCGAGAAGCAAAGCTTAAAGAAACCTCTCCCGATGATGATTTTACTTTTCCCTCTTCCCTTTACCTTTGCCGTCACAAAGCCTACTCAGACAAGTAGTTTCTAATGCTGTGTCTTCGCTTCACATATTTTTTTTCAATTATTTCTACTAATTGGGGCTATTCCTGATATGCCGGGGAAAGCTAATGTAACAGCTGTGAATATAGGCGGAAATGCAAGGGATCCTTCAAATTATTGAGGCATATATTTTTGACGATATTTAGTAAATTTACCTGCATTAAATTTAGTCAATAACCAACTTGAGGTGTAGGCAGAGGTGTAACTAAAATTTGAATTGTTTTCCCATTTGGGTTCAGTGAAGACAAACTAACAGAGACAGCGATTCATCAATTGCCGCTGGAGATCGATGATGCATTAGATAGCGATCAGCATGTTCTAGCTCCATTTCTTAATGGGACCAAAACCCTATTAGTTTGTTGACCATCAATTGTTTTTAAAGACAGTGGCACAATTTTGAAAAAACATAGGTGGTGGAGGCAAGTATTTAATGTTTAAAGGAATGTCACTGAGTACCTGAGGCACTTAGCCTTCTACAATGGGGTTCTCTAATTGCTTTATAGTTTGGGAGAGAGGGAGATATCTCAAAGGGTTCATTTTAATGCTTAAACATCCCACCTCTCATTGAACATTCAGATAAATACAGAATTAGATCAAAGGGGGAGACGAGGGGAGAGTGGAGGTAGAAATTGGCGTTTTAGTGCCATATGGCACTTGCAGATGGTGGAGTTTTTATATTTCTCTGTTCAAGGTTTCGACCACGCTGATCCCAACAACACATTTTTTATTTTGATGTGATGCCATTTTTGAGAGGTTTCAGGCTGTTTTTTTAAGCCACCATAAATTTCTTTTTGCAATAAACTTTTAATTTTAAGTAGAACCGCAATAATAATTACCATTCCTGAATCGGTGTCGGATGGCATTTTTTTCACTAGGCAGTTTTTTTTGTTTATTACTTTCGGTTACTCTGGTCTGTATTTCGCTATTAACTAGGTCACTCCTACTGCTGCAACCATTACCCACAGCACTGAGAACTTTTCCGCTTAAGACAGGTTTGTAACCAAGATTTTTTTATGTTTTAAATGATATTAATTTCGATTTCCTACTGGTTAAAACGAATGACCAAGAGTTAAAAGTCTTTCATACATGCTTCAAATATGGGTCTATGCGTTTACCCCCCTCAAAAAATACCACCCATGAAAGGTAGTACCTGAGGTACTACCACCTCAGGCCTACGGCTAATCTGACCTACTTCAGACCTATGGCTATTCCTTTTGTTCAAAACGAACTACCTGAGGTACTATTATCATGATCGCAGATGACGTTATCATTTTACCATTTCATAAGAATTTATCAATCCATAATCGTAATCTTAACAACAAACTTGAACTGCATCGGAATTCTTGGATTAATGATCACCAATACTTGAATTTTCAGGTTTAGATTGCATTTTTTTTTCGGGTGGATATTTATACACATTTTTCTTTTTCGTTGACCTATTTTTCCTACACTGTGCTTATGTTTGGGCATCCACTTTTCCTTAATTATAGAACCCCTTCAAACCAAAAAATAAACCACTTAGGCTAAATTTATAACGATAATAATTGTAATTAATTGTTAATAATAAACGATGTTAACGTTAATAATCGATCGTCAATTAAGCATTTCTATGGCACATCTGATTCCTTTTCTATTTATCCACACGACTTCGCTACTATGTCAAATATTTGCCATGGTTTGTTTTCAGTCAACTTCCAGCAAATTTTTTGCGGTTATTTCCAACTAATTCAGGATTACCCAATATCGCATAATTATCATTCCTCTCTTGAATTAAGACAAACAACATCGCTTTAAGTTGCGTTTTACCAAAAGATAGAATTTAATTCCAATCACAATTAGCAAATGCGCGGATAAAAAACAATCTTTACCCCGTAAAATAGATCCTGCAAAAAAAAAACATGTGTTTTATTCTTATTTTGTTAGGAAGCAATGGCGTTGATAAATATTTTGAGTGCAATTAAAACAAGAAAAAGGTTTTACTTCCCTCTAATGGGGTGGCTATTTATCCTTATAACACCCCACCCAAGAAAAAAAGTAGCAGTCGAGGGGCTGCCAACTTTTCACCAGCTCGAATGTATTCCGGTGTACCACTTTTTCCGCCACGCGTGGCCCACTTCCCCCCATGCAATGCCTCTACGCGCCAACTGCCGTATGTAATTTTTGAAAGTGAACGAACTCTCTACTTATACACTGGCTCAGCCCCGTTCAAACCCCTCCACTCGACAAGGGGTATTGCACTGGTGAGAAGCTAGAATCAACGTGACTTTCATCTCTAATCTTGGCACCATACAACAATTACCCAATTTTGCTTTCATATTTAGCACAAAATAAAACTCATCTTGAGATAATTCGAAGTACAAATGATCGTTAATTGTCTATGCAGGATGAGAAATTGCAAAGATCCCATTTATGGGACAGAACGGATTTACTCAAGGAAAGTATACTATCTTAGAACTGCCAAATGAATACCAAATATGAATATAATTATTATGCTCTGTGCTCAGCAATAAAGGTAATTATAGCCATCCTCCAACTCTTACCGAAGGCAAAACTACTTAATTCAATGTGCAAAGGTTACCAATTTTAATAATACTGCTAATTTCATTAGAAATACTTGTATCCTTAGTCACCATGTGAAGGATATAAGCGCTGCCACTCTTATGGTATCACCTTTTCTACTCCTGATTTTTTCCAGTGCTGTGGAGATTGAGCAACGAATAGAATCAGAGAAACAGAAAGAAAAATTAAAGAAGATTCTTGTAGACATTAAAATAAAAGCTGAGGTCGGTTGTATGGCTTATAGCCGTGTTCAGTGAAATAAAATGAAATACTACACAAACCTCAAATTAACTTATCTATTCAATTAATTTAATTAATTTAATTTTTTATTCTAAGCTTTTTTCTTTTTTTGTACGTTAGTAAGTAATGTGTCTTTCAGTAAGTGGCTCTTATGTCTTCACCCTTTTTATAGATCAAGTAGCCTATGGAGGAATAGTATATTGTTTTATTGCATGTATAAGTCTAATTAATCATGAATAAATCTTATCCATCTTATCAAAATTTTGTTCAAGTTTTTATGTCTTTTTGTGGTTTTGAATTCATCGTTATTTTATAGAAGAATTTTGAGTGGGCTAGATTGCTTTTAGTTTCTTTGTTTTGATAATATATAATTTTAATATTTCAATTTTATATACTTTATTTATATTTTATAAATACTTTATATATAATATAATATACTTTATATTAAATATTTTATATATACTTTATATTTTAATACTTTAATTTTAATATTTACAATATATTGTGCTCAAGACGGTTAATAGTTTGACTTTTTGGTCCAACTATGACTTAGAATGACTTAGTAAACCAAAGGGACGTTTAATTAGAGCAATAAGAAGTTTTTTTCAATTTCTAAAAACAACTTTAGCGCAAAGAGCGTGGTATTGTTGAGGGGGTAACCCCTTTCATATACGGAATAATTTCTGTTCGTTTAAGTTCTAATGACGCTCCTTACTTTCAGTTGAAAAAAAACATGTTTTTTCATTTAATTTCTGATTTTTTTTTTAAATAATGCCGGTAGAATCTGGCTCATTGTGCACGCGACCACATGTGTACAATAACGTGAAAGTAAACACACATCCACGATCTTTTATTCTGTAGTTGTAGCAACCGACTAGCATGTAGTAATAAGTTTAGTAAAAACTACTGTTTTATCATATATTTTTTAATGCTTGTTAAAAGTTAACATACCTTTTTCAAATGCTTGTTTACCCATTTGGTAAAAGTCTTCTTTTGAATTGCATCTCTTTCATCTATAAGAAAAAGAAACTATTAAAGGCAGTAGGCTACGGGTTGGACGTGGGAAAGAGAGGCTCCTTTCCAAATTTCAGCTAAGAATACAGATATATTAGCTTCTGGTAATACGTATAACATTTTGAGATATTAGACATTATTGACAATTTAAAGTACAAAGGACAGTGAAAAAAGACCCCCATATGCAGTTACGCACCCTGTTGTAACATCGTGGATTGATGCTCTGGTTGGCAATACAGAGCCCAGGGTTCAATCCCAGTCGTAGCAAGGTTTGGCGACAAGATTGCTACTTTCCTCTGCAAAACGAAGACCCATCAACTGAAATGTCGGTCAACCCCCTACGCACCACCAATGGCTTTAGAGGATGTTTATCCTTTTTTATCCTTTATCTATTTTTTAAAAGGATAAAATCCTGTATCTTTATCCTTTTTTAAGCAGTTTATCATGTCTTTGGTAGTAGAAGGTGCCAAAGAAAAAAGAAACAAGGGCAAAAAATTAGTCAAAAATATGTGGTAGCAAATAGCTTAAGAAGATGCAGCTATCTTTGGAAGTCAGCTGATTGTAACTGTTGTAAAAAAATTTTTTTTTTTTTTTTACAGACGAAGAACTAATTAGTTTTGTTAATTTATTTTCAAGATTCAACTTGGCAACAATGACCAAAGTATTATACTGCCCAAAATAACTTTCTAATTTTGAAAACAACCGAAAAATCGCAGAAAAATTACCGTATTCTAGTATGAACAGACTGAACACGGGTCCAGATGGCAGAATATATATATATATATATATATATATATATATATATATATATATATATATATATATATATATATATATATATATATATATATATATTGTTTGATGTCCTTTTAAAACATTGATATATGCATCCATAGTTCTTTTGGAGCTGTCAGTTATTAAAATTTTCCTTCACAAATCTTTAAAGCTTCCAACTTTAAGAAAAAGACTTAAGGTGGTATTTCAGGAATCAAATGTTTACCCTGAAAAAGTGGATACAGTTTTCCAGGCATTTATAAACCCTGAAAAGGGGGATAGTATTTTCGAAGTGTTTGTAAAGAATATAGAACAATCTGCGGTCACAGACTAAACAACTGATGAGCAAAAAAAAAGTTCAGTATACGTAAATTAAAAAAAAAAGAAGAATATAACGTTTTTCAAAACTATCAAGGAATTGGGTTGTTAATCAGGATTGTTTCTATCCTTACAAACAATCATATGTTCGAAACTTAACCTGTAAACAAATCTAAACACAATTAAAAATTTAAATTCCAATAATAATACAAAATCGAAATCAAAAATTATTAACATCTTTCCAGAAGATAAGGTTTAAAATTCTTAGTTTCATAGCAACGAACAAAGGAGTGACACCCAATCATGTTGCTAAAGTATTCAAAAATTGCTAATCCAAACAGCTAGTGGATATTCTCTAAGCTTATACATAATTAAGAGGTTTAGCTTAGCAAAACAACTCAAAGCACTAAGTTCAAGTCTCACAAAATCTCAAGAAAGACAACGAATTTTTGTAAAAGTCTGAAGTCTTTTAAAAACCATTGTTGCAGCGGTAGCTGCAACCAACTAAAGATCAAACCAAGGCCCATTGCAATCTAAAGTTTACAAGCGTGTTTAATACCTAGTGATAACAAAATACCACTTGTAGCTGATTCAGATATGGTAACAATTATTTCGATTCATGCTAATATTAGAATACAAGTGCAAAAACGAAACTGCAGGAATTTCGAGAAAGACCATGAAACTCTCCCCCACAAAAATGTCGTTCGATCAAAATGTATGGTGCACTGAAATCGGGATGGTTGAAAACCCCTTATATCAGAATTAGTCACCGGCGCCCTAGGTGGAATTACAAGGAAAATCACTTTTTTTGCATCATAAACCAGAAAATAATTGCAAATTCTTGAAAAAAATGTATGGTGCACTGAATCGGGATAGTTGAAAACCCCTTATATCAGAATTAGTCACCGGCGCCCTAGGTGGAATTACAAGGAAAATCACTTTTTTTGCATCATAAACCAGAAAATAATTGCAAATTCTTGAAAAAAATGTATGGTGCACTGAATCGGGATAGTTGAAAACCCCTTATATCAGAATTAGTCACCGGCGCCCTAGGTGGAATTACAATGAAAATCACTTTTTTTGCATCATAAACCAGAAAATAATTGCAAATTCTTGAAAAAAATGTATGGTGCACTGAATCGGGATAGTTGAAAACCCCTTATATCAGAATTAGTCACCGGCGCCCTAGGTAGAATTACAATGAAAATCACTTTTTTTGCATCATAAACCAGAAAATAATTGCAAATTCTTGAAAAAATGTATGGTGCACTGAATCGGGATAGTTGAAAACCCCTTATATCAGAATTAGTCACCGGCGCCCTAGGTGGAATTACAAGGAAAATCACTTTTTTGCATCACAAACCAGAAAATAATTGCAAATTCTTTTTTTTTAAATACTAAGGCAGGAGCATGCAAAGGAATCTAAATGATTCAGGGAATAAGAAGGGATCCAAAAGGGATCCAAACGGAGTTGTTTCAGCAGAACAATGTTCAACATTCTGTAGTTTTGTCAGGCAAATGCTCAAGACTATGTCTGGTGGTGTTGATAGGGGATTTACAAACCAGGACCAGATCTAGGAACCTGGAGGGGGCAAGCACCCCGGGCGAAGAAAAAAGCTTAGTGTGATAATTTTTGACAAAAATTGTAGCATTTAAAGTATTGATGGTGCGGCAGGGGGCGGCAAAGTCTACATTTAACCTCCCCCCAAGAAAAAACATAACTCTGGTTCTGTTACAAACCACACACAAAAACAGTCTTGGCCGCCAAATAGAGTGGCCACTAAATAGAAATTATGCCGAACGACACGACAGATACTGCCGTAGGAGGTTAATACCTGAGCTCTACATTATTTTCTTATGATTTAAGCAATTTAAGATGAACTTAATTTGCCATTAAATTAAGAGAAAAAGTTTTTAAAGTGGAAGTAAGGAGCAGCAATAAAACTTATAACGAACAGAAATTATGCCGTGTATGACGGAGTGAAGGGGGTGCTAAGTTTTTGAGCACTTTTAAAAAAGTTTGATATTCTAATTGAACAGTCCTTGTGTTTCAGGAGCCAACCTTTAAGAATTTGGACAAAAGGTCTAACTTTAGCGCAGAGTATTGGGGAGGAGACAGCCCTTTCATATACGGAATAATTTCTGTTCGTTTTAAGTTTTAATGCTGCGCCTTATTTTCATTCAAAAAAACTTGTTTTATAATTTAATTTCTGATCGTTTTTCAAACAAAGCATGGAAACCCGCCTCCCCTCCACGGGAATCCCCCAATAAAAATTCCTCCATGGAAAGCTTCCGGCTCGAAATGCTCCCCCAAGAAAATTACCCCCGTATAATCATCCTCGCTGTAAATTCCCCAAAGAAAGTCTCTTGCTCACGATTTCGCCTGAGAAATTTTCCTTGGCATATTCTCATTTGAAAAGAAACACTTGATTTTACTTAATTTCATGTCGTTTTTCTATTCATACCGGGAATAAGACCTAAGCGAAAAATTTTTCCCTGTCCCTTTCCCTTCCAGTAGAAAGTTTCTCCCGCGGAAAATTTCTCCCTCGATAAGTATTCCGGGTGATAATTCCCCATGGAGAATTTCAGCCGCAGAATCCTGAAAGACATAGTTAATATATCTTTTGACAATGCTGAACAAAAGCGTTGGAGGGGGTTAGCTGCCCTCCCATATTTTTAGTCACTTAAAAAGACCCTGAGACGTTTGATTTCCCGTCAATTGAGCCCTCTCCTGATCTTTTAAGATTACTGGTTCGGTATGGTCAGCCCTGGGAAAAACCGAAAAAAATAGAAATAAAAACGCATCCGTGATCTCTCTTCTGGTGAAAAACATGAAATTCCACATTTTTGTATATAGGAGCTTCAAACCTCTAAAACAGGATTGTTTTATATGCTGGATCTGATGATGTCATTTTCATTAATATCACCTTGTGGTGCTTCCCTCTTTTTCAAAAACTGGGCAAATTTTTTGAGGCTCGTAACTTATGGTGGGTAATATTAAACTTAATGAATTTTATATAGGTACTTGCCGGTTATAGGAAACCAAGTGAAGTTAAGTTAGAAAAAGTGAATTTTATATAGGTGTTTGCCGGTTATAGGAAACGAAGTAAAGTTAAGTTAGAAGAAGTGAAGTTAATCCTAATGAAATATAACAAAACATGATACTAAAATAGTACTTTAGAAACAAAATTATAGAAACATAACCCGACCTAACCTAACCCAACCTAACCTAATCCAACCCCCACCCCTAATGTGCAAATATATAGCCCAAATTATACGAGTCTAATGCATTCTATCATCTTCACTTGTTTTTGTAGCTATGAAACCGGTTTTCTGAGATTTAACTTAAGCGTAATTCTTCAATATATTTCCAATCAAACAGTTCATGGTAACGAACTGTAGTAAGGAGCGACCCGGCTCATTAGTAACCAAAACTCTAAAAAACGGAATTTTTATAGCAATAGTTACATGAAAAACAGTTTTTTACTGTTTCAAAAAGTAAAACTGTGACAAAGAGTCAAACTTTAGCGTAAAGAGCGGGGCGTTGAGGAGGGAACAGTCCCTTTAATATACGGAGTAATTTCTGTTCGTTTTAAGTTTTAATATCGCATATATTTTGAGCAAGAATCAAAATTCAATTCTTTTGATTGATCTATTGTTACCAAGGCTCTGTTTCTTGGGGTTTCGGGTAGTATTGAGCCGCATGGCTCCTTACTCAAAGTTGGTTACCACGAACTGTTTAATTATCTGTACTTCCGCTCTTTTTGCTTTTTATATACATCAACATTTCTCGTCAGCTAAGAGGTAATCTCAATCATCACATTATACCTGAGCTTTTGAGCGGGGAAATAAAGCGGAATTAGACAATTTGACTGAACCTACGAAGTCTTCAGGATACTTTGTTGCAAAAGGGTGGGATCTTCCAGGAAAATAAAAGAGGAAAATTTGATAATTATGAGTATAAATAATGAAGCAACAATGACAAGTTTGGCAGTAGAGTCGAAGTGTTGCAACAAGAGAGCTTGAAAAGATAGCGGTCTGTTTCCGCAGTACAAGATGCTGCTTCCTTCGACGTGATTGTAGTTTCATGTGCTCTCGATTCGAAGAACCAAACACAAAATTTGATTCTTTTTCCTGTTTGATTCTTATTTCAAAAATTACCAATCAATGCATATAAACTGGCTGAAACTTGAGTAATGATGACCTATAAAAGACTATCTCTGTCGAGCGGTCGTTAGACATGGCGAATCGCCTACTATATGTTTTGATAAATAATGATGCCTACGAGTTTTTTGGTTTAGATGACGACCAGGTATTCTGATCGTATAGATTTTCCGAGGGACCATGGACGACTTTGCCAATTTTCTGGAGAAGCAATCGACTGACCAAAAGAATCATTGCTTTTTCCGTTTAGATTCTCCTAAAAGTTCGTGAAAGACCTCCATGGTTCTTTGGAGGACAAGTCGGTTGTCCAAGAAACCCGTTGCCTCATAAGTAATTCCATATTTTTCAGAAAAATTACATTGCTGTTTTCCGTCATCCATTGTAATGATGAAATTTGATTTCCATTTTATTTGTTTTATTTTTTGCAGCCAGGTCGAGCATCTTGTTTCGGTATCAATTTTAATACGATGTTTGGACAATACGAGTCCCAAGAAAACTGGATTTACCGGTTTACCGGTAAAACTGGTTTACCGGGATTCCGCGGTCCAAGACAACATACACAGGAAAACCATAGGAAATTGCTTTAAACCAGAGATTCTGTGCATATATCTTAAATAATGGTAAACTCAAGTTATTCAGGGAGTGATTTGAAATATTCTCCTTGTCTTGTTTTCAATCGTAATGATCCATCCTATTAATAAAGCCATACAAATATTAACGATAGAATTGTATGCTACGACCGGAAGAGGCGGAATAAAAAACTATAGTCCAAATGAAATTCAGGCTGTAAAATCCAAATGATATTTCATCAGAATAATTCGCATTTTTAAAAATGTTTGACATTTCACTTGCAAATATCAAACAGTTCGTGGTAAAGAAGAGCGACCCGGCTCAATACTCTAATACTCTATCTCTAACCAAAATTCTAAAAAACTGAATTTTGATACCAATCAAATCTTCTTTGATACCAATCTTCTTATTATGCTGATTTCAAATATACACATTTCATTAAGTTTAGTCTTACCCATTAAAGTTTACGAGCATGAGAAGATTTACCTGATTTTTGAGAAAGGGGGAAACACCTCCTAAAAGTTATAGCATTTTAATGACAATTACACCTTCAGATTCAGCATGTCAGAAAACCCTACTGTAGAGGTTTGAAGCTCCTATCGACAAAATGTGGATTTTTTTTTCTCTTTTGAGCCAGAAAAAAGATCAAGGATGCGTGTTTGTTTGTTTGTTTGTTTTTTGTTTTGTTTTTTTGTTCAGCTGTGATCGTATCGACCCAGTGGTCCTAGAATATGGCATGAGAGCTTCTTCAAACGGAAGTTAGAAGTTCTAGTGCCCTTTTTAAGTGACCAAAAATATTGGTGGGCAAGTAGGCTCCCTCCCCCGCCCCTTTTTCTCAAATCGTCCGATCAAGATTTTGACATAGCCATTATGTTAATCATAGTTGAAAAGCGTGACCCCCCCCCACAGCCCCAGGAGAAAGGTCTTTAAGTTATTGTTCACATAACTTAATTATGTTATGTTTACCCATTGTTTACGCATATCATTTTTTATTGGTACGTATGCATACATTTTATTGGGATAAATTTTCTGCTGTGTTTTTTTTCCACGGGGGAATTTTCCGTGGAGAGGAAAGCTTCCAGGGAGCGAACTTGTCATTGGAAATTATACACTGGGGGAATTTGCCAGAATTCTTATACAAAATTCTTTTTATTTGTCTTGCTTTCTCTTTTCCGTCTCAATTTTACGCGTGGAGTTGTTAAGAGTAATTGTCCGGGGTAAAATTTCACCGTGAAGGAATTGTCTAGAGGATATTTCTTTGTGGAGGAGGATTTCTCCCTTGAGTTGGGGCAAAATTTCCATACATTACTTAAAAAATGATCAGAAATTAAATAAAAAACGAGTTTTTTCAACTGTAAGCAAGGAGCAACATTAAGGATTAAAATGAACAAAATTATTACGTATATGAAGGGGGTTGTCCCCTCCTTCAATTCTTTGAGAATGATAGTAGGTTTATGGTAGGTTATTATGATAGGTGTATGGTATGTTATGGAAAGGCCAGTATAGTAGCAACAAATTTAAAAAATCAATTAATAAACTTTTCCCAGAAAGTCTTTCAAACACCATTCCACATTTTAAATTTTTGAATAGTTTGCTTATGATGATCCTGATGATTTTAAATGCTGATTTAATGGATCTTTACGTTAGCCTTGAGTGAAAGGACTTATTTAAGTGTGAATTATTAAATTTAATGTAACATAAGTTACCACTTAAAAAATTATGTATGTAGTGTGAATGCCGCTTAAGATAAGCAATGTCCGTCATGAGCCTGGTACAGTTAGTGTACATTGATAGAGCAGAATAACTTAGGATAGTTTTCTCAAAGCATGGTTTCTTGATTTTCTACAATATTATAACTTCACTCTATTTAACAGATAGCCTACACATTAGAGTTATAAGCAAGATTTTTTCGGGAGGGGGTATAAAAATGCATCAAAAATGTTTATACATTTCTATTAAGTTTTTTACGAGTCAGACAAACATTTTAGGGGGAGTTCAAACCCTTTAACCCTTCCCCTGAATACGGCCTTGACTAGAGCCCTGAACTAAGAAGTTTTGAGGAAATGGTTAAGTGACTTATTTTTTTAGCAGTTTGATTCTTATGCTTTTTTTGGCATCGAACTGTGATTGTAAACTCCAGGTAAAAGCCCGATACTTTATCATATAGTCAACAATGTAGGTTACGAAACAAAAACACAAATAAGACAAGTTAGAACTATTGTAAATAATTGATAAGGTAAGCATAGCCTTTTTTCTTTAAGTAAGGGATTAGTTACACAAATTTGTGCGACAAACTTATTAGCCTATAGACCCAAATATAAATTGTCTACTAAGGATTAGTTTAGTGCGTACTATAAGGCTTAATCCTTGGTCAAATTCGTTATTTTCAGAAATAAGTTGCAAGAGAGACTTTATTCCATTCCTTTGACCCAAGGAGATTATGTATTGCCTCTACAACAACAAAATCTTGCAATTATTCCATCTACATCAACTAAACGGTGTAGATATTCTCTCTTCGCCACATTAAATGGTGTACTCCAGACGAATTTAATGCTATTGTTATTCCCAAAACAAGAATTAAATGCTGTTGTTATTCCCTCTAAAGCTGTGATTTCCGACATGGGGCGCAGGCCCCACCGTTGGGGCATGGCCATATTTTGGTGGGTTATGGGAAGGACGTGCACCCTTCGATTGACTAGACTTTACAGCTTTAATTTTGAAAAAAAAAATCTGAATCAAGCACACATTCACAACACAATTTATCATTACGCCAAGATCTGAAAAGCTGGAATTCAGAAATACTGCTATAAACCGTTTAATTATATCGTAATAAACTATATTAAAGTATAACATGAAAATACTAGCAACTATATAACACATCTTGATAAACTTGAGTCCCCCCAAAAAAATACTTTGTATATTCAGTTAATATTTAATAAAATTTTGATAAATGACCAACGCATAATGACACGCAGAACTTCAAAGAGTCAGAATAGTCGTGTCGTACTGACCATAACAACTTGAGTAGGAATACCATTAAGAAAAAAATTCTCTAATTTGTTTAGTTAATTAAAAGTAAATTGTTAATCCCTAAATTGTTTTTTAGGGTAGTCTATATTCTTGAACTTGAGATAAGCTGTGTGGAGTCAGTATATTATGACAACTTCGACTCGTGATGAACATTTAAAGGGGTGGAGGAGAAGGCAAAAAGGGCGAGTCACATGGAATATATCAGATATTATAGAGGATATATAATCTTGAGAATTAGAGGAGTAGATGATTAGGAAAAATGCAAATACAAATACTTCATCCAAGTCTAGTTTTAACCTTAAAGCCAACACACTCAAGTTCTATCGAAAATTGAAGTTGGTTAATACTAATTTGGTTAAAGATTTGATGAAAATATAATACTTTATCAACAAAATTATGAAAGCTACAACAAATAATTATGGAAGGAGGGCTGCCCACACCGCACTATATTAAATACATAACATAAACTAACCTAACCTAACCAAAATACCAACGAAATATTTAATTAAAATATAACGACAATGTAGTTTCTCACCAAGCCGATGCTAACATTATCTAATATAAAGACCATGAAAACAGGTTATTGTCTCAGGTTCGCGATACAAGATCTTGAGTGTGGTGGCTATAATACAAATGTGCCTTCTTTTCTCTTTTTCAATAGAAATTTCTCCTTTTTTAGCCTATCAAAAAAAAGAACCAGAAATTTGGAAATACAGGAATTTGAAACTGGCGCTCTCTGTAGCAGTCATTTAGGGGTGATTTGAGCCATTTGTTTTCACAAGATCACTGGAAAGTTTTGAAAAACCTTGGGACTTAGTCTCTCCTTAGAATTAACCTTAGATTCCCGACAGAGCGGGGCAATGACCCATCTTGCCAAATGAAGACACTAAGAGTTTTCCTTTCAGACCCTAAACCCTTTTTGGTCTGCTTTTTCCATATATCCATTTAAAACCAAAGGAAATTCATATTAATACACGAACATACTGCTACCTATTTGTCCATTTAAAGTGCTTAATTAATCCTCACATATGGAAATATCCCACCAGCAAAATTTGTCGTGGCGTCCTACCTAACGTTAAAATCTTGCACGCGCCCACGTAGGTTGCTAATGATATCATTCATATTTACCATTTACAAAGCCATGTCTTGAGACGACCATCTCCTATAAGAAAAACATCCTTTCCAACTAACTTAAAAATATAAACTAAACAAAACCACCCAAAGTAAAACTAACAATTTAGTATGTCTATATTTCGATTCAGCTTACCAAAAAAGGACCCGTTTAAGAGTGGAGGCGAAGAACTGGATGACTTGTATTTTTATTGTTTACTACGTAACATATTCATTCTAAAGCATTTAAAGATGTTTACTCAACATATGACGCACAAAGGACAAATGCTTTTATAAATCGAGGGCCGCATAATAAATCCATTTGCTCGTTATAATTCGAGAAAAAAAGTTGAACTGATGCATTCGGGATTTATAAAATGTAATGTCGTGTGACACAGTACGTAATAGAACAGTCAAATCGTCTGAACAAAACTAAGAGAAAGCCATTTAACATAAAGCCATTAACAAAAATTATTAAAATGAAATTTGCATATTAATTCTTTTTTTGGCTAAATGGCTTTCTCTTAGTTTCCATCAGACGATTTTGAGAAATAAGGGGTGGGGAAGGAGGCCTAGTTGCCCTCCAATTTTTTGGTTACTTAAAAAGGCAACTAGAACTTTTAATATTTAACGAACGTTTTTATTAGTAAAAAATATACGCAACTTAAGAATTAACCTACGTAACATACTTTTATATTCTTATATTTTTATTATGTATATGAGGGGGTTTGTCCCCTCGTTAATACCTCGCTCTTTACACTAAATCTTAAGTTTTGTCCCAATTCTTTAAGAATGACCCCTGAATCAGAAAGGCCGAAGAATAAATAGTTGAAATTACTAAAAATACTTTAGCATAAAGAGCGAGGTATTTAGGAGGAGAATATAATAAATTTTTATTATGTATATGAGGGGGTTTGTCCCCTCGTTAATACCTCGCTCTTTACACTAAATCTTAAGTTTTGTCCCAATTCTTTAAGAATGACCCCTGAATCAGAAAGGCCGAAGAATAAATAGTTGAAATTACTAAAAATACTTTAGCATAAAGAGCGAGGTATTTAGGAGGAGAAGAGCCCCTCATATGCGTAATAATCTCTGTTCGTTTTAAGTTTTAATGCTACTCCTCACTTTCAATTGAAAGAACTTTTTCATGTTTATTTTTTCATTGTTTTTTATAGTAATGCTAGAAAATCCTGCGCCCTTTTAATTGAATTTCTCTTCCCCCATGACATATTCCTCCTAGGAAAGATCCTCCCACATAGCCCCCTCCCCTCAACCCCTCCACCAAAACCAAAAAAAAAATCCCCCTGAATACGTCTGTACACTTCCCAATAACCATTACTGTATATAAACACTGGTCAAAGTTTGTAACTTGCAGCCCCTCCCCCAGGGACTGTGGGGGAGTAAGTCATCCCCAAAGACATAGTTATTATGGTTTTCGACTATGCGGAACAAAATGACTATCTCAAAATTTTGATCCGTTGACTATGGGAAAAAAATGAGCGTGGGAGGGGGTCTAGGTGCCCTCCAATTTTTTTGGTCACTTAAAAAGGGTACTAGAACTTTTCATTTCCGTTAGAATGAGCCCCCTTGCGACATTCTAGGACCCCTTGGTCGATACGATGACCCCTGGAAAAAAAAATATAAAAAAATAAACACGCACCCATGATCTGTCTTCTGGCAAAAAATACGATATTCCATATTTTTGTAGATAGGAGCTTGACATTTTTGCTCTGATACGGTGACGCGATGGTGTGATTTTCGTTAAGATTCTATGACTTTTAGGGTGTGTTTCCCCCTGTTTACCAAAATAAGGTAAATTTTCTCAGGCTCGTAACCTTTGATGACAAAGACTAAATTTGATAAGACTTATATATTTAAAATCAGCATGAAAATCCGATTCTTTTGATGTATCTTTTAGCATCAAAATTTCGTTTTTTAGAGTTTCGTTTACTATTGAGCCGAGTCGCTCCTTACTACAGTTCGTTACCACGAACTGTTTGATAGCATACTAGACATGCGCTAACACATGATTTTTTTGGGGTGGAAGGTCTATTAGGAGGGGCATAAATGTGAAGAAAAAACAAATAAAGTCGATAACAGGAAAAATCGTTAAAGTTTGTGGAGATTGTGGAGAAGCATGGGGCCTTAACCCCCCCCCCTTCATGTGTAGGTGCCTGATGACACTGAAAATAATTTATATTGTAAAACAGCTCGCCTTTTTTAGATATCCAAACTTCGTGTCTGCGCATACCGTCGCCTTTCCTAATTGTCAAATTTAGTTAGCTGCGCAGGAACATAATCCACATTGTTTTAACAGTCCGAACATAGAACACTTAATACATGTCGAAATCACAAACACCAAATAAAAAAAATGCTTCTAATCTTTCTTCCTATCAAATTTCGAGAACAAACTCAAATAAAAAGATAAAAACGTTTATTTGCCCAAATATCTGCTGTTATAACAAGAGAAGCAGTAGAATAAATCACCAATATATATTAGATATAAAACAGCCGAGCTTTGGAGTTGGAGTCGTAGAGTCGGAGTTTCAGTACATTTTTGCTGAATGAAGTCGGAGTAATAGAAGTAATTTAAGACTCGGATTTGCAGTCAGAATTATGGATATACATAAAGGAATAAATTTTTAAAACGTATAAATTCGCGCGTTTATACTAATATACAATTTATAAAATAAAGCTTGACTATTAACAGGACTATTAAAATTATATTTAGAAAGAATTTGATAAAACTATGTATTTTCTACGAAAAGGGAAGAAAAGAAGCATTTACGAAGAAGGAAATATTAAAGCTCAAAGCCGAAACAATAAAAAGACAAAAACGTTTATTTGCCCAAGTATTTGCTCTTATTGCAAGAGATGAAGTAGAATAAATCAGCGATATATATTAGATATTAAGTAGGCCTAATTAAATGTGCAATTATTAAAAATTTAATTGACCAGAGAGTAAAACCAACTGGTGACGATGCAAGTTTTAGCCACAATAATTCCTTTATATCCATAATACTGTTTTTATTTATCTAATGACTTAAAAAGAGACATGCAACGCCACGCCAGGTCAATAGACACTTACAACGGACTAGAAAATCAGGGCACTTTTTATATGGTTTAAGTTTGTAAAATGGACATAATTACTTCGCATTTGAGGGGGATTGTCCCCTCCTCAATTCCTTGAGCGTTAATCTAAAGTTTTTATATTTCTCAAAAGAAGTTTCTTTTTCCAAATCAATGGCCCTTGAGTTTCAGCAGTCTTTCTTAAAGAATTGGGACAAAAAAGTCAATATTTTAGAGTAAATAGCGAGGGATTGAGGAGGAGACAGCCCCCCTTACATACGGAGTGATTTCTGTTCGCATTATATTTAATAATGTCCCTTACGTTTAGTTGAAGAAAAAATTTAATTTAATTTCTGGTTGTTTTTCAAGTCAGGCTGGGATATCCCTATCCCCCTTACGTGTTAAATTGGCCCCGGAAAATCTTCCCTACAGAAAATCCTCCCGAAAAATTCCGAATATTTACAACCGAATGTTTACAAAAAAAATAACAACCACCATGTGTAAATATTGGGCAAATCCCATAACTTACAGCCCTTTCACTTGGGGCGTTGGGGTCATGTCATCCTCAAAAGCATAGTTTTTGAACGTTGCAACAGCTTTTGCTCCCTTCACTTCTTGAGGATATTTCCTCCCTTTTTCGAAAATCAAGCAATTTTTTTCAGGCTCGAAGCTTTTGATGAATAACATTGAACGTAATGAATGATATCTATGTGGAATCAACATAAAAAGACAATTCTTTTTATGCATCAATTCTTTTTATGCATCAATTATGCATCAATTAAATAATCCGAAGGATTATTTGTTAGATGTTTTCTAGAGGAATTGTCTATGGAATATTTTGGGTACCCGTGTGACTAGCAGTATTCCAAACAGTAAGCTAAAGAAAAACGTGGTTCTATTCCGCTTTCTAGGGCTATAATGCAAGAAAGAATGAGATGGCTAGGACACGTTCTGTAAATGAAGGATGACAGATTGCCAAAGATCGTCCATGTCGGCCAAAAAAAACACGTCGTCCCCGAATGGGGTGAGAAGATGTCTCAAGGATAGATTTAAGGGAAATGAGAACTTCTTGGGAAGTTATAAAGAGGTAGGCTTTAAATAAATTGGTATGGAGGAGGAGCGCACATAGCCGTTGCCTCATGTGGATTTGTGCTGTGTGTTGTGAGTAGTAATAGTGAGAGTTGTGAGTAGTAAACCGTAGAAGTGCAAAAAAAATAAAAAATAACAAAACTTGAACAGAGAACCGTAAGCTAATATTGAATTTTTATGTTCTGCAGAGCGCATAGCGCTAGTAGTTTTTAGTTCCTATTCCGCTCATGTCCATACTTAAAAACTCACTCATATTACATTTTCCATTTTCTTTCCAAATCGCTTAAATAGCAAAGAAACTATTAATTACAGCCACACGGGCATATAAAACCCTGTTGGATAGCTATAGAATATATAGTTATAGTTATAGAATAGTTATATCTAGTATAATCAAAGAGGAGAAGAGACATTGTCCTCGGGCACGCACGTGGGGGGAGGGCCTCAAGGCCCAGGCCTCCCCGGTATCTTAAATGTCCCCAAAGATAGGAGCAGTCAAATTTTGAACCAATGGGTTGTATATGGTTGTATCCCCCCAAGCAAAAATGCATGCATACGTGCCTGAAAGTCCCATACTTCTGTGTTAAAAAGTGTGCTTTGGTTTCATAGGTTTATTTTTGGGACGTATTTTCGTAAGTCAGTCAAATTATTCCTTAAGCAAGTCAAACGTTCCAGCTTTTTTTTACCCCCTGTTGTACCCATTTTTGCTATCTAAAAGTTTGAGCCCCTGAAAAGACCACAAATTCTGATTCCCTGTAGGTGAAATTTTAAGACAAAAAGAACAAAGAGTTATAAAGTCACAGCACTTTTTACAAGAAACTCAATGGCGTAGCTGGAGGAGGGGGTAAGGAAGGACGGTTGTCTAAGGGCACAGGAAAACTGAGGTTTTTATTGGTTTGTTTACTTATTGTGGTAGCGATAGGGATGGGGGCAAAAACTGACAGTGTCCCCGGGTGATAAAATGCTAGCCACGCCTGTTTCTCTGTAAAATAACTATTTTGTTTATCTGGCTTTTGAAATAAAATTTATTATTATTAGCTTAATTCAACAGACTTCATCCTTACCATTATATATATATATATATATATATATATATATATATATATATATATATATATATATATATATATATATATATATATATATATATATATATATATATATATATATATATATATATATATATATATATATATATATATATATATATATATAAGAAAGAATTTGGCCCTAAAATTCTGTCGAGGCCCAGGATTTATAGAAAAGAAAAATACTCGCCTTTTTTAGATATCCAAACTTCGTATCTACTCATAATGTTTTGTTCAAGGTTTATATAAGTTGAAATGCCTTTTATCTCGGCCAATTATATTGAAATGTACATAATCACCGTATTTCAAAAGCAAAACTTAACACACTATTAACATTTCAGTATTTAAAATAACGCAAAATACTGAAAAATTCTCAAAAAAAAAAAAAAATTATCTTTCTTCCTTTCAAGATTTGAAACTAAGACCAAACCCACAAAGAAGGAAGTGGGAGATAGTGTCTATTTGCAAAAGCATTTGCTGTTATCGCAAAAAAAAACAAAAAACACTGTCATTCAGCAAAAACTTCTAAATATCAAGCAATTAAATCTATAATAAACAATATATCAAATTTCGATTTGTCAGATTAATTTCTCAATTCATAGGTGTATAGTGTCGAATGTTGTAAGAACAAAAGATATGAGGGGTTGGGTGCTAGGTCACTTCAAATACTCAAAAGCAAAATCGTATAATCATGGAAATAAAACCAATTTCAGGTTCTCAGGCACAGGCACCGGTAAGGAGAGGAAGGGGGTGCCACTTCTTAGATTTTGGAAAATAGGTTTCTTGCTATTGTCAGTGAAAATGAGGGAAAAGAACAAAATTTCCCTGTAAATTTTGAAAATACCTCTTTTTTGTATCTTCATTAAAAAAGAAAAAATTCTATCCCCATCCACATTTTTCTGTATTAGTGCCCTCACCGGGGGCAAAGGCGACTGAATTGAAGACACTAAATCGTGTAAACTCGCGATGCTACTGCCCATGATCAGCCTCTTTGAATATAATGATACAAAGCAATTACGCGAAATTATACGTGTTTCTGTAACGTCTAAAAGAAACAAAGAGGGGAAAAACCAAAAAATCCTATTTGTTGTTTAATTTAATTGTTGCTTAATTTAAATGTTGTTTTTGTAGTTTAGTGCTATTTTCCCCTACTCATAAAAACACAGAATTAAGTATCTTAAAAGCTGGACACAGTGCATATTGCAAAGCATGAAGTATACCACAGAACCACATAATATAATGTATGCTGCAAAATTCAAGAAAAAAAAACAATGCAAATAACAGTTAAACAGCAAGAAGAAGAAGATTTGTCAGGTTAGCTTTCTGTCTGAAAAATTGGCTTATAGTAAGTTCCTTGCCAAAAGAATTTTCTAGCCATTATACAGCCGAAGGTGCACATTTTTGCATGAGTTAGGATATGAATATTCAATTGATAAAGAATTCAATTATGAAAGGCTAAATCCATGGGTAGCATGATACACAATGGAAATTCATTTGACTTCATGATAGAGCTGCGTTTCAGTATGATATAAGCGATACTGATCGTATGTGCAGACACTATTCAAACAATTCCTTTCAGAGGCAGCTCTGTCAGTCAGACTCGATTCATTATCGGGTCGTCAATAACGAAAAAAGAGAAAGGATTTACCGACTTTATAAAATAGGAGGCAACATGGGTGAATCATAACCCGAAAATTACTAATTTAAAAAAAAAAAATCACAATCATTAATCCAAGTCGATAACTGAAGAGGTAGCAGGTTACAATAAATATTACAGAAGGGTCACCCACTCTCCACCACCTAGTGTAAATCTCAGAACAAGATTTGTTCCGCCACATGGGGCATATTCTACACCCTATGCAGGCACACTTCTGCCATGCTAAGCCTCCACACAGAAGCTCATCACAAATTTTCACCAGGGAGCAATGTGTGGTACACTACTAGCACACACCAACGCGTGGACCTTTCCCATTCAAGTGGGACAAACACCACACGGCAAGGGCGTATCCAGAAGGGGGGGGTGACCCCCTGAAATGTTTGTGTGACTCGTAAAAGCATAACAAAAAGGAATACAAATAAAATTTTACTGTGTTTTGTAAGGTTTCTTGTACCTCCTCCTAGGAAGAAATTCTTTTCTAAGCCCCCCTCCGAAAAAAAAGGTCTTGGGTGCGGCCCTGCCAGACGGTGTAGACGATTTTTGAAAGTTGGCAACTCATTGAGGAAACCTTCTCTAAATAACCAGCAAAAGATGTTTAGCTACATTACTTAGTTATATTTGTTTATATTATATAGTTAGTTATACTTTTTAAGCGAAAAAGGAAGATAAAAAATAAACTAGAAAAACAGATACCGTACTACTTAATAGTTTGGGAAAAAATATACATAAAACCCTTTCCAAGGGAAGAGTTATGCCTCATCTGACAACTAAATTCTATTCCACGAAATGAAAATGCTTTTTATGTTTTATGTTGTATTTGGTTATATTCAAGTTTATTGCATTGTTATCTGCCATTAATCTTATTAGGCGAATTATATTTTCGTATTTATTTTATTTTTGGCGTAAATTCATATTTCGGTACTTGGCATTATGAAAATTTCTAATGAAAATTAAACTAATCGATAATACTAACTAGCTGAATTCGAGGAGGCAGAATTTAAATGCAAGTTCTTCTTTCAAACTACGACACTAAGCCGTTTAAATTTCTGCAGCTCAGATTCCCATTGTACGGATTTTACGAAAAAGCCAACCACGAAAACTTTAATAAACTCCATTAAAACTGTTGTCATAACCTGAGCGAAGTGTTATCTAAGTCTTTACATGCTTACCCAGCCCCCTTGCCCGAAAATTTCAGTATAAATTCCTAGGGCATCAAAGTTGCAGGGAGGAAGGCAGGGGCATCGTTTTGCAGTGGGGGGGCTTTCGCATCCCCCCGAAAAAATATTATACAGCCCATGCCATTTAACTATACGGATATGAACCCCTCTTGCCCTCTCCTCCCACAATACAAATGTTGGATATTCGTCCCTAGAGGAGGGGGTAGGAACATCTAATTAAACGAGCAGACAATGAGGTCGAAACCCAAATTATATTAGCAAAAAATATACATTCTTCTAATTTAATTTAAAAAAATAACTGAAAGTAAGGAGCGATATTAAAACTTAAAACGAACAAAAAATATTCCGTATATGAAAGGGGCAATCCCCTCCTCAACGCCTCGCTATTTACGCTAAAGTTGGCTCTTTTCACAACTCTACTTTTTAAAACAATAAAAAAAAACATTAGCGTAAGGAGCGGGACGTTGAGGAAGGCACAGCTCCTTTCATATATGACAGGATTTCTGTTCGTTTCAAGTTTTAATGTCGCTCCTTACTTTCAGTTGAAAAACCTTGTTTTTTCATTTAATTTCTGAACGTTCTTTAACTGATACAGGTTTTGATTTTGGCTCACCGTGCAAGAATAATTAAAACAAAATTTGCACATTAATTTTACTTTTTTTGGCTAAATGGCTTTCTTAAAATTTTGATCGGACGATTTTGAGAAAAAGCGGCAGCAACGAGAGCCTAGTTGTCCTCCAATTACTTTGGTTACTTTAAAAGGGCACTAGAACTTCTAACTTACGGATTAACTTGCGTAACGAACTCCTATATTCGTATAATTTTATTACGTATATGAGGGTGTTCGCCCCCACGTCAATATCTCGCTTTTTACGCTAAAGTTCAAATTTTGCTCCACTTCTTTAAGGATGACCCCTGAATCATAGAGACCGTTTAATTAAAATAAATAGCTCTTTTGAAATTACTAAAAATACGGTAGTGTAAAGAGAGAGGTATTGAGGGGAAGACGAACCCCGTCATATATGTAATAATTTCTGTTCCTTTTAAGTTTGAACGTTGCTTCTTACTTCCAGTTGAAAAAAATACTTTTTTTTTTATTTCTGATTGTTTTTAAAATAATGCTAGAAATTTCAGCGCCCCCTTCATGGAAATACTCTTCCCCCATGAAAATATCCTTCCGTGCAACCCCTCCCCCAATCCACCCCCACACCAGAAGAAACCCCCCTGAAAACGTTTGTATACTTCACAATAACAAACACTGGCCTATATGTAAACAATGGCTATTAAAAATACAATAAACAAGTTCATAACTTGCAGTCCTTCCCCTCCAATTTTATTGGTCACTTAAAAACGGCACTCGAACTTTTATTTTCCGTTCGGATCAGCCCTCTCGCGACATTCTAGGACCACCGGGTCGATACGATCACCCCTGGGTAAAATAAAAAAAATAAAAAAATAAATAAACACAGATCTGTGATCTTTCTTCTGGCAAAAAATACAAAGATCGCAGATAGGAGCTTGAAACCACTACAGTAGGGTTCTCTGATACGCTGAATCTGATCATGTGATTTTAATTAAGATTATATGACTGTTAGGGGGGTTTCATTTTTCGAAAATAAGGCACATTTTCTAAGACTTGCAACTTTTGATGGGTGAAACTAAACTAGACGAGACCTATTTTTAAAATCAGTATAAAAACTCGATTTTTTGACGTATCTACCGGTATCAAAATCCCGTTTTTTAGAGTTACGGTTACTATTGAGCCGGGTCGCTCCTTACTTACAGTTCGTTACCATGAACTGTTTGATACTACGCGCAAACAATATGAACAAATTTCATAATTTATAGGCCTTGCTGACGTATGAAAGATGTTTCCCCCTCCTAAACTCCTTCACTCTAAATTGTTACTTAGTATTTAATGTACTTATGCTACACTAATGTTACCGAATGTAATCATACTAAGTTATTAATACAACATATAAAAAAAAATGGGCAAATTCCACAGCTTATGGCCCTTTCTGCTATATGAAGGCTGTTGCCTCCTCCGAAACACCTCGCTCTTCATGCTAAATTAGTATTTATTAATTAAAAAATTTTCTTAACGGTCTAATTAAGTGACCCTTGTGTCTTAGAAGTCGTTATTAATTAATTGAGATAAAATCCAAGCATCAAGTCAGGGGGTTCACCTCCGCGTCAATGCACAAAATGAATAGTATTTTTTTCTAAACGAAAAAGAATTTATTTATTTATACATTCAGCGCTAAGCAAACTCTTTGTCATCACAGAATACTGAACAAATAACTAGAAATAAATAAAGAATAACAACAGCCCAAAAGAAAGAAAATCCATAATAATCACAAAGACAAAATTAGCATGATTAAAACAAATTGCAATAACAAAGTCAACAATGTCACATATTAAATAATAATTTAACTAGTAAAGTACAATCAGATGTTAAATTCATACAAATAAAATCGTGTATCCACTAGACAGGTCCTAAATGACACAAGAAACACACACAGCATTTGTAGGAGGAGGAGACTATAATAAGAAACCTAATTGACAATTTAATAAGAAGTCCCCAAAAATCCGAGAAACCTTAGGAAATGTGAGGAATACCAGGATCCAAGCCTCTTCCCTCTGTGTAAGTCCTTGTAACTCGAAATTAATCACGTTAACTGTCAAAGTGAGCAGGTTATTCAACGGTTAAGATGCCAAGTATGTAAACAAATGTCTCCCGATTTTTTATTCTTTGGCTTTTCGGTATAAAGTTTAAAAGGGTGCAAGAGAACAAAATGATAATGGATAAGACTAAATAAAGACCTTGAACAACCATGATCAAAAGTCTTATTTATCCAGAATATATTAATCAAACAGTCATCTACAGAGTTGGACGGAAGGCACTCAAAACCTGGTAATTCTTTGAGAGTAAGAAAGGACTTTCATATATAGGATCTTCCCCGTGGCCCCATGGTAATTCTTTGAGAGTTCGAAAAGAATTTCATATATAGAATCTTCCCTGTGGTCCCATGGTAATTCTTTGAGAGTACGAAAGGAATTTTATATATAGAATCTTCCCTGTGGTCCCATGGTACTTCTTTGAGAGTACGAAAGGACTTCCATATATAGAATCTTCCCCGTGGCCCCATGGTAATTCTTTGAGAGTACGAAAGGACTTTCATATATAGAATATTTCCCGTGGCCACATGGTAATTCTTTGAGAGTACGAAAAGACTTTGATATATAGAATCTTCCCCATGGTCCTTCTCTGATCTTCCTCGGGACGTCATTGTGTTATGAAGAAAAGGAGACGCATTACAAACGATAGGTGGGGCTACTTTGTAGTTTTGAAGACAAAAATTTAAGCTAAATCGATTGGTGAGGTCCATTAACCAATATTATATCCATCCCATACTTCAAAAATGGATTGACATTCTGCTCTTTTTTTTCCCAGTTTCTTTTTTCTTTCAGTTCGTTTTTCACCATTACAATTTCAAAAAAAGAACCATCAGAACAGCTGAAACATCAAAATGGGGTTCACTATACACAAAGAGAAGCAGTGACTTTAGTTGTAACAGTGTTGTGACTCCCAAACTTTGTGACTTTTCTACTAACTGCGAGGCTAACACAACAACACACCACAAGAACAGGCAAGTAAAACCATTGCTGAAAAAAGGAGCGGCTATTTGGCTTCCTTCTCTGACATAACTTGAGAGTTAATTTGATAGGCTAAAAAAAAGTGGCGATTAACGTCACAAAAATAAGCCAATGGAAAAGCATCACTTTTACCACAGAAGCAAAGGCAGGGTGATTTCTTTTTCTTCTTTGGTATACCTTCGAGAAAAAAAATCTTCAAAACTGTTTCTCCGCTCTCCTGCAAATTTTCAATCCTTCCATTTGTCCCCTTTTGACACAGATGGGGCGACTCGTTAATCGTGCACACAAGCTGTGGGACACCTTTGATCACAGCATTCAGGAGGGTGATTCAAGTCATCTGTAACCACCATAAATTTCAGCCAATTATTATACCCGCTAAACAAGAGTCAGTAACTAATTTCCCATCATAACGAATAAGCAAACCCAAGAAAGACTACTTCAAGGTCGTACCATATAGGGCACAGAGAGCATCAATGGAATACACAATAGTTTTTAGGTAGTTATGCTCTAAAGTGGCATTCAAATTAGTACGAGTGGATGAATCAGTATTTACTTTTTGGCAGTCAGTAACTCGGGTGGCCAATAACAATGAATCATAAAAATGACTTAGCTGACATGTGTCATTTCCTATTACGGCTTCTTCACATGCAACTGTTTGATTCTCCACGAACCTGTCTTGGTAAATTATCAGTTCCATAGTTGGGAGAAGGAAGTTCAGAGCTGCGTTGCCAATACTTCGTGGTAATTTTACCAGTTTTCTGACCTAAGTCTACCACTCTTTGTGGTAGAATTATACCATTCTACGCGAGTTTCTGTTTCACAGACAAAGAAACTAAATTATACTGAAAGTAAGTAGCCTTTTTCCGCTCATATCATCCTCTCTCAGAAACCAATTTTAAGCGCTGCTTACTCACATGATGATTAGTTCGAAAATCGCAGAGGTCTCTTTATGTGGCGTTTGCGTTTGACAAAAAATCCTATTCTCTTACTCAAATCCATAAAAGGTGACTGGAGGAGTTTCATAAAAGTAGAACCTGATCTGAGGAAAACAAGAAAAATTTAGCAATGGCTCAGAGTTAGAAGAAACTTGGCGATCTGAAAAGTACACCATGTGTCCCAAAGTTGGCACCCCTTCGCATTGGAATTGTGCATTCAGAACTTAGAGCCGAAGGAAAGTATGCTTAGACCAGAATTAAAGAAAGAATTCAGTCCAATTTCTAAGCCTTGAGGAGTAGAGGTAAAATCTTGAATAAAACGTTCCAATGATATAATTTATGCTCCTTTTCTATTCCTGAAAATTATGTTTATTTAATTCCACTGCTTTTTAAAGACAGCAAATATTAAGATAAAGATAATTGAAATAAGATTAGAGATTCTCATTCAGAAGCAACGATTCCTTTATATGAACTGCGATAAGGGGTCTCATCTCGCACTCAGACCACCGTGGATCTGTAAAAACATCATCTTTGGTGCCAGATGAGAAAATGAGCGGTACAGATAAATTCTTGACTTGAAAACTGAAGTGGATTACAGGCTATTGTAGAATTTGACTACTCCCAAAGTTACTACATAAACTTGATAAGGATAGTAAAGATGCATGGATAGGAGTGCCAATTGGTCGAAGAAGGGAGGAGAAGTGTCCCCCCCCTGTAGTTTCAAAATACTTTTTTTATATTCCTTATAAATCGAAAAAATTCCTTGTCCCCTTCTTCATTTTCGTGGACAGTTGCCCAATGCATGTGTTTATAATCAGAATTCATCAGTGAGTCTGAGAAAAAGGTTATGTTGTTAATTCAACTCTACGTGGAGAAAATCCAGGGATTTTTACTGAATAACGAAAGAAATAGAAATATTCAAACGGTTCGTAGTAAAGAACTGTAAGTAAAGAGCGACTCGGCTCAATAGTAACTGAAACTCTAAAAAACGGAACTTTGATAACAATTAATACATCAAAAGAATTGGTTTTATAGGCTGATTCCAAATATAAAAAATATTAAGTTTAATGTTCCCCAAAAATTGGAGGGCAGCTAACCCCACTCCCGATCCCCCTTTCCCAAAAGTCATCCAAGCCAAATTTTGAGACAGCCAGGGGGGCTAGTTGCCCTCAAATCTTTATGGTCACTAAAAAGGGCACAGGAACTTCTAATTTCTGTTGGAATGAGCCTTCTCCTGATCTTCTAGGACCATAAGACTAGGACAGTACAAAAACGTTGTTAAGTTTTTCCATGTATATATAATAAGTTATTTAATAATTTTATTTTCCGATATTTCAGTTTAGGTAATTTTTTCAGGGACACCAATCTACAAAACTTTGAGAGAGGGGCTAGGATTTTTACTTTCTTTTACAATGAAGAAGCAAAAACACATTTTTCAAAACCTAGGGGGGCTGGTTTTCTAATTAAAAATACTGACATTTTAACAGCAAGGGATTTTTGTATTTTGAATTTTAGTGATTCTTGGTTTTTGAAAGGGACGCAGAATGGTACATATAATAGGTAGCTAATCGTCAACAACAAAAACCTCAATCCCTTCTTTAAAAAATTCACTTGAATTATAAACTTCTTGTTTTTCGACCTACGATACCAAAAACATCTGACATGCGTATAAATTGCAGTAGCCTACTACATACTACCAAAGGCTATTTGCGTTAATTGTAAAACATAATAGAATCTTGATAATTTAAAATGAATTTACAGATTTTGGCAAGGCGCTTGATCAAACCACAAATAGGCAGAAAATAAAAGTCATACGCTACACATGCGGTTACACAGATTAAGTTGAATTCGGAAGTCCGCTATGAGTGGTTGCCTACTCTACACCACCTGCTGTACATCTCAGTTCTAAATGTTCCGCCACGCATGGCACACTTCCGCAAAACCACGCCTTCCTGTCTCATGAATGGTAGACACAGGGCCACGTGTGGCAGACTGTCACGCGTGACGCGTGACAACTGGTGTACATTTATTGAAAGTCGGTGATCCCTTTGATTTGCTATATTTATGGAACGGTATAACGTGGTCATACATTTGTAAGCAAATTAATTTTTCAGTGGATTCCACCTTATGTTATACTGAAAATCCTGTTCAAACTCTAAAAAGTAAAGTTAGTGAATGGACATAATTAGTGTTGTATTGTAGTACCCTATTCCTAATGACCACAGGAGTAGGCTACAGACATGCAAAAGAAATGTCTTATCTATTCCTGTTATAGACAAAATTTCAAGTTCCCCTACTACCTGTAGTAGAACTGAGGTAAAAAAAAAAAATCTGCATCACCTTTAGCTAAAAGAGTGAGGGATTTATCTTTGAACAAATTCCAACTAATGAAATCCAATGGCTTTGACTCACTGAAATAAGGTGGGACAACAACGTATCTTTCAAAATCTAGGGGAGAGGACAATTTTGTTATTTTTTCAATTATCTCTGTAAATATGCCAACAAAAGCCATTTTCAATGAGACCATCAAAAAGGGTTTTCTTATCATTTAGGGGGGGGGGGAATTTCTTCTCATCCTTCTCTTAATTGATGCCACTGATGAAATCAATCTATTGAAAACAAACTGATTTAAATACCAATCAATATAAACTATCTACAAGATTTATGGTTATAATTTTCCTCAGTTCCAAAAAGATGTAAGATTTTTATGTCACTTCTTGAGGACAAAATTTTGAACAAATATGCAAGTATCCATGAAATCTTGCCAATTACATGCATACAGCGGGGAGACGAAACCAATATGTCTCTAAAGTACTTTCAAACAGCTCGTGGTAACGAACTGTAGAAAGGAGCGACGCGGCTCAGTAGTAACCGAAAGTCTAAAAAATGGAATTTTGATACCAATAGTTACATCAAAAGAATCACATTTTAATGCTGATTTTAAATATATAAGTTTCATCAAGATTAGTTTTACCCATCAAAAGCTACGAGCCTGAGAAAATCTGCCTCATTTTAGAAAATAGGGAAAACACCCCCTAAAACTCCTATGATCTTAACGAAAATCACACCATCAGATTCAGCGCATCAGAGAACCTAGTTGTAAAAGTTTCAAGCTCCTATCTACAAAAATGTGGAATTTCGCATTTAGAATGTCGCAAGAATTTAGAATTTCGCATCTAGAATGTCGCAAGAGGGCTCATTTTAACAGAAATTAAAAGTTCTAGTGCCGTTTTTAAGTGACCAAAAAAATTGGAGGACACCTAGGCCCCCTCCCACGCTCGTTTTTTCCAAAAATCACCGGATCAAAATTATGAGATAGCCATTTTATTCACTATAGTCGAAAAACCAAATAACTATGTCTTTGGGGACGACTTACTCCCCCGCAGTCCCCGTGGGAGGGACTACAAGTTAGAAACTTTGACCTGTGTTTACATATAGTAATAGTTACTGGGAAGTGTACAGACGTTTTCAGGGGGACTTTTTGGGTTTAGGGGGTGAGTTGAGTGGGGGGGTTACATGGGAGGATATTTCCATGGAGGAACCTCTCATGGGGGAAGAGATTTGAAAAAAACAATGAAAAAATAAATATGAAAAGTTTTTTCTACTAAAAGTGAGGAGCAGCACTAAAACTTAAAACAAACAAAAATTATTATGCATATGAGGGGTTTACCTCCTCGTAATACTTCACTCTTTACGCTAAAGTATTTTTAGTAATTTCAACTACTTATTCTACGGCCTTTCTGATTCAGAGGTCATTCTTAAGGAATTAGGACAAAATTTAAGCTGTAATGTAAAGAGCTAGGTATCGACGAGGGGTGAACCCCCTCATATACCCAATAAAAATATACGAATATAGAAGTTCGTTACTTAAGTTAATTCGTTAGTTACGTATATTTTTTACCAATGAAAATGTTTGTAAAAAATTAAAAGTTCTAGTTGCCTTTTTAAGTAATCAAAAAATTGGAGGGCAACTAGGCCTCCTCCCTCACTCTTTTTTCTCAAATTCTTCCGATTAATTGCAATTAATTAATATGCAAATTTCATTTTAATTACTCATGTGCGGAGAGCCAAGATCGAAACATGCATTAATTAAAAAACGTCCAGAAATCAAATGTAAAAAAAACAAGTTTTTTTTAAACGAATGTAAGGAGCAACGTTAAAACTTAAACGAACAGAAATTACTCCGTATATGAGAGGGGCTTTTCCTCCTCAATGCCCCGCTCTTTACGCTAAAGTTTCTTACTGTTTTAAAAAGTAGAGTTAAGAGAAAGAGTCAAACTTTAGCGTAAAGAGCGATGCGAGTTGAGGAGGAAAAGTCCCTTTCATATACGTAATTTCTGTTTGTTTTAAGTTTTAATGTTGATTGTTTGTGATTGTTGTGAGCACAGGCTCTTCCCAATGGTATGAAGCATATTACCTTTTATTTTACATCGTAAGAAACGACTCATGGGTAGATCTAATACACAATTAATGTTTGGAAGGGGCACAAACGGAACTTGGACTCTCTCATGTAATTTTTTGCCCCTGCGTTCTACAATTAGTGCAACCTCCAACTTTCTGTGGGAGGGGGTGGCACGTGCCTTTAAACCAGCACCTGGACCCGCCCCTCCTTATAGGTTATATAAGTTGTTTTTATGCAATCGCTCACATCTTGGACGAGGGAACTCAGACTTTACACCATCTTAAGTACATCTCGGAACACCACAAGTTCCGCAAAGTTCATCCACGTTTGGAAGAGTTCCGCCTAGCACAGTCCCAAAAGGATTGTCACACTCCCTAAAACTATCGGTACAGTTCGGCCACAGTTGACACACGCCACCTAGCGTATGTGATTTTGAGAGCGAACCTTCGATTTTGGAAGGCAGGGGTGCAAATCCTCTACCCTTTACGTGGTCAAGTCCTTGGAAATAAGAATGTAGTTTTAATTTCGTAACATTATGATTCAGTTGAACTGTCACTTTATCTGAGGTAAATGCTCAAGAATGTACTAAAATGAACTTGGAACCGGTTTTTACTAATGCCTTGGATCAAAAAGAATGACATCAGGACTGATAAAGGAAAAATAAATGACATACACATTGAATGTTTCTCATTAAAATTTCAAGGCAAAACAAAGAAAACTAAATCAATTTAGAACCATTACTTTTTATCATGTATTCGACTTCTATATTTTGATTTTAGTGAATATATTAAACAAAAAAAAAGTTTTTTTATACTGAAAGTAAGGAGCGACATTAAAACTTTCTCTCAACTCTACTTTTTGAAAACAGTAAAAACTTTAGCGTAAAGAGCAGGGCGTTGAAGGAGGAGCCCCTTCCATATACGGAGTAATTTCTGTTCGTTTTAAGTTTTAATGTCGCTCCTTACTTTCAGTTAAAAAAAACTTTTTTTTATTTAATTTCTGAACGTTTTTTAGTTAATCCATGTTTTGATTTCGGCTCTCCGCAGATGAATAATCAAAGCGAAATTTGCATATTTATTTATTAGGCTAAATGGCTTTCCCATAGTTTTGATCGAATGATTTTGTGAAAAAAGCAGGGGAAGGAGGCCCAGTTGCTCTCCAATTTTTTGGGTACTTAAAAAGGCAACTAGAACTTTTAGTTTTTACGAACGTTTTCATTAGTAAAAGATATACGTAACTTACGAATTAGCTTACGTAACAAACTTCTATGTTTGTATGTTTTTATTACGTATATGAGAAGGTTTGCTCACTCGTCAATACCTCGTCAATAACTCTCTGCATTAAAGCTTAAATTTTGTCCCCTGAATCACAAAGGCCGTAGAATAAATAGTTGAAATTACTAAAAATCCTTTAGCGTAAAGAGTGAGGTATTAGGAGGAAGTGAACCCCTTATATGCGTAATATTTTCTGTTCGTTTTGAGTTTTAATGCTACTCCATACTTCCAGTTGAAAAAAACTTTTTCATGTTTATTTTCTCATTGTTTTTTTAAATAATGCTAGAAAATGCTGCGCCCCCTTTATGGAAATCTTCTTCCCCCATGACAAATTCCTCCATGGAAAATTTCCCCCACATAGCCCCCTCTTCTCACCCCCCCCCCCTCCCGACCGAAAAATCCCCCTGAAAACGTCTCTAAATTTCCCAATAACCATTAATATATGCAAACACTGGTCAAAATTTGCAACTTGCAGCCCCTCCCACGGGGACTGTGGGGGAGTAAGTCGTCCCCAAAGACATAGTTATAAGGTTTTTCGACTATGCTGAATAAAATGGCTATCTCAGAATTTTGATCCGACAACTTTGGGAAAAAATGAGCGTGGGAGGGGGCCTAGGTGCCCTCCAATTTTTGGTCACTTAAAAAGGGCACTAGAACTTTTCATTTCGGTTCGAATGAGCCCTCTCGCAAAATTCTAGGACCACTGGGTCGATACGATCACCCCTGGAAAAAAAAACAAAAAAACAAATAAACACGCATCCGTGATCTGTCTTCTGGCAAAAAATACAAAATTCCACATTTTTTTATATGAGTTGGAAACTTCTACAGTAGGGCTCTCTGATACGATGAATCTGATGGTGTGATATTCGTTAAGATTCTATGACTTTTAGGGGTTGTTTCCTCCCTATTTTCTAAAATAAGACAACTTTTCTCAGGCTCGTAACTTTTGATGGGCAAGCCTAAACTTGATGAAACTTATATATTAAAATCAGCGTTAAAATAAAATTCTTTTGATGTAACTATTGGTATCAAAATTCCGTTTTATAGAGTTTTGGTTACTATTGAGCCGGGTCGCTCCTTACTACAGTTCGTTACCACGAACTGTTTGATTTCTCTTCCCCCATGACATATTCCTCCAAGGAAAGATCCTCCCACATAGCTCCCTCCCCATCCCCCCCCAAACCAAAAAAAATCCCCCTGGAAACGTCTGTACACTTCCCAATAACCATTAGTGTATGTAAACACTGGTTAAAGTTTGTAACTTGCAGCCCCCCCCCAGGGACTATGGGGGAGTAAGTCATCCCCAAAGACATATTTATTATGGTTTTCGACTATGCGGAACAAAATGGCTAACTTGGTGAGAAAAATAAGCACAAGTCCTAGATACGTGATTGACATAACCGGGACGGATCCGCTCTCTTTGGGGAGTGGGGGGGAGGGTTAATTCTGAAAAATTAGAAAAATGAGGTATTTTTAAATTACGAAGGAGTGATCGGATCTTGATGAAATTTGATGTTTGGAAGGATATCATGTCTCAGAGCTCTTATATTAAATATCAACCTTATCCGGTAAAGGGGAAGTTGGGGGGGCGGAACCTAAAATCTTGGAAAATGCTTAGAGTGGAGGGATCGGGATGAAACTTGGTGGGAAAAATAAGCACAAGTCCTAGATACGGGATTGACATAACCGGAACGGATCTGCTCTCTTTGGGGGAGCTGGGGGAGGGTTAATTCTAAAAATTAGAAAAAATGAGGTATTTTTAACTTGCGAAAGAGTGATCATATCTTAATGAAATTTCATATTTAGAAGGACCTCGAAACTCAGATCTCTTATTTTTTATCCCGACCAGATCCAGTGTCATTAGGGGGGGGGGGCGAAAATCTTCGAAAACGCTTATAGCGGAGAGATCAGGATGAAACTTGGTGGACAGAATAAGCACAAGTCCAAGATAGGTGACTGACATAACGGGACCGGATCTGCTATCTTTGGCAGAGTTAGGTGTTGGGGTTCAGTGCTTTGGTGAGTTTGGTGCTTCTGGACGTGCTAGGACGATGAAAATTGGTAGGCATGTCAGGGAGCTGTACAAATTGACTCGATAAAGTCGTTTTCCCCGAGTTGAACATCTGGGGGGCTGAAGGGAGAGGAAAAATTGAGGTATTTTTAACTTGCGAGTGGGTGATCGGATCTTAATGAATTTTGATATTTAGCTTGACCTCGTGACTCAGAGCTCTTATTTTAAATCCTGACCGGCATTAAGCCTCTGATTTTCCTTTTAAAGCAATCTATTGATTCTTAGAATTTTGCTAGAGCTCATACCATATGAGCTCTTAGCTCTTGGCTCTTCCGACCTCGTCACAAGTGTCATATGAGCGCTTAGCTCTTGTTTTATATATTAATGTTACTAATTTTTTTTTACAGTTTCGGTTGCTATTGGGCCAATTCACTCCTTACTTACAGTTGGTTACAACGATCTTTTTATATCAGTATATAAAAGGTCTAAGTTACAGATATTATGGAATAATCGTGACGTTTTGACAGACAGCCAAGACATCCACCTGTACATGTGGCTATTTGCATGTCATGACGACGACAGCAATTTTTTTCTTTTTCTAGGCTTGGCAATCTATTGTCTTCAATAGGTTACACAACAAAGAGGAGAAAGACATCACTTTTCGGTAGTTCTGTGGTGAAAAGTGTGCTTTAATTTTACTGATTAAACCTATGGCAAGGGGTGGATCTACGAGGTGGTTTTCGGGGCATACATGGGGGCAGTACCCACCAAGAGGATTAGAAGTTGCACTAATTACAGAGTAGGATGAGTGAAAAACCACGAATAGGAGAGCCAAGTTTTTGTCAGAACTTCCCCAAGACAAGGTATCTTTCCTTGTCTGTGGAGTATTTATAGCCAATCACATTATTCCTTACGGGTAGGCACAAAAAAGGAAGCCTTTTAAAGCCTGGTTGCTCCCATGACATTCTGCTTGAAACTTTAAACGAGCAAAAAGACTTAACTGATCATGGTTGTTCAAATGTTTGACCCTCAGGGTGGGGGGGTTGGGGTAAATGAGTAATATATTTTTCGGCCGGGAAGGATCAAAACCGGAAAACATGTAAATTTTAAGGTCAATTTGTACTTTTCGGTTACTGGAAATAGCCTACACATAAGAAGTGAAGTTATGTTAATACTAATGAAATATAATAAAACATGATGATAAAATAATACTGTAGAAAGAAAGTTATGTCACTTAGGAAAGGTCCGTCACTTGTTTTTGTAGATATGAAACCGGTTTTTCGAGATGTAAACTAAGCGCAATTCTTGAAATTTTCTACTGACCGACAAGTACCGTCAGTTTTTCTGATTTTTACCAGTAAAGGCAGAGATTATCAGGGAGGTATTTTCTTACTTCCCCCTTGTTCCCCCTTGCGTTCAGGTATGTTGTTGGTGATCTATCATCAATAATTTACTATTAGTGTCCTATCAGCTTTGAATTGGATGAAAGAGAGATCAATTTAGGACACAAAAGGATGTAAGCCCACTGACCGTAAATTTGAAGTGGTAAATGTTGGTAGACGGAAAGAGAAAAAAAAGAAAAACAATTATCACCTAACTACCGTATAAATGCCAATAATCAGCCAACCTTGCAACATCAGATATACACCAGCATTCTAAATAGAAACCAGACAAAACCGAGGGGGTACCAACTTTCTTAAATCAAGTACACCGGGTTGCGCGTACTGATCGTGGCAAAAGTGTGCCAGAATTGTGCAAAGCGTTGCAGGGACTGTGATACGCGTGGTGGAATCATTCCTCGTTGGCGGAGAAGTGTGGCACACTTACCATTCCGATATGTGCATCAGATTGCGGAAAATGGACTTATCAAGCAAGATCCCATTTCTCTGATATTTTAGTCCCAGGTGCAGGGACGCTGATTGGGGAGAAGACAGGGGGCAAAAACCTCTAGATCTTAGAAAATAACCTACCTTTTAGGTGTTTTTACTGAAAAAAGCCGCTCCCCATCACCAATTTTTTATGTATCTTCATCTTGAAAACTTACCCCCCCCCCAATTTACTTTTTCGTGACTTGAAGTCCCTGCATAGGGGCACACAGATCAAATTTTTGGTAGGACAGAACCAAAAGACTTTTACCAGCTGAAGTAAGTGGGGAGGGTAGTAAACACAAAGGAGCATTCTTGGTCCGCAGTAGATATCAATTTTTCCAAGGGGATCCTTTGGACCAATTTCAGAAGTAATTCCCCTATCTATCCCCTCCCTAAGTATTATTGAAAACCAAACTGCCTTTCGATGACGCACAAATAGCACTTCAATAGGGAGATACTTTTATTTGACAGTGAACCAATAGCAACAATCTCTGGATATTTCGGTCACACATACAGTGGCCGTCATCAGCGGATAAGCTCCACATATGTGACCAAAATATCCAGATTTTTTTCATTTCACTGTAGAATGAAAAAATTGCCCCCTCTGTACTCTTATTTGTACTACCCCTTCCCTTTTCTGTGAGCCAACGTACTCTATATTACTACAGCTTCCCCATGATTTAAATTTTTCGTACAGCCTAGCTGGCATACTTTTGGAATCTTTTGAATTTGGGCCTAACACCCAAATGTTACTATTCGTCGATATACATTCCTGCGTAGGTACCTAGAGCCAACATTATTCTCCTAGATGAAATTACTCAATAATAAGTAGTCGATAACAACGCCCATTAGCCAAACAGCTTATAATAGGCCCTTTTTGTAGTTAAATATATAAAGCTAACAGTATCAAATTGCTTAATAAGCTTGAGTTCAATTGCCTAACAGTGTTTTTACAAGCTTAAATTTAGTTTCAGCTATACCCCAGCAGGCATTTCAAACAATATTATTATTTAAGTAACCAAAACGTACATTGCACATTGAAGTTAAACGGTGTCCATAACTTTAAGAAGTTACGCCCCTTCGAATACAAAAATGTGTTGACGACATACTAACAAAAATAGTAATGTAAACCAAAACAACAATGATTTTAAACGAACTTTGAAATCTGGGGTGAACAATGTTGCCACATCAAAATTTTTGCAGAGCAACTTTCAGCCAAAATACTGACTAATTCGGAACATAAATTTTTCGCTTACGATTGAAAGAATATGAACAGAACCAGAAAAGTGTGCGGGGGGGGCTTCGGGCTCGCATGTTCGATGCCCAAGATTCTTACAATTTCTTGTATATTTGGTTTTTTACATTTTATATTCATTTTTCACCTTTTCTGGCTATTTTTCTCATGTCTCCACCCCCCCCCCCCGAATCACCATTCATCGCTTTCAATCAATAAGACCGGTTGCGAAAGAAAAAAAAATACAAAACCTAATTGGTTTAAACTGAACATGTCTTAATACGGCTAAGCATAAATGAAATTGAGGCTTGAAACACCCTAGCCCCCCCACCCCTATTTCACTAATCCATGGATCCATATTTCATCTCCCCAAGTAAGGGGTCACCAACTATCAGACAAACAGAGTGGTGCGTGCTAGGCGGGGTTAAAGCGAGCCGTGACAAAACTATGCCAAGCGTTGCAGGGAATATGTCCAGCATGGCAGAACTGCCCCACATGTGGCAGATATTTGAGGCACACTTGACACTCTGAGATGTACACCTGGTGGCAGAAAGTAGGCAATCCCTCGATACCAGCACCCAGAGCTTAAAGCCTGAAATGTTATAACTTATACATATTTTGAACTTATTTTGAGGGAGACTTCTCCGTGGAGATAGGGGGGCATCCACCAGATGATGCATCGAATTTTCATTTGAACTTCTTAGATATGTAGCCTCCTCCTCCTCCCCCCCCCCATAGACAATGGTTATATCATTAACACTGAATATACTCATAAAATATGAGTGCCCATTGCTTGAAAGTCGTTTGACGTTTGCTTCAATCTCACAAGTGCTGATCCACCAATACTAAAGCTAATGAAAGGAGCGACAGAAATTCGCCAACCTTTTGTTATGAGTATTTAAGAGGAATTTGGCTAAAAATTAGGGGTCTAGTATGGATTTCAATGATTCATAAGATGGTCATTAGTGTTCACTAGAAGTAAACTGTTTTAAAGCAAAAAAAAACTCATACACACTTCAGAGCAGGTCTGTCGATTTCGGAACTCGAATGAAATTTTGAGACTCGAGCCAGCAAATTATGTTATTTATGACCCGAAGACAACTGGAAGAGGCGTGCATACATGGCAGGGGACTTCAGGACATTGTTACACCGACCCCAAATCCCAAGACCGGAAAGTAATTTCTGCAACTTTTTTTTATTTTCAATAATTGGACTATTTTTGACTTTTTTTTCAAATTCTCCCTAAAATCCCGCATGCGACCCTGAACTCGATTCACAAAAATGATAGCAAATTTATAGTGGTTTGGCCATTTCTGAAGGAAACAAGCTAAACAAATACAAGTAGTGCCAATAAATTCCATATTTTGTGTTTTCAAGTATCATGGTCACTTTTCTGACAATATATTATGTCATATATTATGCCCCTGGCAGTCCCCGATGCAACCCTAATAATATATTTCTTCACTAACTGAGTCTCGTGATGTCATAGATTCTTTGTTCAAAGGGGTTTCTACAGTCTCAACTTAATGAAATTTAGTTTCACCTTGATAAACTACAATGTAATGCGGATAAAATATTGTTTGAAATTAATTTTGTAAAGCGGATAGCAATGGAAGGAAAGATGATAATTTGATTAATGAATCCATCCTTCGTACTATAAAGTAAGAATTTCATTGTGCTTTTTAAGTTTTGTTTATATATTCCTAGGGCCATATCCGGAACCATCAGGGGGGGGGGTGCATTGTCAGAAAAACAACCATGATATTTGGAAATAGCATAAAATAAGGAATTTAATGGCACTAATTTTATTTGTTTAGCTACTTCAGAAGTGGCCAACCACTATGTATTTACCGAAAAGATTAGTCTGCTTCACACAATTCCTTCACAGAATGAAGAGAAATTTACCGAGATCAATTACGACGTCTGTTTGTGCCACTGCTAAATGGGGGTTACCTCAAGCCAAAATTACTCCCACAAAAAAGATGACTCCAGGATATACAATAAGCCCATGACGAAAGTTATGGCAATGTTTTGTTTTATTTGCCCACTGTTAATTACCACGCTATGAACGTTCCAAAATATAAATGGACTAAAATAACGATTAATGACTAGTTTTTTTAGAATTTCCGACTCGATCGCTGGCGAACAGTGTCTACGTCATAGGAGGCGGGATATCAAAGAAGGGGGCCAAAATAACAAGATATGCACCTATACGAAGCTAAAATTATTCAGGTTTTTCTATTACAGATCCTTCTGACTAGTTTTAGAAGGTAAAGCCAAGCCAGAACCCAGAAATGAAATAGATAAATGAGAAATGCGATAAAACAAAATATATACCATTTAATGATATACCGAAAATATATACAATTAAAACATGTTTAAAAATATAACCTAGCCATAGAACAAAGCACGAGGCGTGTTTTTTATTTAAGGCCCACCTGATCATAAGTACACAACGAATGATTATTTAAAAAAAAGTAAATTTATTTTCAAAAAGTACATAGCCTACTCTATTTAACAGCATAGTTGTCAGGTTTGTTGAAACACTTGTCATACCTCTCAACTAATTTTAAAGTAACCTCTGTATTAAAACTTGCCTCCTGTTCCGCTAACCAGGAATTCACTTCCGTTTTAACGTCATCATCATCATTGTAACGGTTGCCGCTGAGGTGGAGAAACGAATGGTAATCACTCGGCGTAAGATCAGGACTGTACCGTGGGTGATCTAAAACTTCCCAGTCAAAACTGTCCAGCAAATTACGGGTCTGACCAGCAGTGTGAGGTCTTGCATTGTCATTGACAATTGACAATTTGACATTGACAATTTCCTTTGTCACCATGCAAATTTTTTTTTGTTCTTTTTTTGCTGTGCGGAGCTTTCTGAGGGTTAGGCTTCTGAATTGATGGTGCTTCCTCCGTTGCATGAAGTCGACCAAAAAACACCATGCCTTGATTTTGCACTGGGAGAGAGGATTTTCGGCCTCGAAATATTCAGTGGAGTTTGTTTGTTTCCATTCCATGTTATATTGCCTCGATTCGGGCGTGATATGCAAAACCCATGTTTCGTCTCCAGTTCTACCAGTTGCCACCTCAGTGGCAACCGTTAAAAAGATAACGATATAAAAACAGTAGCGAACTCTTGGTTATTGGAGCCGGTGGCAAGTTCTTATAAAGACTTTACTTTAAAATTAGTTGAGAGGTATGATAAGTTTCAAAAAAAACTTGGTAACTATGCCGTAAAATAGAGTAAAGTATCAACATTATGAAAGTAAATTTTTGAAGCAATCTTTCGTTGTGTAGTTATGTTCAAACGGACCTTAATTAAAAAACACGCCTCATATATACCATTCAAGGATATATACCGAAAATATATATTAGAAAATAGGTATAAATTTATATAAGGATATGTAAGAAAATATTTACTGAACGTTGAATAAACCATTCGATTCTCCATTAAAATTGAGCGCAACGTACTATTTTATTTTCTTAATTGTTATTATTTAGAATGAATTTTCAAAAGCCCAACTCTTATCTTCTCATTGCTTGTTTACCGTTTGCTGTTAAATTAATAAGCAGGAAAGAGCCACGCTATTGAAAATTAATAGAGTATATATATATATATATATATATATATATATATATATATATATATATATATATATATATATATATATATATATATATATATATATATATATATATATATATTTGGGCTATAGGTTTTTCCATCAGGGGGGGGGGGTAAAGTAAAGCGATACGCTCTTAGGAATGATATAAGCAAGTATTTTATAATGTTTTAGAGTTGTTTCCTGAATGTGAGTTTTTCTTCTTTTTTTTTAACTTATGGAGAGTTGGACCACTAAATATTTTCCAACGCGCAATGACAGACAATGGGAAAATATGTTATTGATGGCTATATTTGGCACGATTATGATGAGGGGGCTGTTTTATTCTGAAGATGCCTTACAACAACATAAATATTTATATTTTTAAACATAATTTAGCTGGGATGACAGCGAATACATCAATAGATGATTTTTATGCTCTTCAAATTCAATAGTTGCTCCGGGGGAAATTGCATTTTGAGCCCTTAACCGGCCCCAAAAGGTAACATATTAATTGTCTGTAGTTTTAAAGCTATGGTGCAAAGATAAAACTGGTTTGAAACTAATTAGATATAAAAATTAGCTTTTAAACAAACCTTTCTAGGTAGTTTCAGTCCCCTAGTGGCGACAAGAAAAAAAAAAGAAAAAAGAAAAAAAGATAAACAGAGTGTGCTACAAAATGTCATTTTCTTTGTCGTTAAAGGTGGAGTTTCAGGCTCTTTTTAAAATACCTGCAAATTCGTTTTCAAATAAACTAACTATTAAGGGCTAATGAAAATAATCATGGCCATTCCTGAATCAGCTAGAGAGGGCAATTTTTCTTCACAAGACAGATTTTTCAGAAATTCATTTTTAAATTTTTGATTGCTATAGGCTGTTTTTAGCCCCTATAAGGGCTCAAAATATAATTACTCCTAGAAATGATTATTGAATTTGGAAATAGTATATAAAAAAACATCAAATGATGTATTCACTTTCATCAGAGAAAAATATAAACATTCACCTAGAACAGACCGTTACCGCAAATAATCGATAAAAGGAAGAACTACACAATTCACATTTTCACTTTTTTTTTATGAAAAAATTACTTTTTTACGTTTGTAATAGTGTTTTAGGGTTAATAAAATGATTAATGATTGATTGAATGGCTTGGAATCCATGTGAATTCCTGGAGAGGAGAGATCAATTTCACAGAACCTTTCAACCTTTACAACTTGGAAGAGTTAGAAATGATAGCTCGAAACGCTTCAACGCTTCGAATACCCTCCCCAGCTCGAATTCAGGATGTAGGTCACCTTTAGATAGTTTTATTCACACGGAACAACCAGTTTCCGAGCGCGCAGACCTTTTACCAGTTTTTACCCTAGTTAGCAAGGACCAAACTACCCATATATATTTTGCACCCCACCCTAGTGGGGTGGTAACAGTGGAGTTTATGTCCACCAGTGAAGGAGACACCATAAAAACACAATTCTTGATTCATTACATTCAAGAACCTCTTTTTATTAGATTTTCGGAGTCGCTTCCAACTTAACAGCATCCCAGTCCCCTATCCTCTAGTGCCGGTAAATTTATGTTCTTCAGACAGAAATCAAATTGAAAAAAAAGCATTTAAACCCCATTCAATACTTTTTCCAAAATAATAATCACCGCCGTAATTGCGTCTCGGTCATCCCCCATAGGACTAGATATAGCACTAGACCATGTTTTTTTCTTTGGCATTGGGACATGCCGTATTTTGAACCAATTGTTGATTAGAAATAAGGGTAAACTTTCAAGATTGAGTTACTATTGAGGTAACTAAGAAATGTACACACATACTTTTAGACTCAGAATTTCATCGTGAATCCAAATGTAATATCCATTGCGTCGGGAATAAGGTTTAACTAAAGCCAAGGCCGTATCCCGGAATCTTGTTCGGGGGAGGGAGGGGTTGCAAAAAACGCATCAACAATTTGTTTATATGTATTATGTTACGTTTTTAAGATTCAGACCAACATTTTGGGGGGGGTGAGGAGGTTCAAACCCTCGAGCTCCCCCTGGATACGACCTTGCCTCCACCCCCATCCCTAATGTGCAAACATATACCCAGAATTGTAAATATGCAATACATTTTCCATATTTTTTTTAAATTGTTAAATCAATTTGAAGATTTGGTACTTATATGTTGTAGCGCTTATGTTAAGTTCTTCATCTAAGTAGGAGCTGTTTCTCAGACTAATCCTAATGAAATACTATAAAACATGGTGAAAATATAATATTGTTGTACTTCAATGAAGTGCAGAAGATCTATTTTGCAAGGTTTCACTTTTATAACAAACATATTTTTAAAGGTCATCAAAGGTCAGGGCCCTCTAGAGGGAGAAGGAGTGGAGGTAGTTGCTTCAAAATACCTTCTCGGGACATACTTTAGTCTGTAGATTCATCCCTGAAAGTTTCATTTTCCTAACCTAGACCCTTTCCGAGATAGCAAAAAGTCAATTAACTAGAATTTTACCCCATTTTTTTTGCGTTCTCAGTAGCCAATTACGTTAATCGGAAAATATACCGAAATAGGTACAAGTTCAAAGAATAGCCCAAACGTTTTTCTAATATACACAAAACGAATTACAAAGGGCCTTGTCTAGTTTTCAAAATTAACAGACCTTTAAATTTTGACAAGCTTTCTTCATATCCATGAAGCCTCGGGTCTAAAAACCCTTCACCACCCTCATCAGGGTCAAATCCCAATCTATCCTTATAATACGCCTGTGTCGACATTACTAATTCTTAATCATAGCTAAAATCCAAAGTCTATATGGCGGCAGGATTTAACAAGAAAAGACGAATAATTAATCACTAGCACATTACTCTATATAGACTGAAGAACATCTTTTTCACGATAGAGGATTTTACGAAGAGCACGTCACAACTAACATACCGGGCCTTTGGGCAAAACTGATTGAATGGCGTAGTCAAGGGAACAACAAAGGTAACAAATATTGCATCACCAATCAAATTTCTACAAATAAGTCCCATTCATGAGAGAAGTCATGTGAAAAGGTAATTGGGGATCTTTTTTCAAACTACTCTTATCACAGATGACAGACTGAACTTGGCTGCAGTGATCCAAATTGTGTTACACAACATTTTCACCCCGTGTCCAATGTAGCTTATTCTCGAGGAGTCAGCCAGCCTCAGAAATCATGTACGCCAGGTGGCACGTGCCAAGCGATGCGGAACTGTACAGCGAATGTGGCGTTTCAAGATATACACCAGGTAACGAGAAGTGGTAAGCCTTCGACAGGCCCTTAGGGATTTTTGTTCTAGGGCGGGAGGTATTTTTTCTCGGGGGGAGCAGCTAAAGTGCCAAAAACTTGCTTATGTGCCTTTTTGATATATTTTTCGGGGGATCAAACCCCTACCCCCCTCCTGCATACACTGCCCTTCGCCTGTTGTAACTAATTGTAATTACTTAAATAAGTGTAAATAACATTAAATAAGAATAAGTGTAATTATTTGCATTAGTCGTTTAGACAGCAAAATTAATTTTATGCCATTACTTTGAAGATTGAAAGAACTGGTCAGAAGTCTATTGGTCTAACTTTCCCCTCTGTACACCTTTGTTGTCCATTTTACAGCTAAAATTATAGATGAAAATGACAAAAAAGAGTTAAAAATCTTGCAGTTCCATAGCACTTTTTAAGACGGTGCTAACAGGTAAAATCTTTGGATAAATATACAAAGAAATTTCTATCTATATAAAAGCGAATTGCAGCTTATTCAGCTCTGAAGCATAATAAGTAAAATAATCAATTTAATAGGTTTCAATCAAGGTTTTTAAATACTTTAATTTCTGCAACTTTCTGTTGAACATCAATAGTTACATATAGCTAATTGCTAATAATGGGGGTGCAACAATGCACTCCCACGAAATCAAATATAATAAGTTTTTGAACAAAGGGATTGTCAAACTGAGATTGTACACTAAGTTCAGTTTTCTGATATAATGGATTGACTCATTCTTCTCTTGAGATTGACCAGAAACGTCGATTGAAGGGGGCTATTTGCCCCCCCCCCCTCTAGACTTAAGCCTCCCTTTTATTTTGGAAAATACCTTGTTTCACATTTTCACTGAGAAATACCTTTATAAAAATTTCATTGAAAAAATCAAGAAAACAACAAACTCTGCCATTCGCCTTTGGACTTCGTAAAACGCATTTCACCCCCTCCTTTACATTGACCAGACATGACGCCCCAAAGGGATGTCTCTAAGAAACTACAATTTGCAGTGTCGACAACCCTATGCGAAAGGGATTCCTGTCTCACTCCCCCTTAGAATTCCATGTGTAATATAACAATCCAGTGGAACCAAGTCACAAAAATATGGGGGGGGGGCTAATTTCGGTAAATTGTCCGATTATCTCACTATCTAGCTAATTCCAATTCCCATTAACTAGCTAAGAAATAGACATAGCTTTAGAATCATGATTTTATTTTGAATAAAGCAATAAAATTCCTTAGCGTCAGAAATAAACTTTACCCCCAACCAATGTTCTCCTTTTCCAATGAGGACCTCCCAACATCCTACAGCCCCAGGTTCAATACAGTTGCACCTATTTGAAAAAAGTATAAAAACAAAACAAAAAATCAGTAGAGTGGAAATTGAGTATTTGCAGCACACCAGGGGGAGGAAAATTCAGAGAGAGCCCGACAGCAGAAATTGTTTTTAATATTTAAGGTCCATATTCTCTGTGGCCTGACATGACGCCCCAAAGAGATATCTCAAATTAACTACAATTTGCAGTGTCGACAACCCTATGCGAAAGGGATTACTGTCTCACTCCCCCTTAGAATTTCGTGTGTAATTAAACAATCCAGTGGAACCAAGTCACAAAAATATGGGGGGGGGGGCTAATTTCGGTAAATTGTCCGATTATCTCACTATCTAGCTAATTCCAATTCCAATTAACTAGATAAGAAATAGACATAGCTTTAGAATCATGATTTTATTTTGAATAAAGCAATAAAATTCCTTAGCGTCAGAAATAAACTTTACCCCCAACCAATGTTCTCCTTTTCCAATGAGGACCTCCCAACATCCTACAGCCCCAGGTTCAATACAGTTGCACCTATTTGAAAAAAGTATAAAAACAAAACAAAAAATCAGTAGAGTGGAAATTGAGTATTTGCAGCACACCAGGAGGAGGAAAATTCAGAAGGAGCCCAACAACAGAAATTGTTTTTAATATTTAAGGTCCATGTTCTCTGTGGAACATGGAATTTTGTGACAAGCCTACAGCTGCAATCTTGCAGCGAAAAGACAAGATATTTCGATTATTGTATTCTTAAAGATCTATCCATTCACCAGTCAAGGGTTTTGACATTAATTAGCCTACTAATTAATATTCACAATGGGATTGTAATAGTACATATATTTAGCCAGCAGTAATTTAAGCCAATCATAATTTTATAGGATTCTTCAGCCAATCAAAAAATTCTTTGAAAACCTTAAATTAGCAGAAATTCTCTGTCACTAAATTTGCAAATCTTAAAAAAAAGGAATCCCTCTAATACCCTTTCACCCCTCTAAGGGGTGATCTAAGGGGTGAAAAAAAATGTGAATATTTGCAGAATATATTTTTTGAAGGATACACTAATTCTCCTTTTATCAAATATACTTTTTATCAAAAAATACTTTTATCACTCAAAGAAATACCATCACTTAAAAGTTTTGTCCCTTCCCTTTAGCAACTTATAGACTGCCATAACCAAGCTCAATCAGGTAAAAATCACTCGTGTTTGATAATTTAACAAAAAGACACAAACTGGCAAGTGAATTCACTACAATAGGGAGGTCCTTCACCCCTTAAATGGGTTCACAGTTAATAAAGTCAAGATCCGAAAGTAGATAATTGTTAATTAAACAAAATAAACATTAATGTATTTTCTATGTTTTTGGCCCTTTTGTAAAGACTTTTGGCCCTTAACTGAAAAAGGAAAGAAAACACTAAACTGAAATCTTTGAAACTCTTTTGATGTAACTATTGGTATCAAAATTCTACTTTTTAGAGTTTCGGTAACTATTGAGCTGGGTCGCTCCTTACTTACAGTTCATTACCACGAACTGTTTGATATCAAAGCTTCATTAAAACAAGAGAGCAAGAAGAAATATCAAGGTTGGTTCCCAGGAATGGGGTATACAGATTCAACCCATGAAGCCAGGGAGGAAGATGAATATTCCCAAAGGAAGCAGGTGCATCTGGCCATTATGAGTAAATAGTGGTTCGTGTTATTCACCAAATTTGCCAGGATCACCCGCCCTGGGAGAAGACAAAACCTCATCACATTGTGTGCACGTGTGTTCATAATAGGACAATTTGTACATGTACTGGCAATAAATATGGCCGAGTTTTGAAATAAATAATTCTTCTATAAGGTTTTCGGTTGTGGATATTCCATGGGTGCAGTTTTCACTTCGATCGGACACCAGTTTTTTTTTAGTTGTAGGCTGTTTTTAAAATTCCCAAAATTAGTTATTGCAATAAACTTTTTTCAATAAGATTAATCGAAATATTAGTTACCATCCTTGAATCTGCTTCAAATGGCGATTCTTCCTCGTTTGACCTTTTTTTTTTTTTTTTTTTTTTTTTTTAAACTCGTTTTTGTAATTTCTAGTACTATGGCATGACTCTCCAGCCATTATGTTCAAATTGAAGAAAGAAAAACTTGTTCGCGAAATTACGGTAAAATTGTAAACGTTATGGCTCTTCGAGCCGCAGTTTTCTGAGTTTTTTTTTCTTTCTTTACTGACTGGTCAAATACATTCGTCCACCCTTGTGCACAACAGCATTATCTGAGCTTTCAGCGCCACTAATGAGCAAGATATCAAAACTAGTGTAGATGGCGTGGAGTGTATTTTACTTCAACAATATGCAAGACATTTGTGCCATACTAATATGCAATATTATATCTAGTTACTTACTCATACCTAGAGCTTACGAAAACCTGAGTGAAACATCTGCCTACTTACGAATTGCTTAAACATACTAGAGATATAAAACGAGTATACATTATTAGCTATTTGTATTTTCATGGCTCCCAAAAAGGACTTAATCTCGATCGATGTGACCCCCCATTCAATGACCCCATACGAAACTTTCTTTGGTGTCAGTTCTCCTTTCATTGATTCCTCTTCTTACACTCATCTCCCATTACCTCCCATTCGATCAATTGAAGATTAATTAATTTACTAATTTTAAATAGATTTTCGATCCTATGCATACTCCTCAATAAGAAATTTTATCCTAAGCATTAAAAAGCAAAACAGTGTTGCACCAAAACAGCTCCAAAGAGCTCCACAGCTCCTTGTTTTTCTCCTCCAGAAAATTACTAAATTTTCTGATACGCCCAATAAGACACTGTTATTTCAAATACTTAAGCTAAAAAATAAAAGATATGTGCAAATAGCAAATATTTGCAAAATCAACAAGCATTTGAGAAACTCAAATGCTTAACAAGAATAACATTTTTTAAATTTAAATTTATTAATAAAACTCAAACACAGAAATTGAATAACAGCGGCACCTCTATTAGGGTCTATTTAAAAGAGGATGTATTTAAAATAAGGTAAGAGGGTCTGTTTAAAAATTTTCATCCTAGGCATTAAAAAGTAAAACAGCGTTGCTACAAAAACCTCCAAAGAACATTATTTTACTTTTCCAAAGAAATCACTAAATTTTCTGATACGCCCAATAAGACACTGGTATTTCAAACTCTTTATTTAAAATAAAACACTATATGCAAATAGTAGGTTTTTGCGGAATGACTATGCATTTGAGGAACTCACAATGAATAACAAAATTCAAACACAGAAGTTTGAGTAACAGCAGCGCGCCCAATGCTCTTAAACTTCAGAAGAAAAACAAAGTCTCATGTTGTACGTCTGTCCCTAAAGTCAAATAGGTGTGTAGGCAATAAAAATTTTACATAAATTAATACGTAGAAAAAACTATTTCACATAACTTATAAATATTACGAAGCGCACAAACCTCAAACACAAAACATTATATTAAAATAGGGCCTTTCCAAGTAAACGTGACCCTGGCTGGTTACATTTTCTCAATGGCTTGTAATATCCTCGTTCATTCTCCAGCACATTTTTTTTGCACTGTTTGGGAAGGCTCTTAATTATTTAATTTTAATTTAGCTTTTATTTAATTTTAATTTAATTTAGCTTTTAATTTAGAGCTCGACCGAATTTAATTTGGTATTCCTTCCTTTCTTCACTAGTTGGAAATATCTTCGTTTTTCTTTTTCAATTTTTTTTTTCCTTTTGTCATGCATAGCCGACTGGTCTTAGAAATTATTTACACTTTCGCAACGCTTTATATGCGCCCCCGGGCGTACGTGATTTCTAATAGCCGTCAATTTCTTGTTTTCCCCTCCCTAAAACTGCTCATATACCCCCTAAAGATCAGACATGTATCCATTTATAATTATTCAGGTACAAGCATAAATTACGAAACATAACAGTATGGCTCGAGGCAATGAAAGATAGATGCCACCACCATTGCATTAGTAGGCCGACTAATATTTACGAAGCTGTTTCGGCCACCACACAAATATCACACTCAAAAACTAAAAATCCTGGTAATAATGGCCTTCTCCTTAAAAACAGTAGTGTTATAAGGCTTCTAGAAAGAGTATATAATTTTTTTTGCATCTTTTCTAAGTATTTATGCAAACGGTAAAATAAGACTTGAGCATATTTTGAAGTAGTAAATACACATTTAAAAGTGCCCTAACAGCCATGTGCGATGCTGAGAAACAGGGTGGCCTAGTCTATACAGCGTGGGTGGATAATTTGATTTAAAAAAAAAAAAAAAAAAAAAAAAAAAAAAAAAAAAAAAAAAAAAAAAAAAAAAAAAAAAAAAAATGCATCAGGCCTTTTGAATTACCGCTGAAAGTACCATTAGAAAATCATTATTTTAGAAAAGGAAACGAATCTTGGAACAAAGGACAAGACCTAAATAAGACATAAAATATAACTAAGGTATGTTGTTAACGCCAATCATACTTCAGCACTAGTTTATAAAGCGACGTCTGGATCCCAGGCTCAAGGTCAAAGCAGACATAGCGTTTTCAAGTGGCATTTTAGGAGAAACCCAGATATTTCCTTTATTATCTATGACAACCATAATGTAATGAGAACTCTTCAACGGAAACAGGGGGGATAACCGGTTCAGCTGCCCCGAGCGCAGAGGCTGGGGGGCGACTGGGAGATTCCGCACTTTATTTTTACTTCAATTCAGCCTTTTTAGCTTATATTTAAGTCTGTTGGGGCACTTTAATAAAAAAATTTCCAGGCAGCACCTAACGTAGGAACGGCTCTGAATGCAATAACATTCATAATTTATTGTATTTCCCCTGTATATATTAAAGAAGCACTCTGGAGGGCCAAGAAGTGATTTATGAAGAAAAAAGTCATTTGTCTCGAATTTTCAGTCTTAGGTCAACTCTCAACCTCCTTAAATCTACAATCATGCCGGACTTGAATCCGATGGGCTAAAGTTCAATAGAATTAAGTTTGCTAATTGGACCTAAAACTGGGTTTAGCGCCAAAGCGTTGCGTGAAAAAGTTTGATTGCTTCTGAAACGCACGTACAAAACGTTAATCTTCAGTTTTGGGTTCAAATTCTTTCAATTAATAATCATATTTGTCAGACCTTCTATGCGATTGGTCGAAAGTTCAACAAAGTTGAGCTTCTTGTATCAACCCAAGACTGGGCCCAGCGCTTGGACGTCACTTAATTGTTACATCCTCACAATCAATTATATTGTATCGTGATTGTGTCCCATTCCAAAAAATAAAACATTTTACAAGTTCAACATTCCGTAACTTGCAACACCATCTCAAAATGCAACTCCGTCTTGCTGACCGTCTCAAAAATGTAGGGCCAATTAAAGACATCTCTTTTATTTTTGTTGCGAGATTTACATTAAAACTTTGCTTTAAGGCGATATGCTTCCTAAAATCATTTTTTGAGCCTCAGCGTAGGCTGACCGTCTCAAAAACATAGGTTCCATTAAAGACATCTCTTTTATTTTTGTTGCGAGATTTACATTAAAACTTTGCTTTAAGGCGATATGCTTCCTAAAATCATTTTTTGAGCCTCAGCGTACGCTGACCGTCTCAAAAACATAGGTTCCATTAAAGACATCTCTTTTATTTTTGTTGCGAGATTTACATTAAAACTTTGCTTTAAGGCGATATGCTTCCTAAAATCATTTTTTGAGCCTCAGCGTAGGCTGACCGTCTCAAAAACATAGGTTCCATTAAAGACATCTCTTTTATTTTTGTGTCGGGATTTAGCATAGATTCTGTGGTTTGTTTTTTCCTAAAACAACGCAAAAATGCTGCACCTTCAGTCTTACGCCAACTTTTAAATTCTTTGAATCCATAATGTTACTAGTTGGATGAATCTTACTGGTAAAATTTTCAACAAAATTAACTTTTTGTGACTTGATTCAAGACTGAGTCCAGTGTCTGAACGTTGCTCAAGTGTTATCACCACCATAACTAATCAAATTGTCATAAAATTCGCCACATAGGACATTGAGGTGTGACTAAATGTTGAAGCAAAGATCAAAGAAAAACCTAAAATGGAAAATGAGCAGTCACCAAAAACGACAACTTCTTCCGAAAGAAAATAACTAAAAAAAAAACTTTTTCGCGTGCTAACCAATAATGGTCTGCATTGTGCAGGAACCGATCCCCTGATTCAATACCCACGGCCGTGAGTGCAATGCGTGGTTGGGATCAAATCATCTGACGTTTTCCGAAAGACAGGGATTAAAGTCAAACTAAAGCGAATTTTGCCACTACGTGACCTTCTGTAAAATAGAAGAAAAAATAAAGAATGTAAAATAGATAAAAAAAAATAACGGTTATAAAACCTTTAGTTTTAGGTTTTTAGTCAAACCTAAAAACCTAAAACTAAAAATAGCGGCTTTGTACTGAAAAAATATGGCTGTGGATTTTCAGTTTAATATACATATAGGCTACTGATTTGTATTCCTTAAAGTTTTAATAATTTTTTATTTATTGAAGTTAACAAATTAAAACATTTAAACATATTTTATTTAAATCATACAATAAATAACCGAGTCAAACTCAAAATAAGCAAATACTAACATAAATAGGGCTGACAATCCCAGTGCCTTCTCAAAAAATAAAAAAAAAAGTTTTTTTTAAATGAAAGTAAGGAGCGAAGTAAAATTCGCTTTAGTCAAACTAAAGCGAATTTTGCCACTATGTGACCTTCTGTAAAATAGATAAAAAAATAACGGCTATAAAGCTCCTCAACAAAACAAAAACTAAAAACCTAAATTTTTTCAGCTAAGACAAACTAATACCCAAAAGTAAAAACCAAAACTAAAAAAGCCTTAGCTCCTTCACTTGACAAGGTTCAACTGAGATTTCATCGTTACTTAAAATCACAACTGTGCTTGAGGACTCTGATCTCTTGTGCTCTTGTGCTTCAGAAAACGACAATTCACTCTCTCAGTCTATGATCAATTAATATTTTATTGTTTGTAAGACAACCAAAATCTAATGCGCACTGTCATTTTACACGTACCAACCATGTTCATAGGAAGATAAGCATTCGGTTCCCTCCCTCTAAGGAAAAAACAATCAGTCGATGTTCATGATTTACACAATTGTCATAAAAACCGCCTCCTTTTCAAGTCCCCTCCCCCTCCCCCAAAAACAAGATCTTACATTCTTGCCTCTTTGCAACTACTTAAAATTCTGTGCATCAAAGGGTTAGCTTGTGCTAGGCACAGTTTGAAATAGTCAGGCTTTTAAAGTTTTGGAAGATGTCAACGCCATCTAATTAGGATGAGTTGCGACAGAATTAGAGGCTAAATGAATCATATGAAGAGTTTCAACACTTTTATTCTGGAAAACAAACTAAAAAAGGAACTGAGGGATTGGCCGAGAAAATGGGGGCCGTGCCCCCTAAAACTTGAAAAAGCTAATATTGTGTACCGAATAAAGCATGAATTTCTTCAAGATGAGCTTTGAAAGTTTCCTAATTGTGTTCCTCTCCCCATCTGTCATCCTGGATAAATCTGAGAAGTAACTCATCCACTTTAAAACCAGCAATTTTTCCTAGCGTTTCATCATTTCTTAACCTTTATCTCGGGAAATAAAGAAAGCGAACATTCAGGCGCGCAAAAAGTGCCATAGAAAAGTAGTATGCTACTTGGCAGTTTTTGACGGAAAATACCATTTTTTCATATACAAATACTTTTTGCTCAAAGAAAAGCTATCCAAATATAAGTTGGGCGGCTAAAGTGTAGGCATTTTTTTGAATTTATTCGAGTTCTGGTACTGGCAGGTTTGGAACATTTTGCATACCTACGAACATTAATCGTACTATCTTTATGCAAAGGAACATGAAACAAACTATGCTTATGTTCCAATCTGTTCCGGTTGGAGATACCCGAGTTAACCGATACCGTTTTATAACAACGCCAGGAGCTTCCTCATGTAGTTCTAAACATGTTTCCATTGAATTGGTCTATAATGTCCCGCTAATCCTCTACTAGAGGATTAAGGATCCGAATAAACTGCTCGCAAGTTTAGCTATTATTTAGCTATTATTTCGTCTAGGAAAAGATATATGTATGCACATAAAAATAATTGTTTTTAATTAATATTTTTATTCTCATATGTAAATAAAACAAGGATTGCCGAAAATTGAACTTTTTTTTTCATTTTTAACTGTCAAAAACAAAATACCCGTTATCAATAGGAAATATGGAAATATATTATTAATATATTTCCGTTTCAATTGTAAATGTAAACTGAGATATCTTTTAAGAATTGTAAAAAAAAAAAAAATAATAACAAAAGGAAAAATTTTAAGTGTGAAACTTGAAAAAAGCTGTGATATGACAGAAAAAAACGAAAAAAGCATCATGATATTTTGGGGGTGTTTTGCCCCAATCCTTCCATATTTGCCAGATAGGGAATTCTACAATACATAAAACCTAAATTTTTATATTTGGCAGCATTATACCCGAATATTTTCCAATAAGACTTTTAGGTACAAAAGAATTAGGTGTTTTAACATTTTAGCATATTTTGTGCAAAAATTTCCCAAGGGGTTCTCCGAAGGTTCATAAGGGGATGGAGATTCTCTGCTGTCCCTACTTTGAGGAATGGCGATCATTTGAAAAATTGGTCGATTTAAAAATTCTAGCATTAACATAAAAAAAAAGGTTGAGGTAAAACAGACACAGTGGAAAAATGATTATGAGATTTAGGATGTCTAAAAATTAGATGTTTTAATACTTAGCAGATTTTGTACGATAACTCTTCGCAGGGTTGTCCAGACGCTCTTAAGGGGGAAGGGATTCTCTTTCTGTCCCTATATTGAGGAATGGTCATAAATTAAAAAAATTGGTCGATGCAAAAATTCTAGCATTAATATAAAAGGTTGAGAAGAAAGAGATACAATAAAAAAATAATCATCAGGTTAAAGATGCCCCCCAAGCACTTACGAAAAAGCCTGAAAGGGAGTTTTTAAATAATGCACAAAACCAAAAACTGGGAATGAATGCAAAGAATGCACAGCTTCTATTTTGGATAACGGCAAGTGAAACTTTACGGTGGTTAACAATTGGTTATCGACAACTGTGGGACATGCTCTGATGATTTTCAACAGAAAATGATGTCAAAGAGGGCAAAGAACCTTTGTCTGGTCTCTTATATTCAGGTTTCCTAACGTCTTCAAAATGTTACTAAAGGTGAATACAAACACCAGATTATTTTGAAATGAAAAATTAAATGTGATTGATATCTAATAAAATATGTATGAATAATATGTGTAAATAAACATACATACTAAAATCAAATTTACAGTTTATTCACGACCAATCTGCTAGTTTCATTATTAATCTCTAATATACGGATTACAATCTTTACAGCCTTTTTGGTATTGTCATTTAAAAATTGAAGAAAAACAAGGCAAATACCATAAAGGCAAAGATACTGAAGAAAACTGACCAGTTTCTCTGGATGCTTGAATTCTGCACGGTTATCTTTGTTTTGACAAGATTTTTTAAGAAACTAAAGGAGGAATAATGATCAAATACCTAAGGCCAGAACCAGGGACGTCCTTTGGGGGGACAGTTACACCCGAATAATTTAAGAAAAAATTATACAACCCATACCACTTGACTATCTGGATATGAGCCCCTCTTGCCCCCCACCCCCAATAAAAATGCTGGGGATTCACCCCTGGTCAGAACAGGGTGTGTTTATTATTGTAGCCATAATATTCTTACTTTATTTCTTTTTTACTAAGTTTAATCTTTAATATTATTAAACATATCAAAATTATTTTCACTTTATAACTTTTCTGCTTCAAAATCGGAACACAAGATCGTGACAAAATTTTTCAAGCAACTTAAAAAGAATAACAAATTTAACCTGATATGTGAGACACGTTTTTTTTTCTGGTCAGAACTGGGTGTTCTTATTATTGTAGCCATAACATTCTTACTTTATTTATTTTTTACAAAGTTTAATTTTTAATATTATTATTAAACGTTTAAAATTATTTTCACTATGTCTTTTCTGCTGCAAAATCGGAACACAAATCGTGACAAAATTTGTCAAGCAACTCAAAAAGAATAACAAATATAATCTGGTAAGTGAGAAACATTTTTTTCGCCTGGTAACAACATTTGTCTCGTGATGATAATTCTTTTTTTGCAGGTTGATTTGAAAACAATAGACATAATATTTCCCATGTTTTTAAACGTACGGTAAATAACACACGATGAGTTCTTGATTTGACTAAATCATTGAAAAGGGTTGACAAAATATTTATCGATTTCTCAAATTGTCAAAAATCTCAAAAATAATCTAGCAAACTAAATATATTTTAAAATTTGCAGCAGAGCTTGTACATACAGAAGAGTTAGGACTCTAGGTCCCCCCAAAAAAAAGATTTTCGGGACGATCAATATCAACAAAAAAGGCTTTGAACTAAATATATGCTATGTGGTTATCAGATCTGCGGTATCGATTGCTAACGTCTGAAATATCACAGGTTGTTTACATATTATTTTTCTTATTCATGGTATTTGCCATCACTTTCCGTATCACAGTAGCTTTATAGTTCTTCAAACTACCATCGCATTTTTTTTTTTTTTTATCTTAAGCATCCTTTTTCATCCTATGGGCGACCATTCCATAAACAATAAGTCGTAGTATAGTCGAAAAAAGATTTTCGGAATGATCATATATATATATATATATATATATATATATATATATATATATATATATATATATATATATATATATATATATATATATATATATATATATATATATATATATATATATATATATATATATATATATATATATATATATATGTGGTTAGCAGGTCTGTGGTATCGATTGCTAATGTCTGAAAGATCACAGACTGTTTACATATTTTTTTTTCTTATTCATGGTATTTGCAATCACTTTCCGTATATCACAGTAGCTTTATAGTTCTTCAAACTACCATCGCAATTTTTTTTTTTTTTTTAATATTAAGCATCCTTTTTCATCGTATGGGCGGCCATTCCATAAACAATAAGTCATAGTATAGTCCAGAAAAAATACGATTTTGATGTGGCATTTGAGAAAAAGAAATAGTTTGGCATCAAAACGTCACTTCGAGAATGTATATGGTTTTAAACCTTAATCGGGATTGGGATAAATAAAAGATGTGATTAAAAGTAGTAACATTTTGTATGTCTGAAAACATAAGATTGTATTTGCTCTTTATCTTTGTCCCAAACTAAATCACTTCTACTGCCCCTGAGTTTTTTGGGGTTTGCCAAAATTTCAGCAAATGAAAATTAGGTTCCTTGAAATCTCCCTGCAAATTAACGCTTTTAAATACACAAACATTAACACAATCAAATCGTTAGTTTTTGTTGATTCAAATTTTTCGACAGTTTCGGAAGACCCAATATTGGTTTCTAAGAAATTTGGAGAACTCCGAAGAATTTGGGAATAGTGGAAACACTAAATAGAACTGATACTTCTTGAAATTCCCAATTTAATTCCATAAAAAATAATAAAATGTATAAAAATACATTTTTGTTGTTTATTAAAAGTTTTTTGTACCCCCACCCCCGATGAAAAATTTAGATACGGCCTAGTTCTGGACTGTCATAGATAAAAGAAGTTTCTCTAGAGAGACAAGACTTGGTTCTTTATCTTTGTTGCAAACGGGTTTAATCAAGGGTCAGCTAATAAATTTTCACGAGGGTGGGGAGGTGGCAAGTCTGTAAAAATGCTTGAGAGCAAAGATTCGAAGAAAAAATTTATATCTCAGCTAAAACGGTGTTCCAATCGCTGTCATTTATTACCATTTATTTATATTTCTGTCAATTCTAGTGAAGAATGAACATAGTTCATTAGATAGGCACAAGCATGCTCACTTGAATTATTTGTTCGAAAATAAAATTGAAACCCCCTCTCACTTTAGAAGTGTGAAAATTATTAATAAGAGAAAACATTGCATTCCTAAAAAATAGTTTGTAAAACACAAACAACACGGAAAATGGTCGATAGTTAGTCATATTTCTACGCTTAAAATTTTTCCCTTTCTAATTACTTTTTAACTTCCTGAAAAATTTCTACTTTACAGAACGGGGTGAAGATAATAGGACATAGGATTTATTATATGCTTGCAACAAACAGAATATTAAGCCCCTTGTCAAATAGACTCAATCCCATGCACTATGTTACACTTTTTAATATATGCTCTTTAAAGTTACTTTTTGTTCTATCTTAAGTTTTACTCCTGTTAGAATGGTTTTGTTCATGAGCTAATTATTGCCTGTTCCCAGATCATTGTCTGAATTTGTCTACAACCGGAATTTATGAAGAGAGACAGACGGCTTCAGCGGATATTGTAAGAAAATAACCCGCATTTTCTTTGTTTCATTTAAAAGTTAAGTCATTGTCAATTTAGCATGCTACACACATAGGCAAAGGTGAAATTTGCAGGGAGCTGAGTTGCGTCAAAAAGTTGTTTTTTTTTAAATGCTCAAATGTAGGTCTACCATTTTATCGTATTTTAATGTAGGCAAATTTTGTACAAGCTCAATCATCGGAAGATTCTATGAAGAGGCTTGGCACAGAGCGAAAATCCACGAAAAAGTTGAGAGGTGGACAAACTGTATTTTCAAAATTTAGAAGAAGCAGTTTTTTCGGTTTTTTCAATAAAAATTCTAAAAGATGTGTTTTTCGATGAGAATTAAAAAAGGTATTTTTTTCAAAATAGGGGGGATTTCGCCCCTGTTCTCCTTCCAATCGGAACCACTGATTTGGAAAACAATGCGTGCAGATCAGAAGCGGAAAGCTGATGAAGCCAAACTGTACGTTTTCTAAAATACGTGAAAACGGTTTGCAACATAAAAGAACCTTTTAGAACATTTTTTTCGTCAGTTGAGTCATCGTCATTTCCTCAGATATGTCTAAGATTTTGGCATATGACGTTCCGAGGTACGAGAAAGAATGAAAGATAGGTTAAAAATATCAAGACTACAGAAAATAACTTTTTTTGAAGCTCCGCGTCTTCATCGTCAATTCAAAAAAATACATGATAAATAAAGAGGATGAAAACTAAAAGCAATAAATGAGACTGCAATTGCATTTTAATGAACCGTCTATTTTTTTTTTTAAGGGTTGAGTCATTGCTGATTAATAAAGCAGACTTATCAACGAATTCCTTAACATTTTTACACGGCAAGAATATGTTGTTCATTATTTTATCTTTTTGATATGATTGATGAGCCATCAATTACAATTTTTTTTAAACGGACGTCATTTTTTGTTGTATTGGAAATAAATATTGGTTATAGTACGATTATTGTCAATAATTGTAGAAAATTTGTCTATGAACGGTGGGAGTGTTCATCTTTGTATAAAAAACAAAACAAAGCAAGGCCAGAAGAAAGTTGAGGCAGTTCTAGTTTTAGGTAACCAGGGTGGATGGAAAGGGGTGCTTCAACGTCACCACAGTTTTCCGCCACCGTGTGTTATCCGCCACCCAGGAAATCATGCATCATCAAGAGGATTAGTTTGTCAGAATAGACAAGCTAGGTTAGGTCAGTCTATGTATATGTCTATGTTTTTTCTATATATTTGTCTATGTCTAAGTCTATATTCTTATGTCTATGTCTCACCTACCTGAATTAAAAGGTGGCAGAAAAGATATGGTGGCAGAAAAGATATGGTGGCGTAAAACCACGGTGGCGTTAAAACACTGCAACGTATGGAAAGTAATGGTATGTATTCTCACATAGACGCCCACAGAAATAATTTTATGGAAAAGCGGACCGAAGTGATATAAAAGTATGAAAAAAAAAATCCCAAGAAAAAGGTAGAGCCGAAGGTTTTGACTTTTTTTGTAGAATAGATTCAAAACAGATTGAACTGATAGATAAACAGATATATATTTAACACTTTGAGCCCCTGATCCCAGAAAATCCTAGTATAAAAGAGAAAAATTGGTGTTGGAGCATGTTCCCTCTCCGAAACAGGAGTCAGAAAGAGGCTAAAATTTTCAAGCTCAAAATACCCGTACTTTATTTTAAATTTAGAATTTTATTTGCTCTACTTATGTATAATAGAAATTGGTTTCTAAAGTCTAATTTTAATTCAAATCATCCTTTGAAAAACCTGGGCCTGTAACCTTTTTGAAGGGACCACTCTCATTCTAAAGAATCTCCTTCTCCCACCCTAAGAGTTGAACCTCGGTACATATATCAAATATTGTGCTTTAAGCCGGAGCAAATCTCATAACAGTTTTTCAAATGCCACTATGGATGATCGCCACATATATTGTGCCCGGAGAAACTATTTTAGCTGGAAAATGTGCTCGCGTTTTGTTCATGGAAGGTCGTAATTTACGGGATAGGATACATAACTTTATATCCCCGATATATACAACGTTTCCTTCTGACTGCAACCATATGAACACGATTGGGGAGCTAGTGGAACATAGAAAATAGGCTATTTACACCTTAAACATATTAAAGCAATTGTAAAAAGGTTCTAAGGCTAAATAGGTTCTAAGGATTATCTGATGTACAAAAAATGAAGACGAAACAATGATGAAACAAAGACAAAACATCAGGGGAGATAATTTTATTTACAAAACCTCATAATTTTATTTACAACAAGATAATTTTATATAAAAAACGTCAGGGGAGTTTAATGACGAAAACGAAGCAGATATTGCGACAAGAACCTTTTCCTAGCCGCCCTCAGTGCTACACTAAATTATTTAAAAGAAAAACGAAAATACTATCTTTTCGAAATATTAAAGAATAAAAACTAAACTTAAAAAAAGAAAAGAAAAATTAGATTGATGGCACCGGTTTAGGGCTGTATCCAGGATTTTGTTCGGGGGGGAGAGGAATTACATAAAAAGTTAAGAAACGCATCAAAAAAATTTTTATATGTATTTTGTTATTTTTCTACGAGTCAGAAAAAGGGGAGGGGGAAGGAGATCAAACCTCCTAGCCGCCTGGATACAGCCTTGCACTGGTTCCAACTATGGCTACAGTTGCAGCTTGGCGGCTTAGCACAGGTCCTTGCAGGAACATTTGCCTTGTTTCGTTTATCACTGGTTGAAAATAATCCTTGTTGTTGTTGTCTCATTTTATTTCTTCTTTTTTTCGTCTTTGTTTTCGTATGAGACAAATAAAAAAAATTAGTCATTTCGAAAGAGTCTGAGGAAATGAGAGAAATATTTCTGCCCGCTGTCCGAGACACTTCCGAATCAGATATCTCAGACTCCGAACTTTTGGCAAGACTGATACTGATGATTTAAGTACCCTAGATGAAAGTTTCAGCAAAATGAATGAAGTTTTAGAGGAATGACTCTCCCCTTCTCATTCCTGCTTATATAACTATCTACAAATATATTCTTGACTCTATGTCTGTCTCGATTCCTTGTGTTCGCATAGCATGATCTTCGGCCTTAGTTAAAAATACTCTGTGAAAAATAACGCCAAAAACGGAATGAAGTAGCACGTTTCAGATGCAAAGGTTGCATCAATTTCTTTTAAAAATTTCTTCCCAAGGAAAATACAAAATTTTGCAGCAAAAGCCAATTTATTGTAAAAGTTAGATTTAGTTTTATTTTAGAAGAATTTTTAACATTATAAGCTTTAAAACTAATTATGTAAGATTAGGAATATTTGAGAAAATTAATGTAATTTGATTAAGGATCTGTGCCATTATTGCTAGTTTAATAAACCAGGACGTAGATGGGATGGAGCTCGTTGCCCGCCCTCCTGAAAACCTATTTTTTGGGAATTCCTTGGCACTTTTTATTGAAATTGTCGAAGATAATTGTTTTTATTATTAGTTCCCTCCCCTAAAAGAAACCTTGCATACGTATAGTCAAACGTCGTCATTTTCATCGAAAATGATTGACTTTAAAAATAACAAAACTTGCTTTCCCGTAAGATAGCAAGGATAAACTTTTCATTTATTCAATAGAGGTCTTCCCGGGCAAGAGATACTTACGTCATCGAAACTGAATCAATGTCAAGATTCAGTCTCTAAATCTGATCCCCTTTTCTCTTTCTGTGCGTTTTTTTAGGTAGTTGGTTGAAAATAAAATTATTTTTTGATTATGTTATAAAATTGTAATATACAGCTGTATTCTAAGGTTATATTATAAATATAAAGTATTATAATGCAATATTAATAATAATATTATACTATTATTTTAATAATAATACAATAACATTATAGTAGAATTATAATAAAATTATTTTTCATTTTGCATGTTCATTTTACTGTTTCTCTGTATTTTTTTAATTCAAAGAGTCCTTCTAAAGCTTAAATATCAAATTTTGTATATTTTCATTCGTTTATCTCAGAAAAATTTTGAAGGAGGGATCAAAATGGATTTTTCCCTCTTTGTAAAGACCTTAAAATGATAATGTAAAACAAGCCACTACAGTGCCTATGTCTTCAATATCTAAAGGGATGAGGCCCAAGGGGATTTATAAAGCAAAAAAGATTGAAATAGTTAATATTTATCATTATGATGGGACAAGTAGAATTCCGGGACAGTAGACACACTGATTCACTTTGGAACAAAGATAAGGAGCGAGATACAATTTTGTATTGACATGTATTCAATTAACTAATCCTATTAAAAACCACCTTTATTTATCTCGATCCTGATTAAGGTTCAAAAAAAGATACATTTTCAAAGCGGAAATTGAAGATGCATTAATTCAGTCTGAAACAAAGATAAAGAATAAAATACTGTACCACTCAGAGATAGAATTAAATTGCTTCGCATAATTATTATAGAAATCTCTGAGAAAAACAATTAACTTTTGGCCCTCTCTTATCTTCAAAGAGTTGCAGTCTTAGCCATCAGGTTATGCAAATCAAAAAGTCAATTATAGCTTATTTTACAGGGTAATTCAGAAACGCGACGCTATTGGACCGTTCACGGTAAGTAAAGAGCGACCCTCGGGAATAATTACCGGAGCTTTACAGCAGAATTTGAAAAACAGTTATTTATTCTGATTCAAAATATATCCAAGTTAGTTTATTTCAAATTCATCCTATCAAATAAAATTCACCAAGTCTTGGAGACAAGAACTGCAATCTATGGTGATCATACAACGATACTCGAATATCCAAGGACCCTGGGACAGAGGTTCCAAGCCGCAAAATGCCAAATCTTATGTTCTTCCTGGGAAAGGAAGTCACTGATTTTTTGTTTATCATCGTAGTGAACCGGTTGTAGTAAAATATCAGGAGATGGTTCATTCAAACGAAAACTTACAGCTCTAGTACTCTTTCTGAGAAACTTTCTGAGAAACTCTCTTTCTGAGATTGTGTCATTAATTATACTGATAATATATTCCTAAAAGATGTTAAATTAGGTGTTACTCCCAGTATCACTTAATCACTTTGTAATGAGGCAATCCTGTTGTTTTGTTTGTACATATACAATAAGAAGCAAAACAGTACCCCTTCCAAGTGGAAGGGGTACTAGGGGTAAGGCTAAGATTATTACGTAAGAGCAGTCCTTGGCAAGTGAACCCGAAAATCATATTTTCGGGTTCTTGGTTTTTATAATTGTTGCATTCAATATTCAATTTACATTCTAAAGCATTCAATATTTTAATGCTTTAGAAATACCTCCATCGTCTGTTTTATGGATTCAATTGCCCAGTGATGACGGAAGCGTTAGGCATGCAGAATATGGTTTATTTATTTATCTTCGAACACAAATTCATTTTTGACCTATTTGTGATTTGGGTAGGTCAACAAAAATGATGAGAAATTGTTATGAAATAATTGAAAAAATGATAACAGGGAAGGCTGAAATTGATGGGCCAAAACAGCCCTAATGTGCGTAAGTTCTGAGGTACGGCAACAGCGATACAATCTTGTTCTCATGTTAGTAATGGTAATATCATTATAGTCACACTTGAATAGTATTCCTTGCAATATAAATCAAGATGCCAAAAAACCGACTCAGTGATGTGGTTGAGAATTAGCATTGGTTAGGGAATTGCACGTGTAAGGTATAAATTACAGTCAACAAAAGATATTCCCATGATAACGTAACACTGGTGAAACATGATAACCTAGAGGAAATTAATATCAAGTAAAGTGATTTGACAAAGTAAATGTTTCCAGGATAATAAAAATGATTAATTAAGTTGATTAAAACTGCTTTAAACTAATGTTATTTGGACCGTTCCGCGAATCATCACTGATTGAGTGTTTAATTAGAAGTTAAGCTGTAGTGTTTATTATGACCATTCTCTTAAAATAATAAATATTGCTAATATATATATATACGTATAGGGGAGACTGGGGTAATGGCGGCCAGTGGGTAATGCCGGTCCCCATGATTTCTCGTAAAGTCAATAACGCAGATTCATACCGATTGTATCTGCCATCTCAAGAAAGTTTATGGAAATACTAGTGGAGCGCTCGCTGTTTTTACGTTTCACCTTATAAGACAGACAATAGTTTAATCCACTATCATCTCTTTCTGTTTACATTTCACGAAACGAGACTTATCTCGCAATAACAAGGTAAGCCATATTGTTGTATCTTGTAGCATTTTATTAAGGTTTAAGCACTTATATTTTCATTTTTAGCCGATAAAATAATGACCATGCGGTTGGGGTAATGGTGGTAACTACACTTGGGGTAACAGCAGTCGCGACCGGCATTGCCCCATTAGTGCCAATATTTGTCATATATTTTTTTTTCTATATTTCAGAGACCCAGAAAATAAATATAGAAAACATATAAAGATAAATGGACTGCTGAGGACTTAAGGAAAGCAAAAACAGCCATTACTAGAGGATTATCGATTCGCAAAGCTGCAGATCAGTTCAAAATACCATTCAGCTCGTTGTAAGAACGAATGAAGAGTGGGATTGATTCTGATCCAAGCTTAGGCAGGGAGTGTGTCTTCCCTCCACACGAAGCAGCTCTAGCTGACTACGTAAAAACTTTATCGAAGATTTTCTACGGCATCACTGCACTAAAATTAAGGAAAATTGCATTTCAATATGCAGAAAAAACCAGTTAAGTCATAGATTCGATCAAGAAACAAAAATGGCTGGCCTGGATTGGATGTAGGGGTTCATGGACAGAAACAAAATTAGTGTGCGAAAACCCGAAGCCACAGGCATCGGAAGAGCCATGGGGTTTAATAAAGAGGAAGCACTGTGCAGGACCCTGGTCTAATGCTGGCAGAACGGGGCCAAAAGCGTGTGGGTCTTATTACAATTTGGGAAAGGAGCAAAAACAACAAACAAAGTTGTGTGTGCAATGAGTTCGGGAGGGCTTTATGCTTCACCAATGTTCATTTTTCCTTGATCTCGTATGTCCCCGCTCTTAGAAAAAAACGGACCACCTGGATCAGTTTACTCATCCTCTAAGACAGGCTGGATCAATGAAGAACTGTTCGTTATTTGGTTAAAACACTTTGCTCAGTTTATTCATGCTAGTAATAACAACAAAATGCTTTTTATTCTGGGCAACCATTCCACTCATTGCTCAGCTGAAGCTTATGATATTTGTAGGGAGAAAGGGATTGTTATCGTGTCGCTGCCACCCCATACATCACATAGGCTTCAGCCTCTGAATTTAGTATTTTACTCACCCTTGAAGGCTCATGAAAACCAGGAACATAGTAAAATTTACCCCTTACGATGTAGCAGAGCTATTCAATAAGGCCTATTCACCAGTTGCTACGATTGCAAAAGCAACAAGTGGGTTCAGAAACACTGGGATCCATCCTCTTAATCAAGGAGTTTTCAAAGATGAGCATTTTTTGGTAGAGGACATCCTCCAGAAGAATCAAGAGTTAACGCCTGATTGTGTGGAAGATTACTTGAAAGCTAATGCAAATGAAGTCATCACAAAAGTAGACCAATACGAAGTCATGACTGAACAAAACTTAGAATCCTCGGCCTAACTTGAAAAAGTTTATATTCAGCCTAACACAGAAATTGATGTGTCTATACAAGAGATTTCTCCTCTACCTGGATGCAGTAGTTGGGCTGATGAACGAAGAAAAGAAGCGAGACAAAAGCAACATTCTCAGATCTTGACTTCAACAGCGATGAAAATCCTGCTTTAAGAAAAAAAAGAGAGCGAATCGATTGATGAGGAAAACGTTTGTGAAGACGAATAAAAAAGTGAGCTTTGTTTGAGAAAAAGGGTAAAGAAATTTATTTCTATTGCGAAGACACATAGAAGGATGGAGAGGTATGGTATCGGTCCACCTCTTGTGCATTATGGGCACATCAAGAATGTTCTGGATGGGACACTCCTGACGCGTGTTTATATGACATGTGCTCCAGAAAGTGAAATTGACTTAAAGTTCTTAAAGCTCATGAGTTAAATATATTGGCGCTTAAATTTTGTGAGCCATTTTTTGTATGGAAAGATGTTTTTTCAAGTGTTTGGCTTCTAATTATGTCCATGCTTTCAAATACATTTTTGTAATTTCCTAAATACGGAATTATGTAACAATAAAAATATAACGATTTAAGTTTAACATGTTTGTCTCTTTGAAATTTCTCATATTTCTTAATTTACAGCCATTTAGTAGAACATTACATTAGCGACTGCCATTACCCTATGATAGGGGGTAATACCGGTCAAAGCTGATTTTGCAAAATCATTCATAATACCAATAGGTAAGCTTGTCTAAGGCTCAATTTAAGTATACAATAGGTAAAATATACTATGTCAGCGATTTAACATTGTTTCGTTTGAATTTTATGTTTATGCTATTTTTTATTCTCATTTTACCTTAGGTGAACGCCATTACCCCAGTCTCCCCTATGTATATGTATATATATATATATATATATATATATATATATATATATATATATATATATATATATATATATATATATATATATATATATATATATATATATACCAAACATTGTACTAATCGAGTGCAATCAAATTCTAAATGCCAACAAAAATTGTTGGCATTAAAAATTAAAAAATCTAAAAAATTAAAAACTAAAAAATTTATTCCAAAAAGCGCAGAGATCAGACCATGCACGCAACGCATGGTGGAAGTGTGCTTCATGTGGCGGATAAAGTAGCACTTCAGGATTTAGACCAAGTAATGGAAAGAGGGCAAGTCTTTAACTCAAAAACATTAGAAAACATCCAAAATCCGCCTCCACCTTCACCTCTACTGACGGGGGCGCCAACTTTACGTCACCTGTTATACATCTCAGAATATAACGTGTACCGTACAGTTCCGCCACATTCAACACAGTTTCCGCCACGCTTGGCGAACAATGTATAAATGAAACCGAATACGGACAAAAATGAAAATGAGTAATCAAGGCAAACAATAATCAAGTAATGAATCAAGCAGAACAGAAATTACCGTAAACAGGAAAAGTGCCTCACCTCCAAGACCTTCGAGATTCAGCTAGCGCTAATTAGAGCCAATCAGAGTTTTTCATAGAACTGCCCATACCGTTAGAAAATTCTACGAAATACCTGATTGGCTAAAATTAACAACCGCTAAAATTGGTATAGAAAAACCTCATTGTGGATGAGCCTTTGCTGGAAATGATTTGTTTTTACAGGCAGTATGGTTTTTATTTGCCATGACATCAGCGACAAAACAAAACAAAAAACAACATCAAAGACTAATGAAGGTATATAGATAAGAGATGTACTACTCCCTCTCCCTCTTAAACCCTATAAACAGCTTGGGTGTCATTGCGTTTTACTGAAAACAACATATAGTTTGAACAGTGTAAGTTTTATTTGTCAAAACATAAACAAAAGAAAACAACATAATTATCAAGATTGAATGATTGTATGATAATCAAGGACTTTAAAATATTTAGGGGGCCACGACCGTACTCCTGTTAGTAGTAATTTCGGCTCAAATTAAATTTGACTTAACTGCTTATTTTAATGACTGTCCGTTTTCAGATTCATTCATTTATCAGTAGCAGTATATGTTATATTTATATTTGATTATTCGGTTTCATTATCCCCGATCTTAATATTTTCATTGAATATAGCTTTTTTGATGTTTCATATAAAAACGTGAATAAATAACGGATTCCCCCCACCCATATATTTTTGAAAATACATTTTAGCCCCTTCCCACATTTCCGTGACGAAAGTAAAACAGTTTAAAATAGGGATGATACCTTTTTATTGACAGTGTATAATTTTATATCTATTCACTGTCAATAAAAAGGTATCATCCCTATTTTGAACTGTTTTACTTTCGTCATGGAAAGGCAGCGTGGTCTTCGAAGTTATCTACATTTCCGTGACTTGACTTCGTTCCTTATGGCCAATCCTATGTGACCAATCCCCACAATCAAGAAACACAAATTAACAGTAAAAAAAAAAAAAAAAAAAAAAAAAAAAAAAAAAAAAAAAAAAAAAAAAAAAAAGACGGATTGAAATTAAAAAAAAAAGACGGATTGAAATTTAAAAAAAAAATTAGCTTGTTTTAAAGGATCGTCAAAACCTAAAGCATGTACAAACTAGTTTGGTTATGAAATTAAGACAATACATTTCAACGGCTCATTTTTTTTTATGCACTGTTTTCGTTCAACTTAGAGTTTAAAGACATTTATTTGTTGCTTCGTTTCTTCTTTTTTTAAGAAATTATCGTTCGGAAAATTGAGAGTGGTGTCATGCTACTGAAAATTTTATTTCTCGTGCCGTTTTCGTATTTCTCCGAAGTACAACCCCCCTTCCATCAAAACAACAACAAAAAAGTGTACGCCTTCGGCTATAATTTAGTGGAATTAGAAGAGCATGACAATACGGTACATATTTAAAACGATTGCTCAGATGTAAAAGCAATTTGAGACACTTCCGTTTCTTAGTCACTCGTCTTCGAAATAAAAAGCTAGCGAACCATGATCAAAAAAAAAGGAAAGCGAACAGGACACCATCCAGACAAAATAGATTTCAAAGCATCAAATAACACTAATTATTGCCTGGAAACCATGTGGTTAATATCAATAGAAGAAGAACAAAAAATATAAGCCTTAGCAGTTTTCCAAGATCAAATTTCAACATATAAAAAAGAAAAATAAATAAAAAATATCATATCCCTTTTTGAGCAACTTGACCGTCCAGAATCCCAACATATTATATTTAAAACCGATTTATAAAAAAAAAGAAAAAACAGCTTAAAGACAGATACAAGTCATTACAAGAAGAAGGGATGTCTACAATATAAATTTCTAAGGGTAAAGGGTGGGGGGATATGACTGAAGTTTTCAACAGGTATCTAACCTGTCAAAAAACGTAATTTTCTCGGACTTGCCAACTTTTCTAGAAAGTGGCTCTTACTCGCTGACATTAGACCAACCTTTTGACAAACCTTGAACCAATTTCAACCTTTTTCAGACCTTGAACCAATCAAGGGTTTCAGAAAATTCGGTCACAGATGGTCCAAGAAGGTCTCTAAGATCATCGATGCCGGGCGAGGTGGAAACGCCTGATTCCCGCCACAAGTACAAAGTATAAGTAAGTACAACCTTTTGACAGGCAAGAGTTGAAAACTAGGCCTCCGGTACTGAGGCTCCACAAAGCTTGCAAGAGTCCCAAGGCTTGGCTTAGAACTTCGGAGCAACACATGTGACAGTACCTACTGGACTTGACTTGAAACCTCTAAAGGCGTAATTAAAATTGTAACTACAAATTCTTATGAAAGTTAATTGAGATCCAACAGCCCAACATGCCTTTCTTTTAGATATGGATGACAAGGATGAAGTTCATATCTTGCTGATTTCTGACCAAGAATGGACACGCAAAACCGTTAGGCTTTCCTGACTGAGTTGGAATAGCCCATTTACTAATCAGGCAGATAAAGTGATACCTTGACCTCCCATTTCTCGCAGAAGGTGGCTTCTGATAAGGTTTTATCAAAATAAAACAAAACTAAGAGCCTGGGTCTTACATTTCGCCTAGTTTGGTCGAGATTCGACGTTCTCATCTGGTAGATGTACTTTCGAAACTTATTTCCAGGACCTCATTTATTCTTCCCAACAGAGGTTGAATTAATAGATCCTAGACTCAGAAAAGACACGCCTATGACATTTAATATTTCTTTTGACTGTGTTTGGTTCAGATTTAATCAACATATTTAGATATATACCTTGATGATTAGAATTTGGATACCCCTCATAAGTCAAATCAGTTCTACTACTGGCTACTAGTCAATTCAGATTGAACAACCGCCTCTGGTATAGGCCTATATCCTGATAAGAAGAATTCAGGGATCTCCTCTCCCTGTGGAGGATCCCTGCCTAGCCCCCGGAAAGGTAAAAAGGCACAACTTTGGAATCACTATTATTGTCCACTAACCGTTTTTAATCCTACAAGTTTTTTCGCCAGATTCCTAGATTGCTAAAAATTGAGACAACTATGACCCACTAAGTCAGCTCTCGGGACTGAGAACTGAGTTAAAACAATAGTTGTTACTTTCCCCTAAGCTTATCTATATCTTGCAACTCGTCCTTGCATGATGACAAGGTGATGACGACGTCCCTCCATGATGCATGGATCCTTCCATGTTGCATGATGATGACGTCCCTTCATGATGACAAGAACGGAGAGGAGCCCTCCCGTCACAGAGGTTGAATCGAGTACAGACCCAGCAAAATGTACCCAGCCATAGATAACTAGGTTGCTTTTCCTTCCCAGTAAGTTTGGTTTAGGTCTGATTACCCCTCTAGCAACTATGCTGATGGCAAAAATGTAAGGATCTCATCCGCAGTGACTGGATGGCGTCCAGATAGGCTTGCTAGAGGGCACAACTACAACAACAACTTTTCCTCCCATTAAATTTCATTGGGATCTGGAAGGCGTACTGATCATGGTAAACGGTAACGGTAACGCTACTGGTAACCAGAATTTCCACCTCGGACAGCAAGACCTCTTGACAACAAGAAAGACTAAGCTTTGCGAAAAGAAATATTAAAAATATGGATTGGCAATTCCAGATAATATTCCTGAAAAGGCAAAGAAAAAAAAAAGATAGGTTTGTAAATCCTTCAAAACCTTCGATTTCAACACTAAACTTTACAAAACAGCCTATTCTTAGCGATATTCTGGTTAATCTATCAAGGATATAAATAAAATAATTTTCTTCATTTTTCTATAGGTCTATTCATAATTAAATACGCGATTTTCGAAGGTTTTTCTTTTGCTTCTTTCAATAATACAAAACGGCCTATTCTTATCGATATTCTGGTTAATCTATCAAGGATATAAATAAAATAATTTTCTTCGTTTTTCAATAAGATCATTATAGGTCTATTCATAATTAAAATACGCGATTTTCAAAGGTTTTTCTTTTGCTTCTTTCAAAATTATGAAGCTTTTAGGGGAGCACCATATTTCGTCAGTATTGTCACGATGAAGTGTCGAAACAAATAAGGAAAATTCACTAGTTAAATTTGGCAACGCTTTTCTTCCATAAAAATTCAAGCATTAAGAATCTGTTGATTCCCAAAGATAAATAAATCTTCAACAGAAACTTGTACCTAGGTCAGATCTTTAGGGTCGCCAATTTCTTTCTTTCTAATTTTTAAGGCATATATGGTTATGTAAATTCCCATCTAACATTCAAACAGTCAGATTTCATTTCTACTGTCTTGGGTATAATACTTTAAATCATAATTCATGCGGTGTATCAAACGTTACGCCACGGACGCAGCTCAGCGTTCTACTGATATGAACACCTCGAAATTAATTCGCATTTAATATTACTTCGCCAATCAAACAAGGAATGTGCGAAACCGTCAAAAATTGCATATTAGGCATAAATATCCTTTAAAAGGCAACACTTAGGGGGTGCCACCGATCCCCCGTATGCAGGAAAGTTTTGAGCACATTCTTGAGATAGGCGAATATCATTGTTGGCAAAATACTTGATTCCACAATATTTAGCCATAACTTATTCGCATTTTCACTTTCATACAACTCACTTTTAATTCCGCATTGAAACTGAAGTGAAACCATCATGTTTTTTTGCAATTCAGTACAATTCATAAATGTACGGAAGCCCTTAGCCCAGTGTTTCCCAAAATATGATATGCGTACCGGGGTATGAGAAGAATTGGGTAGGGGTATGCGTTACACTAGAGTTTGGTAGATGTGGATTTCTACACAAGGCGGATTTCCTTGTTTAGAAGTTGATTTTTCTTCGTTTTTTTTCTTTACTTAACTTCTTTTTTGTATTATGTAAACGGGCAAAAATAAACTTGTCGTATAGTATGACTTCCAATCATTTCAACTTAAGCGTCATTAATTAATTTCATTTGAAAATGCCTTTTTTTAATTCAAGAGTTCGCTTGTTTTCTGCTTGCCAAAGGCCAGCTTTGCTTGGTTCATTTTTTTGTCTTTCTCATCTTATAGGGGATGCCACCGATCCCCCGTATGCAGGAAAGTTTGAGCACATTCAACACGCAACACTTCACCGCATTTTCAAGGGCAAAATAAACCTAAAAGATGACATTATTAAGCATTTCAAGAAATTTATAAAAACTTTTTTATTAAACAAATAAGTTAGTCTTAAGGATCTGGTCAAATGCCAAAACTAATTCGCAAGATTACCGTATAGTTTAGCGGCATCAACAGGAAAAGGCCATTACGCGCCATTACTCAATCGTGTGAGACTAACACGAAACAGCGCTTTGAAAAATCTCGAAGCAATTAAAATGTCAATCATCGTCTGAAGAAACCATTGATCACTTAGAACATTATATCTTGCTCAAATTAATTTTGCTAAATTATGACTAGCCTCGTGCCAAATATACTAATTTCTACAAAAACCTAGGGGGCTTCGGGCACATACCATCCCTGAACACAGACGAAAAAAATAGAGGAATTCCCCTACACTGGTTCAACGAGCCCTCTCCTTCTTGATTACGTCAAAATAGTTGTCTATATTTCCGTATGTTGTTTTCCGCCACCCCGCCCCCGTGCAAAATCCTGACACCAGGAACATAAATAGGGAGAGGGCTTGGGGCCCAGGTTTCCCTGGAATCCTAAAATTACCCGAATTTATGGGTCCTTCTCATTCAAGCAATCATATGTTGTTGTTTTTTGTCTTTTTAGTATTGGGCCATACGACAGGATTCTGCATACGTACCTGCCTGAAACCCCCCCCTTCAGAACTCGGGCAGTGTACAGAGGAGACGTAAGTTATACATTAAAAGCATCACATTTCTATTTGTAACGGTGCCTTTCCAATACTCCAAGACCTTGAGACCACCAATCCAAAGATTTTCCAGCAATATTTGACAAAAAAAAACGCAAATATTCAGAGAATCTGGGCATTTTGGCAAAGTTATCCGGCGAAATCAGCCTTTGCAGGGTTAATCTGTGATTACGTACTTACTTACACGCAGGGGAGATGGAAAGGAACACCCTCGATATTCATCCAAATGACTCCTCGAAAAGTCAAAAATGTGGCAAATAATTTATTTTTTGTCTTTTGACTCCCTCCCCTCTTCTATAAGAAAATCATAGAATCCCCCCTATTAAGGATAGAGCTAATGTATGCGAGAAGTATCTGGCTCCCCATGCGCTGGTAATAAAACGAGTTTAGACTATGCAGTATTCAAGCAAGTAAAGCTAATTAACAAGCTTCAATCAAAAAGGAACCAAACGAAGCTGAATCTTTTGGCTTTTCATTATTCAGTCTTTGTAAATTAGCTCTGAGTGGCAATTCCCCCGCCAAACACGCCAGACCTCTTCGGCGCTATGTTCCTTTGTCTCGTGCATGCCAAACGTGGAACACCAAGTATTCGTGGCAGATATCACTTGGTGTACACGATTCTTGAAAAGTGAGTGGCCCCTCAAAACGAAGTGCATATCATTGTACCGACGAAATGACGCAAATTATGGGCTACTTAATAAACAAGTGGTTATATAGAGTTTAGATACAGATGACCATTATCTAAATAATGGAAGAATTGCTAATGTTTGGTTTAAGAAAAGAAAATTAGGAGGCCTACAGTGCTTTTTTTTCTTTATTTTAGATGAACTAGTCAATACGGCAAACAAAATGCAGACCATTCAAAAGATAAGATCTATTTTAATAAGATATTATAATAAGATATTATATTATATAATTATATTATATAAAGATATTATATTATATTATTATTATGTAAAAATTATATTATATAATAAGATATTATATTATATATTATATTATATTATATAATATAAAATATTATATTATATTAATAAGATATTATATAAAGATATTATAATTAATTTCTTAGACCACGCAGCTTTTCCATTTACAAAAATTATCTGAGAAAAAGATGACTTAATTTAAAAAAAAAACAGTGGAACGAAACAAAAGATAAAAAAAACACCAAGAAAAAAATTCGGATATTTCAACACTATGTCCGCGAGCGTTTTTCAACAACAAAAAAATGAATGTCCCCTTGCTATCATGGATTAAAAAAAGTGGATATAATTGTTCGTTGTTGCTAAAGTATTTGAAGTTTGACAATATTCTCAAGTGCATTTGGTCAAACTGGCTTATAAATGCGATCTTTTTTTATGGCAAATCTTCTTTTTTCATTAATTCTTATTTTTAGAAAACGTCCTTGAAATTCGGAGATTCTCGGAATCCTTGAATCGATGAAAGCTGCTTTGACAATACGATTTTATATGTTAAGTGGTTCAGTTATGTTTCGTTAAGTAAAACACTTCAAACTATTCCATAAAACCATCACAATCACCGTCACAACCATCACAAGCAAGCTATTCAAAAATTAACAAGAGCTAAGAGCACATATGGCACTTGTGACGAGGCAAGAAGAGCTAAGAGCCAAGAGCTCATATGGATTTAAAAGGTTGATTTTAAGATTGATTTAAAAGGAAAATCAGAGGATTAATGCCGGTCGGGATTTAAAATAAGAACCCTGAGTCACGATGTTCTTCTACATATCAAAATTCATTATGATCCTATCACCCACTCGTAAGTTATAAATACCTCATTTTTCTAATTTTTCCTCTCCCTTTAGCCCCCCAGATGGTCGAATCTGGGAAAAAGACTTTATCAAGTCAATTTGTGCAGCTCCCTGACACGCCTACCAATTTTCATCGCCCTAGCACGTCCAGAAGCACCAAACTCGCCAAATCACTGAACCCCTCCCCCCAAAGAGAGCAAATCCAGTACGGTTACGTCAATCACGTATCAATGACATTTGCTTATTCTATCCACCAAGCTTTATCCCGATTCCTCCACTCTAAGCGTTTTCGAAGATTTCCGATTTCCCCTTCAACTCCCCCCAATGTCAACAGATCTAGTTACGATTTGAAATAAGAGCTCTGAGACAAGAATTCCTTCTAAATATCAAGTTTCATTAAGATCCGGCCACCCGTTCTTAAGTTAAAAATACCTATTTTTTTCTAATTTTTCCAAATAAAATACCCCCCAGCTCCTCCAAAGAGAACGGATCCGTTCCAATTATGTCAATCACGTATCTAGAATTTGTGATTATTCTTCCCATCAAGTTTCATCTCGATCTCTCCACTATAAGCGTTTTCCAAGATTTCTGTTTCCCTACTCCAACCCCCTATGTCCCCGGATCCAATTCGAGCCGAAAACGGAGCATCTGAGACGAAGATCCTTCTATATATCAAGTTTCATTAAGATCCGATCACCTATTCATAAGATAAAGATACCCCAATTTTCCCGTTTTCTAAGAATTCCGGTCTCCCCCTCCAACTCTCCCCAATGTCACAGGATCTGGGCTGAATTTAAAATAAGAGCTTTAAAGCATAAGGTCCTTCTACACATCAAATTTCATTAAGATCTGGTCACCCGTTCGTAAGCTACAAACACCTCATTTTTCCAAATTACCCCCCCCCCACCAACTCCACCAAAGAGAGTGGATCCGGTCCAGTTATGTCAGTCACGTATTTTAGACTTGTTTTTATTCTTCCCATCCAGTTTCATCCTGATCTCTCCGCTTTAAGTATTTTCTAAGATTTCCACCCACCCTCCTCCAACTGCCCCCACAATTACGTTGGATCCGGTTGAGATTTAAAATAAGAGATCTGGGTTACGAGACCCTTCTAAATATGAAGTCTCATGAAGATCCGATCACTCTTTGGTAAGTTAAAAATACGTCATTTTTCTAATTTTTCAGAATTAACCCCCCCCCCCCTATATATATCGGATACGTTCCAATTATGCCAAACATGTAGCTAAGACTTCTGCTTATTTTTACCACCAAGTTTCATCCCGATCCCTCCACTCTAAGCGTTTTCCATGATTTTAGGTTCCCCCCAACTCCCCCCAAAGTCAACCAGATTCGGTTGGGATTTAAAATAAGAGCTTTGAGACACAATATCCTTCTAAATATCAAATTTCACTGAGATCCGATCTCCCGTTCGTAAGTTAAATATACCTCATTTTTTAAATTTTTCAGAATTAACCCCCCCCCCCAACTACCCCAAAGAGAGCAGATCCGTTCCGGTTATGTCAATCATATATCTAGGACTTGTGCTTATTTTTCAAACCAAATTTCATCCCGATCCCTCCACTCTAAGTGTTTTCCAAGATTTTAGGTTTCCCCCTCCGAACTCCCCCCCAATGTCACCAGATCCGGTCGGGATTTAAAATAAGAGCTCTGAGACACGATATCTTTTCAAACATCAAATTTCATTAAGATCTGATCAACCGTTCGAAGGTTAAAAAAACTTCATTTTTTCTATTTTTCCGAATTACCCCCCCCCCCAGATGGTCAAATCGGGAAAATGACTCTTTTTAATTTAATCTGGTCCGGTCCCTGATACGCCTGCCAAATTTCATCGTCCTAGCTTGCCTGGAAGTGCCTAAAGTAGCAAAACCGGGACCGACAGACAGACAGACCGACAGAATTTGCGATTGCTATATGTCACTTGGTTAATACCAAGTGCCATAAAAATGTGGGTTGGAGAGGGAGATTCAAGCTCTGATCAAGCGTGAAAAGACTTCTGGGAAAAGTTTATAATTTATTTTCTCAACTTTTCGATAACGTAAGGTAAACGTAAAAAGTAAGGTTAAAGTAAAAGTAAGGTAAACGTAAGGTTTTAAGTATCGTAGAATTCAATTTACATCTAGACTCTACTTTGAACCACCTAAATTAAGGATAAAATTTGCCTAATTAAGGATAAAATCAAGTATCATAACGTAAAGTCCTAAATTATCTTAGCGTGAAAGTTTTTATGGCGCAGCGTAAAAGCATTATAAGTGATCAAGGCCGTATTCAAGAGAGGGGTTGGGAAGTTTGACCCTCCCCCCCCCAAAAAAAAAAAATAATCCCCCAAACAAAAATCCTGTAATACAGTAAAAAAAGCTAAAAAAAAATTAGTAGAACAGTAAAATTTTGTAAGAGTCATTTCCGAGTAAACTATTTTTTTAGCAAGCTTTTTGCAGACTTTTCAGAAGTTAGCAACTCCAAAAACTAGGCAATTATTTAAATAATTGGAGAAATGCGTAATACATTTTACGAAACAATTACAAAATTTTTTAAACCTCCACAGTGCTTCCGAAATTGGAAATTGTTCAAATACTTATTACAAATATTTGTATTCTTGTCACAATCTTTGCTTGGCCATTATCACTCCTACATGACTTTAGCAATGTTATGATACTTTATCTTAGGTTCCATAAAATCAGCTATTTCAAATGTAAACTCAAAAGAGCGTAATATTTGTGCGTTCAGTAATAAGTAGATCGCGTCCATTCTTTCTCTGTTCTTTTGAATTTGAAACACCAGCACCATGCCCATACCCGAGGAAGACGAGGGCTCGAAAACGCGAACAAATATAAATTTTTCTGGCATGCAATGGAAAATGAAAACAAAACAGAAAACCCCTTTTCCATAGCTAAATCTTCCATGGGGGAGCCCCTTTTCCACCACGTGGTTTACACCTCAGAATATATTTTTACTTATAAAACAGATTGTACACAGTCAGTAGATTTGGTTAGAATGTAACGAAACTTATACCTAGTGAGCATACCTAGATAGAATTTTGTGTTTGAAGAAAAGAAGCAAAATAGTTTTTTTTTCTTGTCCCCCCCCGAAAGAGTAGACTATACACTACGTTAACCCCCTTTTTATTATCCCTGTCATCAGTGGTGCCAAATCATGAAAAAGCTGGATGGGGGACAAAAGGTGCCGTTTTCAAATTTGGGGGAAGGTAATTTTGTTTGCTGTTTTTTTCTTTTAATATTTCCAATGAAAATACCGAAAAGGGGGCCTTTTCAATAAAAATACCAAAATGGGCATTTTTCAATGAAGATACCAAAATCGTTGAAGGAAACACATCGTTGATTTAATTCTTGCATTAATTCTGTTTATATCAGCCAATAAACCGAGCCGGTAATCCGAGATCGGTAATTTCATCAAATCTCTGTGGTGTTATGATGGATTTGACAAAATCGATAAGGAGAATTGTTTAGCGAAGTGGTCAAATGCCTCGTATTTTCATCAAATCATTTATTTATCATGCCACAGTATGGTACAATTTTTGAAAACTTACTTTTTTAGAGTTTCCATTACTACTGACAGAGGTTGCTGTTTACTCACCACTCATTGCCATGCATGGCTTGAAAAAATTTGGAGATGAAAGAAATTATTTCTTTTAAACGATTTTCTTTTCTTTTAAAGATTTTCTGATGTTGTTAGTAACTCTGCTGATGATGATGACCGACTGTGTCATCGGAAAATCTAGAGCCTTTGTATATATTTGGGTCTCATTGTCTAATACAAGGACCTGTCCCTATTTGGAAGTCTTAATTGTTTAGATTTTCTGATGAGAGTAAAGAGCAAAGTTGATACTTAAACAAAATAACTGCTTCGTGGTTTATACAACATATTAAAAAAAAAATCAAACATACTGGCTCGTGATATTTGACAGAATTCTGAGAAACTAACGCTTTAATGAAGAGACAAAACCGACGCAACAAAACAGAAATAGAAACAGGAAAACCCTTTAAGCGACTTGCATAAATCTAAAGAATAATTCGTAAATTTCTCAATAATCACTTACCGGGTGCAAATAATCTTTTATCTCGGCCGACTCGACACTATATTAACTTCCTAAAAAACTCAAGAAAGCTCAGTTTTCAGTAAAGCGCTAACTTTTGGTTACACTCAAAGTTCAACTTTTGGGCCCTTTTAAAAATTCCGGCAAATTTATATTCAAAATTACATTTTACTATTACGATTAATCAAAATAGTAGTTACTATTCCTGAATCAGCTACAAATGGCGATTTTTTCACTAGACTTGAAAAAAACGCCTTTTTAAACTTTTGGTTATTATGGGCCGTGGTTCACTCTTCACTAGGTTGCGGCTTTTGCTGCAACCATGATTAAGGCTGCTTTTTACTTGTTAGCCCGACTTAGACTCCCTAAATTTTACGAAGTTTTAAAATACCCAAATTTCTCAACACATCTAATAAAATGTGTTAAAATGTCAGTTTAAAGCATCACTAAAACCCTACTAACTTGTCTTGGGACAGCAGGAAAAGTGGTGTTATAAACTAATCACGATTGTTTATACATCCGGAACTCATATAACAGTCTCAGCAAATTGCTGTTTAAACAGAGGGGAATGTTTAAAGTCTCAATCATAAATACAACCAAATAGCTTGCTTTAGGAAAAAAAACACAATAGTTTGTACTAAATAGTAAAATGAAATATTCAATAGAGCAAAAACATCCAGGTACGTACATAGAGAGGGCTGAGTGATAACTTCACCTACCCGAAGATCTCATAGTTGTTGCGCTATTTCTATGATTTTCAATTTAGTTTGTCTATTCAATATCTTTTCGCTTTAATCCCCCCCCCCCGCATCCACAAGTAATTTCCTAGGTAAGCGCAGCAAGAAAATTGTAGTTAGAACTGTTTATACATCCGGATGCCATATAATAGTATCAGCTTATCGCTGTTTAAACAGAGGGGAATGTTTAAGTCTTATCATAGATATAACCGAATAGCTTTCTTTAGGATAAAAACCATAATTGTTTCTACTAAATAGTAAAAGAAAAACTTCAATAGAGCAAAAACATCCAGGCATGTACACAGAGAGTGCTGAGTGCTAACTGTGCCTACCCTAAAATATCAGAATTGTTGCGCTATTTCTATTATTTTCTTTTTAGTTTGTCTATTCAATATCTTTTCGCTTTAACCCCCCCCCCTGCCTCCACAAGTAAACTCCTAAGCAAGGACCTGGCAATATCGCATCCATGTCAACATTTTTGCAGGGGTCCAAGTACATAAGGTAATTATGCAACAACGGTCACAAATTACCACACAAATCTTCAATAGGATGCTGGGGGAGGGGTCAAAAGTGAATCCCTCCCAAAATTAGTCTACTTTATCTTTGCACCACAAAGAATACGATGTTGCATAATGCTATAATCTTAGGGGGGAAAGGTATAACCAATTTTTTGCAGGCGAGTGGGATCCTAGACAAAATGTAAAGAGAGTTTTTAAGCCGATTTTTTCTTAGTTGCCCTTGGGAACTAAAAGTAATTAGGTATAATTAGTTTTAATAGTAAATTAAAAATAATTAATGATTAAATAAATAAATAGCTAATAGTTATGTTAGTTAAATAAAGTTAGAAAAATGAATTTTTTATCAATATGTACAGTTTTTATTTGTTTTATATAATTTCTTATTAGTTTTTAGTAAAGTAATTAGTTCAATTAGTTGGTTAATACAAATAGTTAAGTAAATAACTAAGTAAATGATAAGAGTAGCTTAAATAGCGAATGCCAAAGACTAATATTTATGATGAAGCATGCAAAAACTACAACAAAACCTCTGCTGTGTCCTACTTTAGAGAAAATGTCCACATTACACGGGTTTTTAACCGTGGAGGCCTTCATGTCCTCAGTCAAGGGCATATCCAGGATTTAACTTCAGGAGGAGGGGTACAAAAGCATTTTTTTCCTGGGGGGTTACAAAGAACGTAAAAACACGAAAAACGTAAAAACACGTAAAAACAAACAATTGTTTATATTCATTTTTGTTACGTTTTTACGGGTTGAAACCCCCTAACATATCAAAACTTAATCTTGATTATTCAAATAAGTAAGTCAGATCACTACCCTTTGAAGAAGAAACTCTGAATAAATGAACATACCTGCTATTCTAAGGACGGCTCTGTCGGCTGGGTCCAACTGGAGTATGCTCAGGGGCTTATCTTTAGCCCAATCATCCAAACTTTGCCCATAATAGCTTGTCTCCTCCTCTGGATCTCGAAATGGTGACGTCACTGAAACTCTAAACGCCATTTCACCATTTATTCTACATATAATTTTACCAATTGGTGATCTATCACAAGGAAATTTTACACCTTACTCTTTCACAGGAGAATAATTTTCCACTTTTTCAGACAAAGACCACATGAATAAAAACAGACTAGACCCACACTGAAGTGACACAAGGGACTTAATGATGAAGACTAGATTCTTGACAGTGGATAGTCAGATAAGGTTGAAGCCTGGAAAAAGTAAACAATTACTCAAATAACCACCCTAACGCGCGTCCAGGTGTTTAGTTTCATACTGCGACATAGTGAGAAGAGGGTGGGCCCATATTTAACAAAAAAAAAACACGAATCATAATGGGAGTACCTTGGTTGGGGCGTATGATTTCTAAGAACCTTTGTAAATCCTCTCTGTAATTTACCTCTGTAAATCCTCTAAAGTGAGTGTAAAGCTATAAGCTTTAACAGAAACAGTAAATTTGACCGTGTACCCGGAAAAATCCCTAGCTTTGGCCATGTACAGTACAGCTGTCGACAAGAAATTAAGATCCTCCTGCTTCATGTTAATTAAAATTAGGGTTATTTGTCCCCTGGGAAAACTCCTGGTATTAGCCATGATAATAAAAAGGTTATGCCACTTGAAAAAGGTCCTAACACCAAAGGTTCTATAAAAAAAACACCAAGGGCTCGGGGAGGGGGGCAGGGATGGGATGGGATCACGTCTTCAAAACAATTTGCTTTAAAAGAGTCATAAATGACGACTTATTTGAACGGTAACTTTCAAAAACCATAGTGACCTCAATCGTGGCAATTAAAAAGACCATTTTTAGCCATCACATAGGCAATAGGGGAAAAAAAAATCAAGGAATCCTTCAAATTTCAGGACGGAAAGTCTGACCTTCTGAGCCCTCTCTTTCAGTATAGGCCTACTACTGAAAAGAGACCTATATTGATAGGCTATATAAATGCTCATGTAGGATTATATACTAAAGCCAAAATGGTTGTGGATAAGAGATAAAAACAAGAGCTAAGAGTTCATATGGCACTTGTGACGAGGCAAGAAGAGCTAAGAGCCAAGAGCTCATATGGTATGAGCTCTAACAAAATTCTAAGAGTCAATAGATTGATTTAAAAGGAAAATCAGAGGCTTAATACCGGTCAGGATTTAAAATAAGAGCTCTGAGTCAAGATGTCCTTCTAAATATCAAAATTCATTAAGATTAGATCACCCACTCGTAAGTTATAAATACCTCATTTTTTCCAATTTTTCCTCTCCCTTTAGCCACCCAGATGGTCGAATCTGGGAAAACGACTTTATCAAGTCAATTTGTGCAGCTCCCTGACACGCCTACCAATTTTCATCGTCCTAGCACGTCCAGAAGCACCAAACTCGCCAAATCACTGAACCCCTCCCCCCAACCCCCCCAAAGAGAGCAAATCCAGTACGGTTACGTCAATCACGTATCAAGGACATTTGTTTATTCAATCCACCAAGCTTTATCCCGATTCCTCCACTCTAAGCGTTTTCGAAGATTTCCGATTTCCCCTTCAACTCCCCCCAATGTCAAAAGATCTGGTCGGGATTTGAAATAAGAGCTCTTAGACATGAATTCTTTCTAAAAATCAAATTTCATTAAGATCCCATCCACATATTCGTAAGATAAAAATACCCCAATTTTCACGCTTTCCAAGAATTCCGGTTTCCCCTCCAACTCCCCCCAATGTCACAGGATCTGGTCGAAATTTAAAATTAGAGCTTTAAAGCACAGCCTTGTAAATATCAAATTTCATCAAGATCTGGTCACCCTTTCGTAAGTTACAAATACCTCATATTTCCAAATTACTCCCCCCAACCCCACCAAAAGAGCAGATCCGGTCCGGTTATGTCAGTCATGTATCTTAGACAGGTTTTTATTCTTCCCATCCAGTTTCATCCTGATCTCTCCGCTTTAAGTATTTTCTAAGATTTCCACCCACCCCCCCCCAACTACCCCCACCCAATGACGCTGGATCCGGTTGAGATTAAAATAAGAGATCTGAGTTACGAGGTCCTTCTAAATATGAAGTTTCATGAAGATTCGATCACTCCTTCGTAAGTTAAAAATACGTCATTTTTTCTAATTATTCAGAATTTACCCCCCCCCCCCCCCGATAGAGCAAATTCGTTCCAATTATGTAAATCACGTATCTAAGACTTCTGCTTATTTTTCCCACCAAGTTTCATCCCGATCCCTCCAATCTAGCCGTTTTCCATGATTTTAGGTCCCCCCCCCCCAATGTCACCAGATCCGGTCGGGATTTAAAATAAGAGTTTTGAGACACGATATCCTTCTAAATATCAAATTTCATTGAGATGCGATCACCCGTTCGTAAGTTAAAAATAACTCATTTTTTCTAATTTTTCAGAAGTAACCCCCCCCCCCCAATTACCCAAAAGAGAACGGATCCGTTCCGGTTATGACAATCATATATCTAGGATTTGTGCTTATTTTTGTCACCAAGTTTCATCCCGATCCCTCCACTCTAAGTGTTTTCCAAGATTTTAGGTTTCTCCCTCCCAACTCCTCCCCCCAAAGTCACCAGATCTGGTCGGGATTTAAAAAAAAACAGCTCTGAGACTCAATATCCTTCCAAACATCAAATTTCATCAACCGTTCGTAAGTCAAAAACACTTCATTTTTTCTATTTTTCTGAAATAACGGGCCCCCCACTCCCCCCCCCAGATGGCCAATCGGGAAAACAACTATTTATAATTTAATCTGGTCCAGTCCCTGATACGCCTGCCAAATTTCATTGTCCTAGCTTACCTAGAAGTGCCTAAAGTAGCAAAACTGGGACCGACAGACCGACAGAATTTGCGATTGCTATGTCACTTGGTCAATACCAAGTGCCATAAAAAACCAAAAAGAATTGGCAAATAATAGGCCAAAGTAATGCACACTTATGGTTTGTGTACCCACTTCGAACCTATAACTGCGTCTCATTTCGTCAGTTCTCTGATTCTGGTCCTGTCTTCGGTAGACAGGTAGGCAGATACTTATTTCAAAAGGAGAGAAACGAATTTAAAACTTGAAAGGGGGCAAAAACAGGCAAATTATGTGAAATTTTGTAAATATAAATACAAGGCAAAAGTCAAGACAATCTTCAAGGGATCGGGACACCATGAAATAATCGGGAGAATACAAAGATCGGAACAATAGTAAACAATATTTCAGGGAGCAGGCTCGGAGGCCCTCTACTGCGGATGTACCTGACCTTCAAAACGATTAATAAGCCAACTTCTGATCCAACTCGAAGTATCTATTTTTTGCAAGAGGGAAATTATTTTATAAAAAACGGATATTATAGCAAATACCATCTGTTTCAGATCATGCAAAACGGAAACAAAAAAAAAATGAAAAGAATGTTTCGTGCAATACTAAACAACAATTTATATTCTGATCATAAAAATCATATTCAGTCAAGGTAATGAAGCATGACTATCCTGAAGAGTAAAAGTATGAAGGACATAGAATATAAACTCTTTCTGTCACCTGGACTCTCTTTAGGGTATTTAAAAAAATATGAAGTTTTTAGGTTAGTAACACATTTTGACAGTATTGTCATGTTGAACCGTGGAATTACATAAGTAAAACTAACTGCTAAAATTTGGCAACGCTTTTCGTCCGTGAAAATTCAAACGCAAAACACTTGCTGATTCCCAAAGACAACTATACCTTCGAAGGAAAGCTGTTTGGTATCATATGCTTAGGCTTATTTTTGCCAATTTTTCACCCACGATTTTTTTTTTATTGGCATCCGTTACTGCCAAACATCACATAATTACACATGGAGATTTTAAGGAGCAACAATAAAACTTAAAACAAAAAGAAATCATTCCATATATGAGGGGGCTGTCTCTTCATGATCTCCAGTCTCTTTTCGCTAAAGTTTGACTTTTTGTTCAAGTCTTAGGAAACGATTCGTGAAAAACAAGGGCCGTTGAATTTGAATAAGAGTATTTTAAAAGAACTGCAAGACTTTAGCGTAAAGAGCGGAGGTTGAGGTTTGGGCCGCCTTTATCATATACGGAATCATTTCTCTTCGTTTCATGTTTCAATTTTGCTCCTTACTTTTAGTTGAAAACAGTTTTTTTTTTGTATTTAGTCACACGAAAGGAACAGGCGAAAACGCACAATTCATAAAAAAAAACAAAGGTTAAGAAGAATAAAAAGTAACTGGAGATAGGGATCTCCACAGGAATCCAGGAGAGAGATCACCAAGTGAGTTTCAGTTAATTAGAAAAACCCTCTACTGTAGGCTGAACAAAGCATCTTCTTCAAATTGTTTTCATGTGTGAGCAATGTTCACTTACTAGTTTAGATAACTTGTAGGATAAGTTTAAATGGATGTCATTTGGAATGACATAAAAATTTTAATATAGCCTAAATACATAATTACGTACAATACAATTACTGTATAATTAAACTAAGTAGCTAATTGAGCTTGTTTCATGACCAAATTGCATTTTAAAATAATTTTCGCACACCTTGCAATGATTGCTTCAGTAGACAAACTATTGTTCTAAGCAAAGATTAAACAATTAGGCTGAAAATTAAATGTTATTAGTAAGTGAACACAACTTAGTTAAACATTTCAACAAATGAAACTGGGCACGAAACTTCTAGTAAAATAAACTATTAATCAACATATAGCCTGCAGCATACAGAAAAAAATAATTTAATTGGTACTTGTTCTAGCATAAGAAGAGAATCTTCAATTAACACACTTGAAGACTCCCCCCCATCTCCTCTACCCAGGAAATAATTTGAAAGAAGCTATTCAAATATCTAAATATTTGAACCAAATCATTTTATGTTAATTGTTTAAATCCAGAAAAAAATCATCTGGTCTATGTTTCAAGTTGCATATCTAGCAGGGCTGTATCAAGGATTTTGTTCGGTGGGGAGGTATGCATTTTATCACGTTTTTACGAGTCAGAGAAACATATCGGTGGGAGGGGGTTCAAACCCCCTAATCCCTTCCCTGAATATGGCTTTAATGTCTACTATCACTGACAGCACAGAATCTAGTGGGTTAATTAAAATGGTTGAATATTTCAAAGAATATTGGAAAAATTGATATGTCAATCTGCAATCTAGATTAAAGGTCAACATATTGAAGTGCTTAATTTACGAATTAAATCTGATTAATTTATTAATCAGCTCATAAGCTTTTTTGTTTTCAGAAGTTATTTTAAATCAGAATTCAGGTTGCAAGAATTAGGCCACAGTTAATTTTCGAGAATTTTGGTTTGTTATGCAGGCTTAATTTTAAGCTGGTAGGATTACCAGGGCTGTTCCCGAGTTTTCCTTTTTTTGGCGGGGGGGGGAGGGGTGATACAAAAAAACTAAAAACGCATTACAAATTTCTTTATATATGTTTTGTTTAGTTTTTACGAGACTGACAATCGTTTGAAAGGGGGGGGGGTCAAAACCCTAACCCCCCTGGATACGGTCTTGATCCCTACTTACTGTTAAAGAATTTGGTTATTTTCATTTTTGATACGAGTGCAGTTTCCACTTTTATGAATTTACGACCGTAAATGAGGGGGAACAGGGGATGACATATTTTTTTTTCTAAATCCCATCAAACCCCATTTGGTACCAAATACAGAGCAGAAACCACAATAAACCTCGCAGTAATCGCTGGAATATGTTTTCCAAGCAGTGCATCACAGGCAAGGTCACTTAGGACCTGTATCAAATAATGCTACTTTAAAAGAGTACTTTGGCCAAACCGGGAAATAGTAAGGCAACCTACATTTAGGGAAGGGGTACTTATGTGTTATCCCGACCACACTCAAGAAGTTTGATCTGTTTAAAACCGGCGTTTCTGTGGGCACTTCCAGATAATCAGCCTAGCTTGAGTGAGATAAACTACTATGCTGGTATATTTTAATTAAATATTTAATACATAGGCTAGAGTTGATTAGGTTAGACATTTAATATAATGCGTTCTGGACAGCCTGTTTTCCATAATCCTCTGTTGTAGTTTCCATAACGTTGTTACTAAAGTATTATATTTTCTTCATAGTTAGGTATATTTCCTTATGATTAACCAAACTTCGCTTCTTGATTGTGGTCGGGGTAACACGTAAGTACCGGAAACACCAGGAATAGGTACATTATATGGAAAATGCAAGAAACTATAAGGTACATCGCAAACATCTGTGTACTTCGAAGAAGGTTGGGTGTGAAGGTCCCACCTGCGTAAATTCTTGACTTACAAAATGCAACAGAATGGTTGTCGCATACTCCAAAATTTACAATTACTATGGTATTTTCACAATATCAACGAATTGATTTTTTTCACAAAATCGCATGCAAACCAAGTCGTTTCAATTTTTCGCATTTGGCATGTCAAATTCAGACTCAGAATTTTATAAGCATGGAACAATGAATTTGCAAACCATCCATAAAAAGCACACAATGTAGAAAGCATATGCATTCGCAGGATTCCTAACGTGAATTTAGTGAGTTAGTGACTCAACAGAAATGTACAGGCTACCCTAATTTCAATGAAACAGAAAAAAACCGTAAAAACAATTGAAGCTCATATCATCTCTTGGAACGGTCTTGACGAACCGAAGACAACAAAACTGAAATATGATTTTTGGATTAATTAAGCAGGAATTTAAACAACAGCAAGTATCTTCAAAAAATAGTAAAACGCAAATTCAACTTTTAAATAAAAAGGCTTCCAAGTCCACCTGTTGGTAATAATGGGTGCCAAGTCCAATAAAGAAACGTGGGTGAAAAATAAGAAAAATAGGAGCTAAAAACATACGAAAGTTTAGTTGTCTTGGGGGATTTTAAGATTGTTAATATTTTGAATTCCCAGTTACATTGACAAAATGTGGAACAGTTTTGAAAATTTCGTAATTTGAAGAAGAAAACAAAATTCATAGAAAATCCTGGTTTTCGGGTATGAAAAGACCTAAGATTATTTGCTTGATTAGCGAGCTAGTTAGGTAAGCCGACTTCGCTTTCTATGGACATTTGCAACTAGCGGAAAATTATAGCTACTATGGAATTGCTTCTTTTGTCAGGAGGACAACTCAATTTTGGTTTGAGTAATAATGTCCTTAAAAAAAATTGGCCAGTTTTTTTTCTAACCCCACCTCACACATAACTAATCTCTCTCTTCCTTCTGGTGTTTTTCCTCATCTATCTAAAGTCGCTAGAGTTGTACCTTAGCATAAAAAAGATGATTCATCTCTGATTTCCAACTGCAGACCTATTTTTCTTCTTTCTGTCATCTCTAAGGTTGTTGAAAAAGCAGTGTATCGTAGACTATTCATTTTTATTTAGTACTAATACGACTGCAGGAAAGTCTCTTAATAACTGGCCATCAGTGTGGTTTTCGTCCCACTTTCTCTACCTTGCATGCACTTTAAGATGCAACAGAGTTTGAGTGTGTTAATCTGGACAAGGGCTTGTGTGTTTTGGGTCTATTTCTTGACCTTTCAAAGGCATTTCATATGATCAACCACTCTGTTCTTTTGTCTAAACTATCTTTAATTGGGGTGCATGGAGTCCCACAAGAATGGTTACGGTCTTACCCCTAAGGTAGATCTCAGTATGATTCGGGTTAATGGTACTTCTTCCTCTATTTATCATATATTGAAAGGTATCCCATAGGGCTCTATGCTTGGACCACTTTTGTTTTTGATTTATATTTATGATCTTCATCCCCGTTTGCACCCTCTTCTTTTTGCTGACGACAGTAACTTTTTCATTGCTGCAGTGGACCTGCCACTTCTGCAGGTCTTCTTGATAGAGTAAAAGATTGGGGCTGGTCAAATGGTATGGCTCTCAACAGCCGGAAGAGCGCCATTGTACATTTGAGGACCCCTTATCGTATGAGAGAGGTACAGGAGCAAATCATCCTGACTTTTGGGAAATATACTATATCGCAAGCTACTATGGTGAAATTTCTTGGTGTGTATGTTAACTGTTTTCTTTCTTTTAAACCCCATGAGTTTCCTCATCATCTGCCAGTCTTCAATGTTGCACCGGGTTAACTCATTTCTTCCCCCAGATGTTATACTTTATTATGCTTTTTATTTTTCCTTAGCTTCCTTATTGCTACTCTGTCTGGGGGCAGTACTAACAACATCTCTGCTCACTTCAAAGAGCCCAAAATAGGGCAGTGAAGGCTACGTTTCTTCTCCCTCAGCTTTGCCCTTCCTCTGATCTTTATAATAATGCTGGAATAGCTTGGCTGGATCGTATTGTGGGTAAAAGTAATTTTTATTTAGTGCATTCTGCTTTTCTAGGTACACTTCCACCGTCTCGGCAGCACTTTTTCTCGCGGACAGGCTCAGGTAGGTACTCTTCTTCTTTACATAGTTCTTCTCACCAATTTATCATACCTAAACGATCATCAACAGCAGCTCAGAGATCTCATGCTTATCAATCAATTCTATTATGGAACTCCATCCCTCCTGACGTCTCTCTATTTCTTTCTACAAAGGCAGTTTCTCGTTGGGTCTTTCCAGTTTAGTAATTTTTCGTTTTTTTTTAATTCTATCTTAATTTATATGTCTCTCTTCTTTTCATTTAAAATCATTCTCAGTTATATGTTAAATCTCCTTCTAAATCTCCTATTTGTTAAACGTCCTGGTCTTGTTCCCGTGTTTTTGCGGCAATTGGTATTTACCAAGTGACATATAGTGATCGCAATTTATGTCGGTCTGTCGGTCCCACTTTTGCTAGTTTGGGCACTTCCAGAGAAGCTTCCCCGATTCGACCATCTGGGGGGGGGGGGTGGAAGGACGGTTAATTTGAAAAAATTAGAAAAGATAAGGTATTTTTAACTTACGAACGGATTATCAGATCTGAATGAAATTTAATATTTAGAAGGATCTCGTGTCTCAGAGCTCTTATTTTAAGTCCCGACCGGATCCGTTGACATTGGGGGGAGTTGGAGGAAGAAACCGGATATCTTGAAAAACGCTTGGAGTGGAGAGATCGTAATGAAACTTGGTGGGAAGAAGCTCTTGGTTGTTCCGACCTCGTCACAAGTGCCACATGAGCTCTTGGCTCTTGCTTATTGTATGTGTGCTTGTTTTAAGTCTTGACCGTATCCGGTGACATGGGGAGAGTTGGAGGGGGCGTACCAAATCATAGTCATATATATCGGTAAAAAAGCCAAGTTTTATGAATGACATGGGGTTTCTGGATTTTAGCGCCACATTCGTATTCATAAGCGGACAATTAAAGTAACAAGAAATTGGTTTAAAATGTTTGCACCAACACTAATTTGTTTCCGGCTGTTCTCTAGTAATACTACGTCTTCTTAAATTTTGTCAGATTTCTGTTATGGATAGAAAAAGTGTTGTTCCAAGCTTCCAGTTTTTCTAGTTTAAAAAAATGAGGCCTTTAATCTCACCTCTGATTGGTCAATCAAGAATTTTATGCTTGAACGCTGAGCAATGTTCAACTCGTAAAATTACGAACGGCATACATGGTTAAAGGGGCATAATTTGGTATGGAGAGGGGCAAGTGCCCCTCCCAGACCTCATTAGGTGGTCCAAGAGGAAGTGACCATTATTAAAGTCCCTTTTTCGTATTTCAAGAACGTAAAAATAGATAAAAAATAAGGAAACTTATCATAGATTAAGAATATAAAAGTTACGTTCGTTATTATATAGCTTTATTGCGACTCAAAAACCGAAAATAAATTGACATGGGGATTTTGTTGACACATTTAACGATTTCTCCAGTACATTCTTTACTAAACATATATCGATGTCAGGTTGAATTCACCGATTTCTGTTGCTATACATTCTTGAATCAACATACATCTATATCAGGGTGCACTCAGAGATTTCTGCTGCGGTTCATCCTTTAATCAACAGACATCTATGTCAGGGTGCATTTAACGATTTCTGCTATTGTATATTCTTGAATCAAAATACATCTTATGTCAGGGTTCATTTGACGATTTCTACTGCTATACATTCTTGAATCAGCATAAATCTATGTCAGGGTGCATTTGACGATTTCTACTGCTATACATTCCTGAATCAGTATACATTTATGTCAGGGTGCATTTGACGATTTCTACTGCTATACATTCTTGAATCAGCATAAATCTATGTCAGGGTGCATTTGACGATTTCTACTACTGTACATTCTTTCATCAGTATACATTTATGTCAGGGTGCATTTGACGATTTCTACTACTGTACATTCTTTCATCAGTATACATTTATGTCAGGGTGCATTTGACGATTTCTACTACTGTACATTCTTGAATCAGCATAAACCTATGTCAGGGTGCATTTGACGATTTCTACTGCTATACATTCTTGAATCAGCATAAATCTATGTCAGGGTGCATTTGACGATTTCTACTGCTATACATTCTTGAATCAGCATAAATCTATGTCAGGGTGCATTTGACGATTTCTACTACTGTACATTTTTGAATCAGCATAAATCTATGTCAGGGTGCATTTGACGATTTCTACTGCTATACATTCTTGAATCAGCATAAATCTATGTCAGGATGCATTTGACGATTTCTACTACTGTACATTCTTTCATCAGTATACATTAATGTCAGGGTGCATTTGACGATTTCTACTACTGTACATTCTTTCATCAGTATACATTTATGTCAGAGTGCATTTGACGATTTCTACTGCTATACATTCTTGAATCAGCATAAATATGTGTCAGGGTGCATTTGACGATTTCTACTACTGTACATTCTTCCATCAGTATACATTTATGTCAGGGTGCATTTGACGATTTCTACTACTGTACATTCTTTCATCAGTATACATTTATGTCAGGGTGCATTTGACGATTTCTACTGCTATACATTCTTGAATCAGCATAAATCTATGTCAGGGTGCATTTGACGATTTCTACTACTGTACATTCTTGAATCAGCATAAATCTATGTCAGGGTGCATTTGACGATTTCTACTGCTATACATTCTTGAATCAGCATAAATCTATGTCAGGGTGCATTTGACGATTTCTACTACTGTACATTCTTTCATCAGTATACATTTATGTCAGGGTGCATTGACGATTTCTACTACAGTACATTCTTTCATCAGTATACATTTATGTCAGGGTGCATTTGATGATTTCTACTACTGTACATTCTTTCATCAGTATACATGTATGTCAGGGTGCATTTGACTATTTCTACTGCTATACATTCTTGAATCAGCATAAATCTATGTCAGGGTGCATTTGACGATTTCTACTACTGTACATTCTTTCATCAGTATACATTTATGTCAGGGTGCATTTGACTATTTCTACTGCTATACATTCTTGAATCAGCATAAATCTATGTCAGGGTGCATTTGACGATTTCTACTACTGTACATTCTTTCATCAGTATACATCTATGTCAGGGTGCATTTGACGATTTCTACTGCTATACATTCTTGAATCAGCATAAATCTATGTCAGGGTGCATTTGACGATTTCTACTGCTATACATTCTTGAATCAGCATAAATCTATGTCAGGGTGCATTTGACGATTTCTACTACTGTACATTCTTTCATCAGTATACATTTATGTCAGGGTGCATTTGACGATTTCTACTACAGTACATTCTTTCATCAGTATACATTTATGTCAGGGTGCATTTGACGATTTCTACTGCTATACATTCTTGAATCAGCATAAATCTATGTCAGGGTGCATTTGACGATTTCTACTACTGTACATTCTTTCATCAGTATACATTTATGTCAGGGTGCATTTGACGATTTCTGCTGCTATACATTCTTGAATCAGCATAAATCTATGTCAGGGTGCATTTGACGATTTCTACTACTGTACATTCTTTCATCAGTATACATTTATGTCAGGGTGCATTTGACGATTTCTACTGCTATACATTCTTGAATCAGCATAAATCTATGTCAGGGTGCATTTGACGATTTCTACTGCTATACATTCTTGAATCAGCATAAATTTATGTCAGGGTGCATTTGACGATTTCTACTACTGTACATTCTTTCATCAGTATACATTGATGTCAGGGTGCATTTGACGATTTCTACTACAGTACATTCTTTCATCAGTATACATTTATGTCAGGGTGCATTTGACGATTTCTACTGCTATACATTCTTGAATCAGCATAAATCTATGTCAGGGTGCATTTGACGATTTCTACTACTGTACATTCTTTCATCAGTATACATTTATGTCAGGGTGCATTTGACGATTTCTACTACTGTACATTCTTTCATCAGTATACATTTATGTCAGGGTGCATTTGACGATTTCTACTGCTATACATTCTTGAATCAGCATAAATCTATGTCAGGGTGCATTTGACGATTTCTACTGCTGTACATTCTTTCATCAGTATATATTTATTTCAGGGTGCATTTGATGATTTCTACTGCTATCAAACAGCTTATGGTAACGAACTGTAGCAAGGAGCAACCCGGCTCAATGGTAAACGAAACTCTAAAAAACGGAATTTTTACGTTTCGTCAAATTTAGTCTTACCCATCAAAAGTTACGAGCCTGAGAAAATTTGCCTTGTTTTGGAAAATAGGGGAAAACACGCCCTAAAAGTGGTAGGATCCTCACGAAAATCACACCATCGAATTCAGCATATCAGAAAACCCTATTGTAGAAGTTTCAAGCTCTTATCTACAAAAATGTGGAACGTAGTATTATTTGCCAGAAGACAGATCACGGGTATTTGTTTTTTTTTGTTTTTTTTTCAGGGGTGATCGTATCGACCAAGTGGTCCTAGAATGTTGCGAGAGGGCTTATTCTAACGGAAATTAAAAGTTCTAGTGCCTTTTTTAAGTGACCAAAAAATTGGAGGGCACCTAGGCCCCCTCCCACGCTCATTTTTTCCCAAAGTCAACAGATCAAAATTTTGAGATAGCCATTTTGTTCAGCATAGTCGAAAAACATAATAACTATGTCTTCAGGCTGATTTACTCCCCCACAGTCCCCGGGGGAGGGGCTGCAAGTTACAAACTTTGACCAGTGTTTACATACAATAATGGTTATTGGGAAGTGTACAGACCTTTTCAGGAGTATTTTTTGGTTGGGGTTGAGGGGAGGGGGCTACGTGGGAGTATCTTCCCTTGGAGGAATTTGTCATGCGAGAAGAGAAATTCCATGAAGGGGGTGCAAGATGTCCTAGCATCATTAAAAAAAAACAATGAAAAAATAAATATGAAGAAGTTTTTTTCAACTGAAAGTACGGACCAGCATTAAAAATTAAAACGAACAGAGATTATTACGAATATGGGGGGTCCATGTCCTCCTAAATACCTCGCTCTTTACGCTAAAGTATTTTTAGTGATTTCAACTATTTATTCTACAGCCTTTGTGATTCAGGGGGAATTCTTAAAGAATTGGGACAAAATTAAAGCTTTAGTTTAAAGAGCGAGGTATTAACGAGGGGGCAAACCCCCTCATAACCATAATAAAAATATACGAATATAGAAGTTCGTTACGTAAGTTAATTTGTAGGTTACGTATATTTCTTACTAATAAAAACGTTCGTTAAAAATTAAAAATTCTAGTTGGCTTTTTAAGTACCCGAAAAACTGGAGGACAACTAGGCCTCCTCCCCCACCCTTTTTCTCAAAATCTTCTGATCAAAACTAAGAGAAAGCCATTTAGCAAAAAAAAAATAATACGCAAATTTCGTTTTTATTACTCATTTGCGGAGAGCCAAAATCAAACATGCATTAATTCAAAAACGTTCAGAAATTAAATAAAAAAAAGTTTTTTTACTGAAAGTAAGGAGCGACATTAAAACTTAAAACGAACAGAAATTACTCCGTACGTGAAAGGGGCTATTCCCTCCTCAACGCCCCGCTCTTTACGCCTAAGTTTCTATTGTTTAAAAAAATAGAGCCGTGAGAAAGAATCAAACTTTAGCGTAAAGAGCAAGGCGTTGAGGAGGGAACAGCCCCTTTCATCCACGGCGTAATTTCTGTTCGTTTTAAGTTTTAATGTCGCCCCAGGACGGCTCAGTAGAGCCGTCCTGGCCGAGTGGGTTGGTGCGCTGGATTCGGGATCCCTTGTCTGAGAGGACGCGGGTTCGAATCCCAGTGTACCCAATTCTTCGGTTTGGGAGGGGGGTCAGTGGCGTGACTCTGCAAGCTTAGCCAGAGTCGACCCAGCTCTAAATGGGTACCTGGAGAAGTCTGGGGAAGGTAAATAGGAAGGGTGTGCGAAAGCACAGGATGGCTGGCTCCCAACCCCCCATTGCACTTCCTGGCTGAAGGGCCAAGAAACGGAGATCAGCACCGCCGGTACGGACTGTAAAGTCTAATGCCGTATCCTTTACCTTTACCTTATCCTTACTTTCAGTAAAAAAAACTTGTTTTTTTTTTTATTTAATACATTCTTGGAACGGCATACATCTATGTTAGGGTGCGTCACTTTTTTTTCAAATCTACATTAGTGGTCCACCAAATAAAAATAATGCATTTATTGGTGTATGAACTTCTGAAGGTTGGCGACCGCTGCTATATTGTACTTTCATGGTACCAACTGGCTCCAACTTCACCCCCCCCCATGATTTTGACGAAATTACGTCACTGTATGATTGGCGCTTTAGTGGTACGTAATTTTGATTTGTTTGACGAGTGTGACTATAATGTAGCCCAGACTTCGTTTTTTATTGGATACTCGTGCCTTGCACTTCTTCTTGCCGTTACGACACGTTGTTTCCCTTTAGTAAGCTATATTGACAGCTACTCAAAAAGTGGAAAAAGAACTTTTAAGGTACAATAACCTAAAATAGAAAATTACTCAGGGCGATGGTTCATGCTTAATTAGCAACGGATTTAAAGATTGGTCGTTGCGACGGCACAAAATAAATTACGTTCAGACGGAAGCGGGTATAATGTTCATTAGTGTTTGTCCAAGCAGATCATACGAAGAATTAAGCGCAAATTTATTGGTAGGACCTGTAATAAATGACTTGTTGAATTTTAATGAATTTTATATGTGAAGTTTAAGTCATCTTATTATATTAATAAGATTTCAATATTATAAGATTTTTAATTAACATTATATATATTATAATATTTTTAATATTATTTTATTATTAATATTATAATATATAATATTATTTTATATTAATAAAATTATATTATTTTATATTTTAATATTATAATATTATTATAATAATCCAAGCAGATCATAGAAAGAATTAAGCGCAAATTTATTGGTAGAACCTGTAATAAATGACTTGTTGAATTTTAATGAAGTTTATATGTGAAGCTTAAGTCATCTTTAAGTTTGGGTCAAATCGAGGGTTGATCTTACTTTGGACATTTAGATGATACTTTCCAGGGTTGCCACACCTAGTGATTTATCTTTACTTTTAGTGATTTTTTATTTTGCTCAAAGAAAAAATCACTAAATCAGCACATAAATCACACGATTATTGAAGAAAATCACTAAATTATTAAATATTATTGAAGAAAATCAACCAAAAAATCACTGAAGTCTAGTGATTTTTTTTTCTATCGGGTGGCAATCCTGATTCTGTCTCTTTGTCAAGATCCCAAAGAAAACGATCATCGTTCTCTGATTTCAGGTCTTGGCTGACAACTTCTAATTGGATCAAATACCATAGTTTTACTTATCTACAATTTTTTTTTTAATTGAATAATGACACAGATACGCACTAAATCGCATATTTTTTTCATTAATTCTTGATGACACCACAAAAATTGTTTGGCGACAATCATCGGTCGGATTAGATGAACTATCAACGGAGTTATAATTAAATTTGTTGCAGTCGCAATACAACTGTTAAAATCATGAGAGCAAAAAATTAAGATGTCAAAAATCAGAAACATCGGTCATTTTTTAAGGGTGAATTACATGGACATCAATTGGGGGTGCAGTTGCCATCCCCATTCCCTTTGATTTAAAAAAATACCTTTTCGGGTTTTATTTGAAAAAAGAAATCCTTTTATTAGCCAGAAAATGATTCACAAAAAAATACTGGATATTTCGGTCACATTTGCCGTAATTTTGGTGAATTATCCCTGTCTAATAAAAGTACTTGTCCCTATTTGAACTTTTATTTATGGCCCTGGAAAGGCTGTGTGGTCTTCAAAATTACCTAAGCCCCACTCTAGGTTTTGAAAAATGTATTTTGCCCCCTCCCCCGCATTTTCGTGAATTGGCGCCCCTTGGTGAGTAGGTTTTGGTATACAAACTATTTATCATGACCAATAGCGTTTAACAAACGGTGTACCCTCACCACACTTTATTTCGGCTCTTCACTAATAAAAAAATTAACAAAAGAAGAGTAGAGCAGAATCGGTCTGGGTATGGCAATACAATTTTCGTTAAATAAGATATCTTCAAAAAAAGAGCAAGGGAACAACAAGGGAATTTTAAATTCTTAAATAATGAATTTATAAATTCAAATTAGTTATTGGACTTTCTGTTCCCTATTTCAGAATTAATTCCTGCAGCGCAGATGCTTACGATGAGACTATTATAGACCCTTCTTATTGGAACATGTTTCAATATGAGGAAAACTTTCATATATGCCTGCCCAGGATGCAGAGAGCCATAACCGGACCCGGGGCAAAAGACTCTCCCTGATGGCATCCTCAAATCAAAATTGAATAGTTGTGAAAAACAAGCTTTACTAATATTCATTGTTTATTGTTCCTTTGAAAAACAGTTCATCCTGTTTCCGAACAAAACACAGCATTAACAAAATTATTTCTTCGTTATATCAGAAAATGTATATTTATTGGCTTTTTAGCGCCGCTTACAGTTTAGCTTCATTCCAGCCCCCTTTCCCTAATAAGTGGATATATCCCTAGGCTATACACAATACTTCGATGATTTTGCAGGTGAAATTAGTAAACTTCTGGATATTGCACAGAACCATACACAATACTTCGACGATTTTGCAGGTGAAATCAGTAAACTTTTGGATATTGCACAGAACCATAGCCAGGCACTAGGGCAGGAGGCGGGTAGTTGTGAAGTGCTGGGATGAAATTAAACTGGAGGACACACTTAAAACTCAGAAAATAGATATTTGCTAGAGAAATAGTATAGCGCTGTTGCTCTGTCTCACGTATTGTTCCCATCCCTCCTCCTCCGTAATTTCAGACCTTCTGATCTTTTTTCCCATTAAAGTTTCTTATTTTGGATTTTGCAAATTTTTACTTGGTTTCCCCCTTTCTTTTAGTAACACTGAGATTGTTTTAAAGCTTAAAGTGAAGGATCCTGTAGTCTGTATAAAGAAAAAATATAAAACATTTGAAGACAAGGCGAAAATTATCCTTTTAGGCCGCAATTTATTTCCGTTTTTTAGTAACAGTTCTGGCTCAATATTTGATATTTTTTGATTGTAAGCGTTATCATTTGTCTTTTCTTTACATTATATTGTAGCCTACTCCTCATTTTTTGAGGGAAATAAAGAAAATAAATAAAATAAATAAAGTTTTGAATTTGTTTAAGTTTTTGCTCCAATTTCTATCAAGCTTTTTTATATTGCTTAGAATGAAATAAGAATTGAAGGGGGTGTAGGAACAGGATGAAAATAAACTAGAAGAGACTCTTGAAATTCAGCAAATGGAAATTTGATTTAGTAAGTTTTGAATGAAGGTAGTTTGAATATAATAAAGTTCATGCTACGATCTTTTATACCCATCACGCGACAGGTTTTTTGGCTAGTAATAAATAATTAGCTGAACATACTTTTATGTCTCATCAGTAACCCAATTGTATTATAGAGTATTACTGTTGCTTTGACAGTTTATATCTAATTAGTTATTGATTGATACGTGGTTCTTCATCTCTAAGTTTAGTTTTGTTTTTGTGTCACCCAGAGGAGGACACAGAATTAATGTTGGAAGAGGGGCAAGATAAAAACTAACTCCCCCAGTTGTTACGTCCAAAGCCGTATCCAGGGGGGAGGGGTTGAACCTCTCTCCAAAAATGTTTATCAGACTCTTAAAAAATGTAACAGAAATGAATATAAACAATCTTTTTATGTCTTTTTAAAAGTTTTTTCTTGTGGCCATTTTATGGCTACCAAATTTTAAGGTCTTACAGATGGATCTTCGGGACAAATGAACTTGAGACATATTGGGCAAGGATATATGAGCCGGATGTAAGTCAACTCATGCGTATCAAGCCTGAGAAAAAATTGAAACTTATAGCAAAGTAAATGATCTCGTTGTTGATATTCGGGATTTTGAATTACTGCGTATGATTTCCTGTTTCCTTTCTATTCCTTGATTTCTACTTCAAGTTTCGTTCCGTTACAAATAACAAATAAATAGATATATATGAACTCAACATCCATAAAATTGTGCTTTGGGAGCAAATCAAGATATCTTCAGGATTTTTTTTTTCTAAAAACAAATTTCATGGTCTTGAAAAATACGGAGGGAACGTGCGGTCACAGACCCAGAACTTTTCAAATTAAAGGAATCCCGAACCCTGCCGCTAGTTACACCAATGCTGTATCATCTGCTTTTGGAAGTCTTTTAGAGGCACTCTGACCCCCAGTCCAAAATAAAGTTGGCTTGGAAGGATACAAGAGGATGAAGGAAAAGAACTCGACGAAGTTTTTAGGGCACTATTCTAATATACCAAATTTCACTTCTTAGGTCATTATATTTTGTAAAAGAATAGTGAAATTTGCAGGATAGAAACACTCAAGGCAGGTTGCATTCAACCCCCCAGGATGACCATCCCTGCTTTACACCATATCTCTCCTGAGAGGATACAAGATGATCTTTAAAAAGACCCTTAGCAGAGTAAAAACTTGATGAAGAGTGGGTAGTAACTTTTCTTTATGCGCATGATACTTATTTATACATTCTTTCCTCAAAAGTATTCGCAAGTCCCAGGAGATAACAAATCCCAATTCATAAGAATTTAGGATAGGGATGGGTAAGTTTCTTTACAATTTCTTTCTAATGAAGAGACAAAAAATACTGCCTGGATTATTTCGAGTGCTATAGCTTTATGGTTATTACCCCTCTTTCTTGTTTTTATTCCACCTGTTGTGTTTCTGGTTTTCATCTGTGTCAAAGATGATTCACTTTGATACTATACCACTATTTGATACTATGCCACTATAGATACTATTTGATACTATAGCAAACTATTTCCAGTTGCTTCTCTCTTTTCTTGTTATTTTACAGGTGTCAAACCTGGTTTGTATAAATTATTCTTTTTCTTCCTGGTTGCATATCATGTTTGATTACATATTTTCACATATGGGAGTCTTTGACTCCCATATGGGAATCTTGGACTCACATATGGGAGTCCCTGGGAGTCTTTGGATACACTTTTGAGGAGGAAGAACTGCCTTAAAAACCCCCTGCGCCCAGGAATGTCAGGGCCGGCTCAAAAGTTTTTAACACCAAGGCAATAGCTATTGCTAAGCCGCCACCCCCCCCCCCCCAAAAAAAATCAGCCTTCTGTTAACTGTATTCAGTACTTATTATGATACAAACAAAGCATTAATTACTTATACTTTGCAAAGGTAAAAACATTGCGACATGTTTTGCGCAAAATAAAATCTACTTTTTATGTGTTTTTCTTTTCTCAGCAACTGTATTCCTTCTTTTTTCGGTGCTTGTGTATTATTCAGTACGCACTCGAGAAGTAAAGTTAGATGCATCATAATGAAGCATACCAAAATATGATGAAAATACAATGCTTAACTTACAAAATTATGAAAACTAGAACAAAGAATTATGGCAGGGAGGTCACAGAGAACGCGTTATATTATATACCTAACCTAACCCAATAAACATTGATTATCCTAATTCTTTAATCCAATAATCAGCAAATGTCTAATCGTGTATCTTTTTTAGGATATGGGTGAATGGCTCGGACTTATGGCTGCTCCATTGAGTTAATCATAATGAAGCATACCAAAATATGATGAAAATACAATGCTTAACTTACAAAATTATGAAAACTAGAACAAAAAATTATGGCAGGGAGGCCGCAGAGAACGCGTTATATTATATACCGAACCTATCCGAACCAAATTTACATCTATATATATTAAATATTTAATAAAAATAGACCTACAATGTAGATTTCAGCTTAATCTCAGCTAATTTTTTTCGAATACTGACATGTATAAGCCGGTCACTGTTTGATCTGTAGATCCAAACTGTCGAGTGTGTACTGAATAATGCAGAAGTACCCTTTTTTCGCTATAAGCTCTTACCGGCAAATAAAGCCACCCCGTACCCGCATTTGGGCCTAGACATCCAAGGTAGCCTCCTTGCTTGCCCATAAACTGAATCAGGGGAATGGTAACTACTGTTTCGCTTAATATTAAAAGTGAAGACTTATCGCAAAAACAAATTTACGGCGATTCTGAAAAGGAGCATGAAACCCCTTAAACATTTTTAAATTCAACTAAGGTTCACTAGTTCAAGGTTCACTAGCTATAGCACTGCCTTTGATAAACGTTATATCCTACCCCAACCCAAGTTTTAGAAGTGACCTGAAACAAAATATGATGTTTATATTCAGTTTAACGGCCATGTCATACTAACATTTATGTTTTATAAACGTCACACTGACGTTTATGCCATACGAGAATTTCACATGCCATACATGAATCATACATGCCATACACGAATTTCACATTCAGTTTAACGGCCATGCATACTGACGTTTATTTTAGGGAGGATTTTAAACACCACCCCGTACCCACAATTAGGCCTTGAAATCTTAGGCAGCATCCCAGCTTACCCATATAGCAAAGCCAGTCCCGAAGGTAGGACATTAGTTCTTTTGCAAGGTACTCTTCGAAGTTTGTCTCTTCTTATTAGTAGTAGTAGAACATTGTTTGCTTATTCGTCTGAAGTTTCTTATCTTTTCTGAATTGAATTTTCGACAACGATCGACCCTCATTCTCGACAAAATAACTTTAGAAAGCACATAAATCTTTAGAGCTAAGATTTCTTGGGTCGCTGGAAACAGCTCAGGCCTGTTATCGAAGCTTTTCAACGGATCGGCAATGACCAATTTAGCGTTTATCAGTTCCATCTCAATTGATGATCTTTCATGTGAAAACTACGGAGTATCGTTCAACACGGTCTTGTATATAAAAGCCAAAGTTACCATTTTACTCTTTTGAAACTAGAGACCTTTTAAGGGTTTAAGCTTGTCAAACAACAAAAAAAGCGAATTACTGAAAATCATTGAGCGAATCATGAAACTTCGGGAGTGGATCCATAGGCCCCCCACTCCTTTGAATACGCGTTTTGAGCTGATGAGTGTTCAAACAGATTCAAAGACACAAAGAAGTTCTGTGTGTCGTTAAATATTCAGTGAAACTTTTATATCTGACAAAGTACCAAGGACTTCGGTTGTACCAAGTACAAAGTACCAAGGGAAATGACATTTGGTTGTTTTAACTTTTAAGTGATAATGATTAACCCTATACATCCCTAACAAAGATTTGGAAAAAAACAGGTATTCATTTTTTTATCAAAAAGACCTCCAAATGTAGTCATGTAGTTTTGGTAGTAGCGTGCGCCAAACAGCTTAAGAAGGTTTAGCTTTCCTTTGCGAGTATATTTGTCTTTGGTAATCAACAGATTGATGATGGTTGAATTTTTGCAGAGGAATAAAATTTTCATATTCAACTAATTAGTTGTTCATTTTTTAGTTTAAGCGTAGCTCTTTACTCCCATCGGAAAAAAAAGTTTTTTTTTGGTCTAAAATTAATTGAGTCAAACCCTGGAATCGGCTCTTAAATTTCCATGCTGATAAGAAAAAATACTTATTAATACGGATCAACGATTGAAGAACATTTTGACTTAGACTCACATCGCCTAGGCTTTAGTTTGTTTTCCAAATCAATTTAGGTAACTCTGTATTGAAACATACCCAAAGGATGTACTTCAAATGGCGAAGCAAATGAAATGTAATTTAATCACACTAGTATTGGCAACTGAACCCCACACAGAGCTAATTCCTTGGCTCACCCCTATGTTTATCTTATGGCTGTCATAAACAGGCATTCCTGTTCTCAGCTAAAATCATGGTTGCAGCAGTAGCTGCAACCTAGTAAAGAGCGAAACACAGCCCATAGCAACCAAAAGTTGAAAAACACGTTTTGCAAAAAAAAAATTCCAAGTAAAAAAAAAAATTACCATCTGAAACTGAATCAGGAACGGTAACTACTGTTCCGGTTAATCTTAAAAGTAAAAATTTATCGCGAAGGCAAATTTATGGTGATTCTGAAAAGGAACATGAAACCCCGTGAACATTTTCAAATTTAAATAATTACTCTTTCTTATTTACTTATACAGTTCAACATACCGAGACCAGCAAAAATATGGTATTATTCTAAAATTTCATAATTTGAGTCAACTTCAACAAAAATCTTAGAAAACGGTGGTTTTCAGGCATTAATAATCCTACGCTCGGTACACGGCAGGGGGGCATTTTTTCATCTTAATGTCCTTGGTACTGGAAGGATTTAATTACCTCATGCGATGTCCATTATACAAGATTCAAGGTTCACTAGCTATGGCACTGCCTTTGATAACCATTATATCCAACGCCAACCTAAGTTTTAGAAGTGACCTGAACCAAAATATAGTGTTTACTTTCAGTCTAACGGCCATGCATACTGATGTTTATTTTGGGGAGGATCTTAAACTCATCAAAATAGCAAAAAAAAGGGGGCAAAGTTTTCAGAATCATTTGTTAGTATTTTCTTTATACTTCCAGTTTCAAATTCTATCTTACATTATATGATCTCTTTATATATTATAATGCCCTATTGATAGAACTCACTAGTTGTTAACAAAATGGGTTCAGTTGCCATGTATTGACAAATAGGAAAACAAATTATAAATGATAACTTAAGAGTTTATTATTACATAATATCAGAGTAGGGCCATAAACAGAGCAGAACATCTTAGTTCATGGGGATTTAGTTCTGCACAGGCACATTCGTTAAATTTAATTCAGGAGGAAGTAAATTGTCCAAAGCATCAAAAAGCTATCAGGTGACCTCACTTGACACTTGAGCTGACAAAATCAGGCAACCTCACTTGACCTGACAAAAGCATAGGATTTTGACATTGTTATATAATTATAATATATAATATAATAATATAATTATAAGCGGCCTGATTTCCATAATTTCGTGTTGTACTTTCCATAATTATTTTTTTACTAAAGTCTTATATTCTCCTCATATTTTGGTACATTTAATTAGGATTAACCTAACTTCACACCTCGAGTGGGGTGGCTATAATACACAAGTACCGTGGAGTTTTCTAGATTTGGTAATCGCCAGAAAAAAAAACAGAAAATATCCGATAACTTTGTGGTGACAACACTGATCTAAATATAATATGAAGACAATAATAAGTTATAATTATTAAATAAGTTATAATCCCTCTTATTTAAGTTATAATCCCTTGGTCACTAGGGATCTGAATTAATCTCAGTATATTTACTGCAGGTCAAGAAGAACGATAATCCTTCGCCAATTAATGATAGGTTTAAATCCAAAAAAAAAGTCTTTACAACATGAACTCTGAATTAAGACTTTAAACCTATGTCGTCCTGACAGGATTAGCTACTGGTTGTAATCTTTTGAACAAGGTACACCAATCACAGAATTTTGACTCCCTTTACACCACCAATTTTGAATTTGCTATGGTTTATTTATAGAATAGGCGTCACTATGGTACTAACCACAAGCTACTATTTAATACATATAGGCTAACTTATAGACAGAGGAAAACATTGTATTCTTATTATAATTATTACTTATCTTTTATTAGCATTTTGGTATTCTAATTACTTTTATTATTATTTTGTTATTTTTGCTTTTATTACTTTATTACCTTTATTATTCTATTGAATTATCACTATTTTTATGATTATTTTGTTTATTATTAGGCTACTACGCACAAGCTAACATCCAAACTAGTAAACTGAAGAAGACATCATATTCTAGGTATTATTATTTATAATTATTATTATTTTGTTGTTATTATTTATTTTTTATTTCGTTTATTGTGACTCATTAAATTTATCACTTTTATTATTTGATATTTTTTATAATAATTAAGTATAGTGATAATGTTTATTGCTTTAAAAACCCCAGGACCATAACAATACAAAATATCACACGCATTACAGATTCTATTCCTGTGCTCCATTGCGAGCCTGAGAAATCGTTCTAAGCTTTCAACGCTTAAAAAACATTCATCACTCATCTCTCTGGCCAGCCGCTTCTCATCAAACCTACATTCTTCTTACACTTTCTTTCGCAACTCACCCATCATATGACTCACACTTTGACCCATACCTCCACACATAAGGCAAAAGTAAGAAGCATCTTCCCCTTGACTAATGAAAGTTCTTAAGCCAAACAGGTCAGACATGACAATAAACAACAAAGAGAGATAAAACTCCACAAAAAAAAACCTCAAACGAGACTACGGCCAGTAGAGAGGAAAGACTAAAACAACGCGGATATTTCGCCTGTATCCAAACTAGGCGTCCTCAGGACAAGATAAAAAGAAAAAACACTAAACTAAAAACAAATAAAACCACCACCAATAATAATAAATACAATTGTCGCTACTGATCCACGTAGGGAAAAGAACTTATTCTCTTATTCCAAAGAAGTTGCTTTGGTGTTCTCATTGAAGTAACTCGAATAGCTTCTTTTCCCTACGTGGATCAGTAGCGACAATTGTATTTATTATTATTGGTGGTGGTTTTATTTGTTTTTAGTTCAGTGTTTTTTCTTTTTATCTTGTGCTGAGGACGCCTAGTTTGGATACAGGCGAAATATCCCCGTTGTTTTTGTCTTTCCTCTCTACTGGCCGTAGTCTCGTTTGAGGTTTTTTTTTTTGTGGAGTTTTATCTCTCTTTTTTGTTTATTCCCCTTGACTCCTACCTAGAATTTTTACTCCTGGCCTAAGCCGTAAACTATTCACCCTCAATACAATAACATACTTCAACCCCTCCCTAGAATTTTTATTCCTGGCCTAAGCCGTAAACTATTCACCCTCAATACAATAACATACTTCAACCCCTCCTTTTTGAATTTTACCTAAAAATGACCTCTTCACCCCATGTCTCCTTTGCCACCACCTAGAGGCACAGGAAATTTGAAAAGCCTATATCATACTCCCGGGCCTATGCCACTTAGTCTTGCAAAGTATTTACAATCATCTTTGCAACCTCGTTACCTACAATTAATCCATTATTCTATATCCCCTTTCCATAATCTAGTAAAATCCTCCTTACCTGGTATGACCTTTTACTTTTATCTAATTTTTAGTATTTTGTTTATTAATAGACAACTTATTATTAATCAGCAAAATTGTAATGTTATTTAGTATTTTTATTATTAGTTGTATTATTTATTATTATTGTAATTGAAAATTAAAAAAAAAATATGGCTAAAAAGGAACCAATTCTATTTTATTTCCATTTATCTGTGAAAAAATGAATCTGAAATCTGAAAAAACACATTGCTCAAAATTGCAAGCTTTAAAAACACAAATTTTTTGTTAGGAATCAACTATCATCAACAGGATTGGAAACCATGGCAGACCAATTTAAAAAGGGGGATCAAACAGTAATACTAACAATAGGCTAATTATAGATGCAAGTCAAATTTTCCTCAAAGAAAAAAAAGTGTATTGCCTCAATTCCAATGGGTCAGCAGGCAAATTTCTAAGACATAGATATCACATGAGAGTTGGCACAGGGTAAAGCATTGTATATAGCCTAGGGTAAAATTCTAGACACAAGCTACTTTCGGCTATCTTGGAAAGCAGAGAAAAAGAAACTGAAAATTAGTGTATATTGTTGTTCTGCCAAAATTCCAGTGGGTATAGACCCGTCAAGCAAGGAAATTTCTAAGACATAAGATAATCAGATGAGAGTTGACAAAGGATAAAATACCTCTTTTTGGGAAAGACACTTTTCTTTGGCATTCCGGAAAAATAGCAATAGGTTTTTAGACCACCCCTATTTTACTATTTTACGCCCTATTGGTCAAATTTTTATCAATAATTTGTCAGCATAAGTAAAAAATTGGTCTCTGTTTTACAAGCAACTTAAAAGAAAATTAGTTAATATTTGTGATTTATAGGATAAATATCAAGCAATAAAAGTTACATTTTTAGAATCCGAAGAAATTCAACTTTCTGTTCATATGTGAATAAAATTGAAACACTAAAAGGGTATATACATCAAAATAGGATAATTGGTATTTCCAAAAAGAGGTCCTTTAGGTAAGTCAATAAAATAATAATTCTAAGTGTTTGATCCTGAACAATTTTAATAGTAACCATATTGATACATAGCTTAGATTTTTAGTTTTTTTCTGATATATTTCTTCTCTTTAGTAAAAAGATGTGAGGGTTTTAGTTTTCCACAATTTTGCTCAATTGGATACTGGTTTTTTACCCTGGTAGCTTAGCAATACCTTCCCAGAGTCTGTTTTTGGTCCTAAATTCTATACTGTGAAAGTTATATTTTCCTAACCTAACCACTTTCAAAGATAGCAAAGAATAGCTTGTCCAGAATTTTACCTTAAGTTTTAATTTTGCTCCTTGCTTTCAGTTAAAAAAAAAACTTTTTTTTCTCAATGCTTCAAAGTTGAAACGATACTTGTGTATTATTCAGAACACACTTAATAAGTGAAGTTAGGTTCTGTCGTGAAACAGACTACAATGCATGTAATTTTAAATAATCAAATATTTGGTACTTGTTCATTATTCTATTGATTCAATTAAGAACACACTCAAGAATTTTGCTGAGAAAATTCGGTTTCATAGCCATCAAGACAAAACTCAAATTAGTTTGCTACGCGTAGCGATTGAAAATAGTGTCTGAACATGGATTTTGAAAAGAAGATTTGGGATTTGCCAAAGACTGACTAAGAGGCACTTATATTTTTCCAGGATAAGGGGTTGTTGCCCGCAATAAAACAGTGCGTCAATGGACACCACTTACGAGAAGGAACATTTTTGGAATTGTAACAATAGGCCATGTTTGAAAAAAGTTTGGGCTGTATATTTGCACGTTAGGGGGCGGTGGGGTGCATTATATCAAATACCTAACCACCTCTTCACTTATTGAGTGTGTTCTGAATAATACACAAGTACCGTTGAAACATAAATATTACTAATGTTAGGCTATCTAAGATCAGTTGCCTTTGGAGGGGGACAAATTTGGAGTTGGAGCAGTTGCCCCCTCTCTACCCCATAGCAAATTACGCCCATGTTGAAAAGGGGTTTGGATTAGAAAAATTAAACTTTCAGAAATGAATCCAGGACCAAAAAAAAATACTCTGAGAAGGTACTGCCAGACCTCAATATCAACCCTCTTCTGATTTCTATGTCTTAGATATTTGCCAAGCCTACTTTACAGGTCTAGACTATAGGCTACCTAGCCTGTTTTAATAATAAAAAAAAACTTAATTACAAACCTTAACTGTCGGGGTAAAATTCTAGTTAATTGACTTCTTGCTATCTCAGAAACAGAGGCGCCATTTTTTGGGGGGGGGTCAGGGGTGGGCAAATGCCCACCCCAGATTTTCCAGAGGGGCCCAAGCTTCCACCACAAAGGGCCCTTTGCCGGCCCTAATAATCCATTATGTCCCTGTCCAATTTATTTGAAATTACTGCACGCCTATTAACCTAAGAGCGTAATTATTTGACGACCCTTGGGGTAATTATGCTATTTGCTATTATTATTGTAAACTTTGAAAGTAGGTAAGATACATAATAAAATTCTCGAGTTCTGTCAAATTCCCATTTCCTAGATGATTACGCGACACGAAGTGAGTCGGGGGGGGGGGGCAAGATGGAGTTTATGCCCACCCCAAGATTTGGTCCAAATGGCGCCTCTGCTCAAGAAGGGTTAGGTTAAGAAAATGAAACTTTCAGGGATGAATCTACAGACTAAATTATGACCCGGGAAGGTATTCTGAAGCAACTACCTCCGCTCCTTCTCCCTCTAGAGGGCCCTGACCTTTGATGACCTTTAAAAATATGTGTCTTATAAAAGTGAAACCTTGCTAAATAGATCTTCTGCTTAATTGAAGTACAACAAGGTTGTTTTCAGCTTCATAACTTTGCTCAGTTCCATTTTATAAGGTTTTGAAGATATGCAAATATATTTCCTAAATAATAAAAAAAAAACATTGATACAGCTCAAAATTCTACTCAAATAACAGGAATTGCATTTTCAGAACTAAAGGCAGAGAAAAAGCAACTAGTATCTGAAAATTCAGGTAAAATGTTGTTTTGTCAAAATTTCAATAGGTTTCAAAATTTCAACCTGTCATGTAGGCAAATTTCAGGGCCCTCTAGAGGGAGAATAAGTGGAGGTGGGTACTTTAAAATACCTTCCCGGGACATACTTTAGCCTGTAGACCCATCCCTGAAAGTTTCATTTTCCTAACCTAAACCCTTTCCGAGATAGCAAGAAGTCAATTAACTAGAATTTTACCATTGTCGGTTTTCAGTTTCTTTTTCTCCAGTTTTAGTTTTGAAAACACAATTCCTCTTATTTAAGGAGAATTCTATGCCACATAAATGTTCTTTTCAAAAATTTGTCTAGGGTTGTCTTGTATTTGACCCTATTAAGAAGAGGTGAGGGCAGGATGTCATTGTTATGGTAGTCAACATTAGCTTATCTTTGAAGTCAATTATGAATTAGAATGTCAGACTTATATTCTTTTGTTTTTACAGTGTTTAGCGTAACCTACGGTGTTTATATGATAGCCTACAGCAAGTGTTACCTTTAGAGATAGCAAAAGGTCCGGGTAGAATTCTAGACAAGGTAGACTACTTTTCATTATCTTTTCTTTTCTAGCTACTTTTCTTTCTACTATCATCTAGAACTGTTTTTCCTCCACTAGTCTGTCAAAAGGTCAGAAACATTTGCCTAGTCTATTGTATTTGCCTTTATATTAAATTTCGCTTTTAATCTTTCAACACAAAAGAGCACAATTACGAAAAAAAGAATAAATAAATACTCTTACCTTAACAAAAAATCCTATAGTTTTTTCACTTTCTCTTTAGAACAAAAAAATATCCTCCAATGTTAACAGATCAAGAAGCATGTTTCAACTAATGATAATGATGAAAGCGTCTCCAATTAAAGAGAGAGACTGCAGGAGTGCGCCGCGACGCCAATAGATAGCCCTGAAGCCAAATTGGAAAATATCGATGAATTTTTCGCTCTTTTTACAGTTTTTGCAAATTCAAATAAACAATGCAAATACAGTTAATTTAGATAACAAAAGAGATATATCTAAAAGGTAGAAGAAATTCAGGAATAGTCTATGAAAGGTAAAGGGCAAAATATTAATGCTACATTGAATGGTGGCCGATAAATTTGTAAAATTTGAGTTAATGGAAAACGAGTGAATGATGTAAATGTCTAGTAATGTGAATATGAATTCATTGACGAAATATTGCGCGGAAAAATAGTGGATATTGAGCCTTGTACTATGCTGGAACTTGAATATGTTATTAAGAGGATTGCGTCTAACTTTACTAGGATCAGGGATGGATCTAGAGCAAAATCTTGGGGTGGGGATGGGGCAATGTGACAAGAGGGCGAAGGTGCCCATAATTGACCAAATTGACAAATTTATTCTAAAAAATAGTGAAAAAAGGAAAAAACAGGGAATTAGGACGCTAGAATTTGTTTTTTTGGGAGGGGGCAGGACCCTCTCCTGGATCTGTTGGTGACCAGGATAGATGGCTTGAATCTTGAAGCTTTTAGTGCTACAACATGCTATTCATTACCATGGGTTTAATTTTGTATTGATCTTTCAATGGAGAAGGGCCAATCTTCAAACGCTGTAAAGCAGGCAAAAGCAGAGCTGTTTCTAGGGTGGATAACCGGGGCAGTTGCCTCGGGCACCATGGCTTGGGGTGCACTGTGACTGGGGAGCTGTCCACTTTGATCCAATTTTTAACTTTGATTAAGCTGTTTTGCTTATATTTGAATCGGGTGGGGCTATACTGCAATAAATTTTGCTCCGGCCGCCACTAACCCTATGAACGACTTTAGGCAAGAGCCATATCATTGTTTAAGGGTGAAAATAAGTAAGAAATGACTAAGGAGAGCAATATCAGTCCTACCTATAGATTCGTTGGTGCCATTGGGCTTACCATGTAATGCTCAGTTTAGATTTATAAAAGGTCACTAAAGAAATCCTGCAATGCATCATTCGTTTGAGAATATCAATACGGTATTTTCTATCAATTTTAAAAGGCTTTTTTTAAAGGCACTGTTGATTCCGATAGTTGCATTGACGTAGTGATTTGAGCATCCGAAATGCTTGTCTGTAGTGATTTCAATCCTATTTGCATGGAACATCAATGCAGGTTGTGATTAATGCATAAGTGTTGCCTCCTAGGTCCTAAGCTCATTGGGTCCGGCAAGGATCTGTCTTGTGACCCCAAACAGACTGTATCTTCCTGAAAGATATTGTTTAATTTCACCTTTAAAACTTTAGTTTATCTTTCTGACATAAGTTTTGCAGCATTTCCAGATGACACAGCAATAACAATCGCATGGGCGAACCTTCGAGGTATCATGGCTCGCGAAAATGATGTCCTACTGGCAAGACCTTATCCAGAAGAGGGGTGGGGGTTTTGTCTCCTCCCCTCCCCAAAATGTTTGTCCGACTCGTAAAAAAACGTAACAAAAAATGTAAATAAACCAAATTTTGATGTGTTTTTGAAAGTTATTTTTCTTAAAACCAACAACCCCTAAAAAAATACCCTCCCCCTAACCAAAGTCTTGGTTACGGCCTTGTCTACTGTATTTGAATACATTTATTAGTCTTAGTTTTCTAAGTATCAATGTGAAAACTAATAGTATGATTTTTAGCCATACTGGTGTGTTGAGAAATTTTTCGAAGAATGTTTCATTTGGTGGTACTATTATTATTCAAATTTAGAAAAGAAATACTTGGGATTAGTTGATGATTGTAATTTGAATTGGAAGAAGCACAGTGATATTATATGATTAGGTGGTTTGAAGCAGTTTCCTCATTTAAATCCTAGGTGAAAGGGTAGCTCCTCATTTGAGATGGTGTTTGAGAGCAAGTTACTTGTACGTATTATGTATGTGACCTTTTTTTATTGTCTTTTGATTATGTCATTTAATTCGCTCATTGAACCACTTTTCAGAGGTCTCTTGGCCTTCTAGTAGTGGATATGTTTATTTGACTATTTTATTATTTTTAAATTATGGAAAATAAAGGTATTCACCAAGAAAAAACAAAATGAACAAATAAACAAAGTAAATTAATGACGAGTCGCGGAAGTAATGACATTGAAGCTGGGTTTCTGCAATCTCGGGAAGAAGGCCTATGGTTAGATGACAGAATGAACATTATGAGTATAAGAAATGTAATTAAAAATCAAATGCAGCAATAAGACATAAGTCACATGTTTCCCAAAAATGGGTTGCAAAGTGAGAAAGATTCCCCTAGTTAGTCTAATGACTCTAAGGAGTCTTTACTTTGAAAAGTACCCAAACCAAAAGACAGGTTTCAAGTCAAATAGTAACTCCAGCATAAAAAAAAAACAGGTGTCATTATCAATAAATCAGTGAAACCTAAAACAAACAGTGGCTACAATAAACAATCAAGTTATTTTTAAAACAAACAGAAAATAAAGCGAACAGGAATTGGAATAACGCTCTGGACAGCCTGGATTTACGTAGTTTCTTCTGATTCAGTATTGAAGACTAGTTTTGCAATAGTTATTGCATTTACGACCTTTTAAACTCCGGGTAAACATAGTGATTATTGATTCGATTCAACATCCCTCTCAACGATCCATGAAATTATTAAATTGATACCCTCAATCTTTACCGAGATATGGTTGATGCGGGCTTTTGACTGTTTGAAAACACATGGTGTCTTTTGATTTTGTTTCTTTTGTATCAGTAATAATAGTACTAGTAGCAGTAGTAGCTATTGTAGTTGTTTTGGAGCCCAAAGTACCTTTTGGTTAGTTCAACATGGTCCCCAACATGCCCTGACAGTTTCAGCTCAATGCCGTAAGCCCTTCCTGAGATATTGCTGATACGGTCTTTTGACAACCTGCACGCACATAGTGTGTTTTAATTTAGTTCAGCGCTCCCTCAACATTCTCAGAAAAGTTTAAGTTAGTACCTTATACCACGATCAAATATACTTACCTTGACAATTCCTATATCTGAACAATGGGCAAAAAACAATGGTCATGTCATAAGGCATAGTTATTGGACGATTCGACTATGGTCAGCAGAACCGCCATCCCATAATTTAATGTATTTTGAGTAAGGGCACTAGAAATTTGTGTGCAAGGGGGTCTGGTTACCCTCCTATCACTTTTGATTATTAAAAAGATAACTAGAAATTTCAAATTCCAGTCGAATGAGCTCCCTCAAAAGTTTTAAAACTGCTCCTTCCATAGAAAGTGGCTTGGTGAAAAAATAAATGTATGATGCACACACATTCTTAAGTAAAGAATGGAGTGCTTCACCAGCTCATGCAGGAGATATCAGAAGAATAGTTGAAGAAAAATGTTAAGAGTCACTGTGGAGGAAGTTCACCAGGTAGTGATGGAATCCCTTCTGCTACGTATACAAATTAATAGGACCCCTATTGCCAATTCTCTTAAGTCTGTTCAATGCAGTCCTAATTTCGTGCAGATGGCCAGCAGCGTAGAATAGGTCAGTTTTAAAACCACTATTTAAAAAGGGTTGACAGCATGATGCATAGTAATTAAAGCCAAATAAGCTTAGTGTTAACTATTAGAAAATTTTTGGGAAAGATTTTGGATGCTAGATTGAGGTGCTGGCTCAATAGGGGTAATATTATAAGCGAGACGCAAGGTAGATGTCGAAAGGGGTTTTCAACAATTGACCGGGTTTTCATACTTCAAGTTCTCATGGAGAAATATTGCAGGGGAAAGGACAAGGTTTATGCAGCTTTCCTAGACATTGAGAAAGGATTTGATAGCATTAATAGGCCTTTTTTAATGTGTTACCTAATTAAGATAGGTCTACCTTCCTAAGTTAAAATAGGGGCTAGTTGAGATAGCCCTTTATTAAATTATAAATTAATATGTCTGAGATTACTTTATCTGTAGTTATCATTGCTAAACAAGGTGTATCTAGGACATTCAGAACCTTCAGAGGAGTCCGTCAAGGAGGTGCGCTGTCTCCGAAGTTCTTCAAATTATGTACTAGTGATAAGGCAGAGTACCTTGAAGAGAGACGGGCCCCGGAAGAGATGGTTACAGATATAACATTTACCAGATAACCGTCTAGCGAAGGCGGCTAACAATGAGATGTTGAAATCTCCTAAAAAGGCAACTTGGTCAACACAGGTTAAAGCCCCGCTGGATAAAACTGGCTTCTCATGGGCATGGAATGAAGGCCAGTGTTCCCATTGCAAACCTAATGAGTTCCTTAATAAGTTGGATTTGCGCCATAAGGACCAGGAGATTCAGGTTTAGCTTACTGGCGCTGAGATGTCATGTAGGCTACTCTAAGATTTTATAAGCAGATTAAAGTAGTGTATCCAGAGGAGTTTTACTTGAGACTGTACTTACCGTAAAGAGCACTGACGTTTTGATTGTAGTTGCGAGCATATTGTGTGCCATTGCAAAGGGAACACTGGGATTCTTATGATGAAGATGGCCCAGGAAGTAAGTGTGCTTGCCCTCTTTGTGGGGAGTATGGGGAGGACCTGGAGCAATTTATAAGTAATTGCAAAGTTTGAAACACTTAAGGAATAGTTTATTTGTTTTTTTTCAGGGGTAAATAATTCCAGGGGCGTATTCAGAATTTTGATTTAGTTGGGGGGGGGGGTTGTATCATGATCTAAGACTATTAGAAGCTAAAAAACTACCAGTAGTCCAATTGATTTCTGTCACTGTGTCCTTGTTAATGAACAATTGTATATAAAGTTATTTTTAAACCTTGCTACAACAAAACAGTTTGAGTAATCAAATGGAAGGATTGTGATAGTAACTATTGTTAAATGCACGTGAACGCCGTTAATTCTTCTTATATTCAGATATGTCTTGTTCAAAAATTACTTAAAGCATCACCAGTGTCCGTTATAACATTTTGATTTGTAGAGATACGTAAAAGTCTACTCAATCTGTCTTCTCTTTTTGCACCAGCTGAACAGTGCGGGCTAGCACCTTTCGTAAATTTAGCTCTCATGACGCACCGATTGAATCTTTCAAAATTAAATAATATTTCAGGAATTCAATTTAAAAAATGTGAAATTAAAGAGCAACGCTAAAAATTAAAACGAACAGAAATTATCAGTTTATGAAGGGGCTGCCACCTCCTCCATCCACCTTTTTTACGCTGAAGTATATAATTTCTTTCAAAGTACTTTCTGTTAAAAATTCAATAGCCATTATTTGAGCAGCCTTTCTTAAAGATTTGTGACAGAAAGACAAACTTCAGCGTAAAGAGGGAGACATTGAGGAGTGGACAGGATTCTTCATATACAGATATTTTCTGTTCGTTTTAAGTTTTAACGTAGCTCGTTATTTTCAGTTGAAAAACTAGTTCTTTCATTTAATTTCTGATCGCTTTTGAAATTATACGACTTATATCATCCCCCCTCCAAGGGAAATTATCTCCAGAAACTTTCCTCCCCACAGAAATTTCTCTCCCTAGAAATTCTCCCCCACAGAAATCCCCCCACCTACATACACAAAATGCTTCCGTAATTTCCCGATAACAAATAGTATATGTAAGCAATGGCCAAATTGTATAACTTACGGCCCTTCTCCCAGAGGAAGTGGGAGTAATGTCATCACAAGACCTATAGAAATTGAACTTTTCAACTATGGTGAGCCAATATACTTTTCTGAAAATTTTGATCAGATGTCTTTGAGAAAAATGGGGCATGGCCTGCTAATATCCTCTAATCTTTTTTGTTACTTTGAAAGGGCAGTAGAACTTTTTGTTTCCGCACGAATGGGTCCTTTCACATTCTTCTAGGATCATTGGTTTGATACGGTTATTCCTGGGGAAAACAAAAAAATAAACAAATAAACGCACATCCTTGATATCTCTTCTGGTAAAAATTACATAAAAAAACTAGTTTTTTTAACTGAAAGTAAGGAGCGACATTAAAACTTAAAACGAACAGAAATTACTCCGTATATGAAATGGGTTGTCCCCCTCTGTAATCCTTCGCTCTTTACGCTAAAGCTTTTAATTGTTTCAAAAGCAGAATTGTGGCAGAGTCAAATTTTAGCGTAAAGAGCAAAGGATTGCGGAGGGGACAACCCATTTCATATACGGAGTAATTTCTGTTCGTTTTAAGTTTTAATGTCGCTCCTTACTTTCAGTTAAAAAAACTAGTTTTTTTTTTGTAATTTCTGAACGTTTTTGAATTAATGCATGTTTGATTTTGGCTCTCCACACATAAATTATTAAAATGAAATTTGCATATTAATTCCTTTTTTGGCTAAATGGCTTTCTCTTAGTTTTGATCAGACGATTTTGAGAAATAAGGGGTGGGGAAGGAGGCCTAGTTGCCCTGCAATTTTTCGGTTACATAAAAAGGCAACTATAAATTTTAATTTTTAACGAATGTTTTTATTAGTAAAAAATATACGTAACTTAAGAATTAACTTACGTAACAAACTTTTATATTCTTAAATTTTTATTATGTATATGAGGGGGTTTGTACCCTCGTTAATACCTCGCTCTTTACACTAAATCGTAAGTTTTGTCCCAATTATTTAAGAAAGACCGCCGTAGAATAAATAGTTGAAATTACTAAAAATACTATAGCATAAAGAGCGAGGTATTTATATCCTCCTAAATACCTCGCTCTTTATGCTAAAGTGTTTTTAGAACCCCTCATATGCGTAATAATCTCTGTTCGTTTTAAGTTTCAATTACTCCTTACTTTCAATTGAAAAAACTTTTCCATGTTTATTTTTTCATTGTTTTTTTATAGTAATTTTAGAAAATCCTGCGCCCTTTTCATTGAATATCTGTTCCCCCATGACATATTTCTCCAAGGAAAGATCCTCCCACATAGCCCCTTTCCCTCAACCCTACCCCCAAAACCAAAAAAATCCCCCTGAACACGTCTGTACACTTCCCAATAACCATTATTATATGTAAACACTGGTCGAAGTTTGTAACTTGCAGCCCCTCCCCCAGGGACTGTGGGGGAGTAAGTCGTTCCCAAAGACATAGTTAAAATGGTTTTTGACTATGCGGAACAAAATGGCTATCTCAAAATTTTGATCCGTTGACTTTGGAGAAAAAATGAGCGTGAGAGGGGGTCTAGGTGCCCTCCAATTTTTTTGGTAACTTAAAAAGGGCACTAGAACTTTTCATTTCCGTTAGAATGAGCCCTCTTGCGACATTCTAGGACCACCTGGTCGATACGATGACCCCTGGGAAAAAACAAACAAAAAAAAACAAAAAAAACAAACAAACAAATAAACACGCACCCGTGATTCGTCTTCTGGCAAAAAATACGAAATTCCACATTTCCGTAGATAGGAGCTTGACATTTGTGCTACACGGTTCTCTGATACGCCAAATACGATGGTGTGATTTTCGTTAAGATTCTATGACTTTTAGGGGATGTTTCCCCTATTTTCCAAAATAAAGCAAATTTTCTCAGGCTCGTAACTTCTGATGACAAAGACGAAATTTGATGAAACTTATATATTTAAAATCAGCATGAAAATCCGATTCTTTTGATGTATATTTTAGCATCCAAATTCCGTTTATTTGAGTTTCTTTTACTATTGAGCCGGGTTGCTCCTTACTACAGTTCGTTACCACGAACTGTTTGATACAAAATTTCACATTTTTATGGATAGGGGCTTGAAACCTCTACAGTGGGGTTATGTGATATACGGAATCTGATGGTGCGATTTTCATTAAGAACACTTGACTTTATTAGGGTCCCTCCCCTTTAATGTGTTTATATATTTGGAATTAGAATAAAAATTATATCCTTTTGATGTGATAGTTGTTATTTCTTTTTTCAGAGTTTCGGTTACTATGGGGTGAATCGCTGCTTACTTACAATTGGCTCCAACGAAGTAATTGCTTTAGAGCCACTTATCTTATTCACACTTATATTGCCTACCTTTACTAATACGAAAGGACGTGTATGTTTTGTTTTGCTTGATTCAAACATGGCGCTCAGGTCAGTATACTCTACCTCTAGCTCAGTGCAAAATTAGGATAATTACTGCTGTATATTAATGATAGCTGGCTCTCAAATTTCTTCTGACTGTTCAAGATGGTTATAATTTGATCTGTGAGTGCGTTTCTTAACTTCAAATTTGTACAGTTTTGGAGGGTCTTACATTACAAGATGCTACGGAAAGATTTGCAGCTAAGGCACAAAGATCGTCAACTGTTACATTAGTTAGCTAGTACAGTTACTTGTCTCTAAATCCCGATTTATCGCTGAAACCTCAAGAGAATTCAGAAAAAGTCTAAATCTCCTGATGAATTCCAGATTCTTGAAAATTCTAAAAGAACTTCCAAGTCCAAAAGTTCTGGATTTCAGGATATGTCTTGAAAACGTGAAATCACCGGCAATAAAAAAGGCAGCACCCTCGAGCACAGAATGACCAAGCGAATAACATCTCCTAAGATTTTCGTTGCGAAACAACTGAAGTTTTAAGAACAAGCAAGATCAGGTCACCCTCGTGATCTGCGCCTTCTTATTGGATATTCGGAGGCATCCGCCATATTTGGAGGACGTTTCCCTGTCCACTACCCAGGGAGGTTAAGGGGCTGTCTGGGGCGTAGCTCTCACTGAGAGGGAAACTCAGTGATGAGCTCAAGAAAATTTTCCCAAGATCTAAGCTTCAGAAATATCTTATATTTACAGTGCCTAGGACCGAGGGTGAAACACAGAATTAATATTTGCAGGGGAACAATAAAAATCTTGTACGCACAAAGGAATTTTTAACACCTTTGCCCTTGTAGCAATTGCAACATATGACCCTTTTTTAGGGGGGGGCTACATGCCCGAAAAACCACCCTTTGAATCTGCCCCTGCCTAGAACATAAAGATATAAACTCCCCCTTCCTCTTGACTCGTCAAAAGTCTGTTCATGCTCACGAATCGTGATTTCATATGTTTTAAGAAGTTTTAAGAGGACTACCACATTTTGTCAGCATTACCATGTTAAAATCATGATGAATGTGGGTAAGGAAAACTAATTAATGGAATTTGAGAACGCTTATAGTCGTTAAAATCAGAGTACTGACAATTCCCATAAAGCGACCACACCTTCAAAGGAAAACTGCAAATTCTTAAGCCATTTGTATTCAGCTTGATATTTTCTATTTCTTCTAAATGATTTTTTTAGATTTGCTAATGCTGTTAATCAAAATGTTGAAGTTAGAGTACATTGCATTGAATGTTTAAGTATGGAAGATACCAAAGGAAAAGGAATGAGAGATAATTTCTAGAAGGCATTGGCAAAGCATGGACTAGACACTGTGAACTTTAAAACCTTAACCTTGATTTGGGAGGTACAGGTAAATGTACTACTGAACTGATTAGGATTGGCTGTGCTGCAACCTACCGTACAGTGCTGCTAACCAACGCTTATGGTTGGGTGGGCTAGTCAGCTGATAAAAAGTAAATGGAAGATGTTGCAAGGCTAGGCTCCCTATCTTACTACAAGACCATTACTGGAAACAAGACCTTAATAATTATTTATTTATTATTATTATCACAACACAGAAAGCTTTCGCTTGCAACGTCTAACGTAAATAGTACTGGAATATCTAATCTGGGTTGCAGCGGTAGCTATCAACCTATTAAGACACAATTACGTCCAGTACTAAGAAATATGATGATCCTTAACTCCTAAAAATAGAGTCAGATCAAAACAAGAGGTACACTGTTAGAAGAGAAGAGATCAGAAGCACTAAAAAGATAAATGCTAGAGTACAAATAGATGCAGTAACAAGATGCCTTCCCTTAAACCCTTTATAGGAAACCTACCATCCCTTGGCTTGAACAACAAGGAAAAATGTTGGCTTGAAAATCAAACAGTTCGTGGTAACGAACTGTTGTAAGGAGTGAACCGACTCAATAGTAACCAAAACTCTAAAAAATAGAATGTTGATACCAATAGCTACATCAAAAGTATCATATTTTAATGCTGATTTTAAATATATAAGTTTCATCAAGTTTAGTCTTACCCATCAAAAGTTACGAGCCTAAGAAAATTTGCCTTATTTTAGAAAATAGGGGGAAATACCCCCTGAAAGTCATAGAATCTTAACGAAAATCACACCATCAGATTCAGCGTATCAGAGAACCGTATTGTAGAAGTTTTAAGCATCTATCTACAAAAATGTGGAATTTTGTATTTTTTTGCCAGAAGACAGATCACGGATGCGTGTTTATTTGTTTGTTTGTTTTTTTTCCCAGGGGTGATCGTATCGACCCAGTGGTCCTAGAATGTCGCGAGAGAGCTCATTCTAACGGAAATGAAAAAGTTCTAGTGCCCTTTTTAAGTGACCTAAAAAATTGGAGGGCACCTAGACCCCCTCCCACGCTAACGATTTTCCCAAAGTCAACGGATCAAAATTCTGAGATAGCCGTTTTATTCAGCGTAGTCGAAAAACCTTATAACTATGTCTTTGGGGACTACTTACTCCCCCACAGTCCCCGTGGGAGGGGCTACAAGTTATAAACTTTGACCAGTGCTTACATATAGTAATAGTTATTAGGAAGTGTACAGACGTTTTCAGGGGGATTTTACGGTTGGAGGCAGGGTTTGAGAAGAGGGGGATATGTTGGGGGACTTTCCATCGAGGAATTTGTCATGGGGGAAGAAAATTTCCATGAATAGAGCGCAGGATTTTCTAGCAATATTAAAAAAAAAAAACAATGAAAAAATAAATATGAAAAAGTTTTTTCAACTGGAATTAAGGAGCAGCATTAAAACTTAAAACGAACAGAAATTATTACCCATATGAGGGGCTCACCTCCTCCTAATACCTTGCTCTTTACGCTAAAGTATTTTTATTAATTTCAACTATTTATTCTACGGCTTTTGTGATTCAAGGGTCATTCTTAATAAATTTGGACAAAATTTAAGCTTTAGTGTAAAGAGCGAGGTACGGACGAGGAAGTGAGCCCCTCATATCTATATATATATGAAAATAAGTTGTTTGTGTGTTGACTGACGTCATGCATGTTTGTCGACTGACGTCATTATAGGGATTGAGCATTACGCCGTCATAAAGTTGTTTGTCGACTGACGTCATGTTTGTTATGACGTCAAAGGCTTTGTATATGACGTCATTATAAGTATATAAGAAGGCCTTTCAAAGAGAAATTTTTAATATAGATCTTAAAATGACAGAAGAACCTACAATGGCAGAAGAAACAGCCGAGGAAGCTGCTCAAAGAGTCTAGGCCAAAAGGCTTGCGGCTAATAGAGAAAGTATGAAAAGAAAGCATGCCGTGGAATCACAAGAACAGTGTGAAAACAGGCTTGTGGCTAATAGAGAAAGTATGAAAAGAAAGCGTTCCGAGGAATCACAACAACAGCGTGAAAACAGGCTTGCGTCTCAAAGAGAAATCACCAAAAGAAAGTGTACCGAGGAATCACAAGAGCAACCTGAAAATTTTCGTCTGGCATTCAGGTACAGCCCAGTCGATGATTATACCTTGAGTAGATGTGTTCAAATCGAGACTATGTCTAAAATTTGTCCCTTTTGCAAGGCCTTGAAATTTAATGGTGAAACAATGGGAATGTGTTGCGCCTCAGGAAAAGTTAAACTTCCTCAACTGGCTGCACCACCAGAGCCATTGAAGACTTCGCTTACTGGAACTACGTCAAAATCTAAGCGTTTTTTGTTAAACATCAGAAAATATAACTCATGATTCCAAATGCCGTCGTTTGGTGCCCAAATCGAAAATCAAGATCAATTTATGCCTACTTTCAAAGTAAAAGGGCAAATTTATCATAGATCAGGGTCCCTTCTACCATTCTCAGGAGAGAATCATAAATTTTTACAACTGTACTTCATCAGTGATAGAAATTCTGAATTGAATGTACGTTGCGAATTTCCTCCCGACGTTGAAAGGACTATCGTTTCCCAATTGCAACATCTTTTCCACAAAAAATAATAATTTAGTGCGTCTGTTCAAAACAGCAATCGATTTGATGCCTACTGATACACATAAAATAGTTATTTCCGCTGACAAAAAGCCTCCTGGCCAAAATTTGCGAAGATACAATGCTCCAACTATCGACGAAGTGGCAATCGTTATGGTTGGTGATCAGTCCTTACCTCGAGATACTATTCTTCATAAGCGAAACGCTCAGTTGGTAAGAATTGCTGAAACTCATCGACGCTACGATGCCCTACAATATCCTATCATTTTTTGGGATGGAGCCGACGGCTATCACTTTAATTGTAAATTGCAAGATCCATCCACTAACAAACAAACGGATAAAAAATGCAGCGCAATGCATTATTATTCCTATAGACTAATGATTCGTCAGGATGAAGACAATTATATTTTTAAATGCCGTCAATTGTTTCACCAATACATCGTTGATATGTATGCAAAAATTGAATCAGAACGTTTGCTATTTATCCGTCTGAATTAGACCGAGCTCCGCTGTGAACAATACATTCATTTGCGAGATGCAGTTGTAAATGACGGTAATACCACAAACGTTGGAAGATTAACGATTTTACCTTCGTCACATGCTGGCAGTCCCCGTCATATGCATGAATATGCTCAAGATGCTATTGCGTATGTTCGTCTCTATGGTCGTCCAGATTTATTTATTACATTTACATGTAATCAATCTTGGGACGAGATACTGCAGCTTTTACTTCAAGGACAATCGGCGGTTCATAGACATGACATTACGGCCCGTGTCTTCCGGCAAAAGTTGAAATCACTGATAAACTATATAGTAAAACTTAAAGTGTTTGGGTCAGTACGATGCTGGATGTACTCAGTGGAATGGCAAAAACGTGGATTGCCACACGCACATATTTTAATCTGGCTACATGATAAAATTACTTCTACTGAAATTTACAATGTGATTTCTGCTGAAATTCCTGATGAAAATGACGATAAGGGCATATATGAAATTGTTGTAAAAATATGATACATGGACCTTGCGGTGCACTGAATGAAAAATCACCATGCATACCACCTGAATGAAAAATCACCATGCATGTAAAACAGCAATAATAAAGAAGCATAGTGGTACCACCATTGAAGTAGATAATCAGTGGGTTGTTCCATATTCTCCTTTATTGTCAAAAACAATACTGTAACTTCGTAAAGGTAATCAAATACATAAGTAAATACGTCACCAAAGGCAGTGACATGGCAGTTTTTGGCTTGCAGTCCGAAATCAGTGATATCGATGAAATCGTACAATATCAGGCTGGAAGATACATTAGCAGTAATGAAGATGTTTGGCGAATTGTTTCATTTCCGATACATTAACGAAGTCCAGCTGTTGTTCACTTAGCGGTACATTTACAGAATGGACAAGTGTTTATTTTTCGGAATCCAACTTGCGACAAAGAGCCCTGAATCCATCGGATACAACATTAACTGCTTTCTTTTCGTTATGTTAAAATGATTCTTTTGCAAAAAAACTGCTGTACACTGAAGTGCCTTCGCATTACACGTGGAATGCTAAAAGTAAAGTATTTGAACGTCGAAAACATGGTAAGTCAGTCGACGGCCAACCTACCATCTTCAAAGATACCACGATAGGAAGACTCTACACCATTCACCCCAATCAACATGAATGCTTCTTTCTCTGCCTGCTTTTGGTGAATGTACCCGGTCCGACGTCCTTTGAATATTTGAGAACTGTAAACGGTATTATACATGACACTTACCATAGTGCATGCCAAGCTCTGAATTTATTGGAGAATGATCAACACTGGGATAACTGCATCAATGACGCGTGCGAAACGTCAACTCCATGTCAAATTCGTGCATGTTTTCGAATCATACTAACAACTTGCTCTCCTTCAGCTGCTACAGAGTTATGGGAAAAATATAAATCAAAAATGGCCGAGGATATACTCCATCGAAAACGGCTAGAGACGTCAGATATGACTTATGATTTTACACCAGAAATTTATAACTACACTTTAGTTATTATTGAAGATTTGTGCGTATGTATGGCAAACAAACCTCTTCAGGGTTTGGGAATGCCTCCACCTAATCTTAACGCAGCTGTTTCAATATGTGTAGAATCGGATCGTGAACAAAGTTACAGCACGAGTGATCTAATGCAAACTTGAGTGCAGCAATGCAAACTTATTATTTGGGACGAGTGCACAATGGCACACAAAAAATCGCTCGAGGCTCTGGATCAATCATTGAATGATTTGCGAGGAAATTCGAAATCCTTTGGCAGCACATTAATATTGCTTGCGGGAGATTTCAGGCAAACATCACCTATAATACCTAGATCAACCCCTACAGACGAAATGAATGACTCTCAATGAATGACGCAAAACGAATGAAAATGAATGAAATGAATGACGCAAAACGATGACTCTGGTCAAACATTTTCAGATCAATTGCTGACAATTGGAAACGGAAAGCTCCCAGTAGACTCAATTTCAGGACGTATACAACTGCCTGCTGAATTCTTTAATTTAGTGACGTCCAAAAATGAATTAGTTGAAAAAGTATTTCCAAATATTCTAACCAATAATGAAAATCATAAATGGCTAAGTGAACGAGCGGTTCTGGCACCCAAGAATAAAGACATCCACGAAATCAACAATATTGTTTTGACCAAGATTCGAGACCAGGCAGTCCTTTACAAGTCAGTCGACACATCCTTTATCAACGCCCCGCTCTTTACGCTTAAGTTTTTGTACTGTTTTAAAAAGAAGAGTTGAGAGAAAGAGTCAAACTTTAGCGTAAAGAGCGGCGCGTTGATGAGGAAGCAGCCCCTTTCATATACGAAGTAATTTCTGTTCGTTTTAAGTTTTAATGTCGCTCCTTACTTTCAGTTAAAAAAACTTGTTTTTTTTTATTTAATCAAGAAAAGTGGCTATAACCACGCTATTCTGCATATACGGCATCTTTTTTTTCTTTTTTTTCTCTTTTCTTTTGATAGCGGGGCATGGAACATCGTAGAGAGCTGTTTAATGGCTCATTTTACAAGAAATATATGGGGCTAAAAATTTTTGTAGCTAAAAATAATTATTTTTAAAATATAATCAATTTTGTACGAAAAACCGCATTTTCTTTAACACTAGTAGCTTGCTTTATTAAAACATCAGAAATGTGTCACCTCTACGTGCTTTTGTAATAATTAAATAAAAAAACTAGTTTTTCTAACTGAAAGTAAGGAGCGACATTAAAACTTAAAACGAACAGAAATTACTCCATATATGAAATGGGTTGTCCCCTCCGCAATCCCTCGCTCTTTACGCTAAAGTTTTTAATTGTTTTAAAAAGCAGAATTGTGGCAAAGAGTCAAACCTTAGCGTAAAGAGCGAGGGATTGCGGAGGGGACAACCTATTTAATATACAGAGTAATTTCTCTTCGTTTTAAGTTTAAATGTCGCTCCTTACTTTCAGTTAAAAAAACTATTTTTTTTTATATTTAATTTCCGAACATTTTTGAATTAATACATGTTTGATTTTCAATCCTTAAAATGACGTCAGTCGACAAACATGACGTCAGTCGACACACAAACATGACGTCACTCGACAGACACACACAAACACAGAAGCGAAAGCAGCAAGTCTGCTTTCGCGTTGCTCTGGTAGTTCCTCGGCACACTTTCTGTTCTTTCTTTCTCTATCAGCCTCAAGCCTGTTTCCTTGCTGTTCCTTTGATTCCTCGGCACGCTTTCTTTTCTGACTTTCTCTATCAGCAGCAAGTTTTTTGGCATAGACTCTTTGAGCATCTTCCTCGGCTGTTGCCATTGTAAGTTCATCAGTCATTTTAAAGTTAAACATTAATAGATTTCTACGTGAACGCATGTCTTAAATATCTTTAATGACGTCACCGTTATAACAAAAATGACGACAACTAACTTCATGACATCAGTCAACACACAAACATGACGTCACCTGACAGACACATCCACAGACAACTTATTTTTATACATAGATAGATAGACTAGCTTCGCGCTACCCCAACACCTAGTTGGTGGGGCGCTTCGCGCCCCCCCAAGCCCCCCAACGCGCGTAAGTCGTTACGCGCCATATTAGTTACGCGCCATTGTAGTTGTGTCCCTGTGTCCCACCTCTGAATATAGATAGAGTTATATATGTGTTTCAAACTACGTAAAACTTGCGAATATACAACATTCTTGGCTTTCCCATTGTCTGTGCATATACAAAGCCTTATGTACTAATAATGACGTCATATGCAACCGCTCTTTTTACAAACAAACAAACATGCATAAAAATAACTCGTTTTTATATAGATAGATAGATAGATAGATACAATACAAATTAACTGCGTAAAACTTGCGAATATACAACATTCTTCGCTGTCCAATTGTCGCTGCATATAAATAGATTGTCAGGTTTACCGACCCTCGAACATGCAACGTACAATTGTCCATGGGAAAAACAATCAGTATTAAGATCTATACCACATTTTTCTAATGATTGAACTTGAGCTTTGTTAATGGTGATTGCAAATGCTAATCGAATTGGGAATTGCAATCTTTTAAATTGAAAAGGCAGATCCGTTGGAATCATGGGAATGCGAGGAATAAGATCAGCCTCGCCCTCAAAAGGCCCTGTCAAGATTGTGGCCTCTATTAGGTTTTCCATTGTTTTTTTTACGGCAAATCGCGTGCCATTGCAAAGCTTTGGTGGGTTGATATTTCTTAAAAGTATTATTGGTACGCCTATTTTTAGTTGTACCACGTGTGGTGGAAACCCTGAAAGATCCACGGAATTTAAAAATGCAGATGGATAATTAACCGCTTCATTTGGTTCCAAAACTGTGTCGACTGACTTGTAAAGGACTGCCTGGTCTCGAATCTTGGTCAAAACAATATTGTTGATTTCGTGGACGTCTATATTTTTGGGTGCAAGAATCGCTCTTTCACTTAGCCATTTATTATTTTTATAATTGTTTAGAATATTTGGAAATACTTTTTCAATCAATTCATTTTTGGACGTCACTAAATTACAGAAATCAGCAGGTAGTTGTATACGTCCTGAAATCGAGTCTACTGGGAGCTTTCCGTTTCCAATTGTCAGCAATTGATCTGAAAATGTTTGACCAGAGTCATCGTTTTGCAATCGGACACGCATATTTGTAGTTAATTTTAATGTCTTTAGGTGTGACCATACTTAACTTACCATATTAACTTGGAAATGTTATTTTGTACATACGACAATAGATCACTCGTACTGTAACTTTGTTCACGATCCAATTCTACACATGTCGAAACAGCAGCGATACGGTTAGGTGAAAGCATTCCCAAATCCTGAAGAGGTTTGTTTGCCATACGTACGCACAAATCTTCTATAATAACTAAAGTGTAGTTATAAATTTCTGATGTAAAATCAAAAGTCATATCTGACGTCTCTAACTGTTTTCGATGGAGTATATCTTCGGACATTTTTAATTTATATTTTTCCCATAACTCTGTAGGAGCTGATGGAGAGCAGGTTGTTAAAATGATGCCAAACAATGCACGAATTCGACTTGGAGTTGATGTTTCGCACGCGTCATTGATGCAGTTATCCCAGTTTTGGTCATTCTCCAATAAATTCAGAGCTTGGCACGCACTACGGTAAGTGTCATGTATAGTACCGTTTACAGTTCTCAAATACTCAAAGGATGTCGGACCGGGTACATTCACCAAAAGCAGGCGTAGAAAGAAGCATTCATGTTGATTGGGGTGAACGGTGTAGAGTCTTTCTATCGTGGTATCTTTGAAGATGGTAGGCTGGGTGTCGACTGACTTACCCTGTTTTCGACGTTCGAATACTTTATTTTTAGTATTCCACGTGTAATACGAAGGCACTTCAGTATACAGCAGTTTTATTTTGCAAACGAATCATTTTTGCAAAGCGAAAAGAAACCGGTTAACTTTGTATCCGGTGGATTCAGGGCTCTTTGCTGCACGTTGGTTTCCGAGAAATAAACACGTTGACCATTCTGTAAATGTACCGCTAAGTGAACAACAGCTGGACTACGTTCATGTATCGGAAATGAAAGAATTAACCAAACAGCTTCATTACTGCTTATGTATCTTCCAGCCTGATATTGTACGATTTCGTCGATATCTTTGATTTTGGGCTGCAAGCCCAAAACTGCCATGTCACTGCCTTTGTTGACGTATTTATATATGTATTTGATTGCCTTTACGGAGTTACAGTATTCAACGTTTATGTGTGCATTAAATGTTTTTGATAATAATGGGGAATATGGAACAACCCACTGGTTATCTACTTCGATGGTGGTACCGTTACGCTTCTTCATTTTTGCTGTTTTACCGCCATCTTCAGTAGATCTTCTTCTATATTGTGGGTAACCATCATTGCCAGTAATTGTGTTGGATGCTAAAAGTCGAGGATATTGCTTTGTGCACCTTCCTTTGGCAATGCATGGTGAATTTTCCTTCAGTGCACCGCAAGGTCCATGTATCATATTTTTTACAATAATATCATGTAACCCCTTATCGACATTTTCATCAGGTATTTCAGCGGATATCACATCATCAATTTCGTTCCAAGTAATTTTTTTATGTAGCCAGATTAGTATATGTGCGTGTGGTAAACCTCGTTTTTGCCATTCCACTGAGTTCATCAAAGCATTGCACTGACCCAAACACTTCAAAATTTACTATGTAGTTTATCAGTGATTTCAACTTTTGCCGGAAGACACGGGCCGTAATGTCATGCCTATGAACCGACGATTGTCCTTGAAGTAAAAGCTGCAGTATCTCGTCCCAAGATTGATTAAATGTAGATGTAATAAATAAATCTGGACGACCATAGAGACGAACATACGCAACAGCATCTTGAGCATATTCATGCATATGACGGGGACTGCCAGCATATGACGAAGGTAAAATTGTTAATCTTCCAACGTTTGTGGTATTACCGTCATTTATAACTGCATCTCGCAAATGAATGTATTGTTCAGACCGGAGCTTGGTCTGATTCAGGCGGATATATAGCAAACGTTCTGATTCAATTTTAGCATACATATCAACGACGAATTGGTGAAACAATTGATGGCATTTTAAAATATAATTTTCTTCATCCTGCCGAATCATTAGTCTATAGGAATAATAATACATTGCACTGCATTTCTTATTCATTTCTTTGTTAGTGGCTGGATTCTTCAATTTAATATTAAAGTGATAGCCGTCGGCTCCATCCCAAAAAAATGATAGGATATTGTAGGGCATCGTAGCATCGATGAGTTTCAGCAATTCTTAACAACTGAGCGTTTCGCTTATGAAGAATAATATCTCGAGGTAAAAACTGATCACCGACCATAACGATTACCACTTCGTCGATAGTTGGAGCATTCTATCTACGCACATGTTGGCCAGGAGGCGTTTTGTCAGCGGAAATAATAATTTTATGCGTATCAGTAGGCATCAAATCGATGGCTGTTATGAACAGACGCACTAAATTATTATTTTCATGGAAAAGATGTTGCAATTGGGAAACGATTGTCCTTTCAACGTTGGGAGAAATTTCGCAACGTGCATTCAATTCAGAATTTCTATCACTGATGAAGTACAACTGTAAAAATTTATGATTCTCACCTGAGAATGGTAGAAGGGACCCTGCTCCATGATAAATTTGCCCTTTTGCTTTGAAAGTAGACATAAATTGATCTGGATTTTCGATTTGGAGTCCAAGCGACGTCATTTTGAAACATGAGTTATATTTTCTGATTTGTGACAAAAACCGCTTAGATTCTGACGTAGTTCCAGTAAGGAAAGTCTTCAATGGCTCTGGTGGTGCAGCCAATAGAGGAAGTTTAACTTTTCCTGAGGCGCAACACATTCCCATTGTTTCACCATTGAATTTCAAGGCCTTGCAATAGGGACAAATTTTAGACATAGTCCCGATTTGAACACATCTACTCAAGCTATAATCATCGACTGGGCTGTACCTGAATGCCAGGCGATAACTTTCAGGTTGCTCTGATTCCTCGGCAAGCTTTCTTTTCTTACTTGCTCTATCAGCAGCAAGCCTGATTTCTTGCTGTTCTTGTGATTCCTCGGCACGCCTTCTTTTTTCACTTTCTCTTTTAGCAGCAAGTCTGGTTTCATGTTGCTCTGGTAGTTCCTCGGCACACCTTCTTTTTTCACTTTATCTTTTAGCAGCAAGTCTGGTTTCGCGTTGCTCTGGTAGTTCCTCGGCACACTTTCTGTTCTTTCTTTCTCTATCAGCCTCAAGCCTGTTTCCTTGCTGCTCTTTTGATTCCTCGGCACGCTTTCTTTTCTTACTTTCTCTATCAGCCTCAAACCTGTTTCCTTGCTGTTCTTTTGATTCCTTGGCACGCTTTCTTTTCTTACTTTCTCTATCAGCACCAAGTTTTTTGGCATAGACTTTTTGAGCATCTTCCTCGGCTGTTGCCATTGTAAGTTCATCAGTCATTTTACAGTTAAACATTAATAGATTTCTACGTGAATGCATATCTTAAATATCTTTAATGACGTCACCGTCATAACAAAAATGACGACAACTAACTTCATGACGTCAGTCAACACACAAACATGAGGTCACCTGACAGACAGACACATCCACAGACAACTTATTTTTATATATATAGATATATATATAGATATATTCACAACTGGGACACGGGGACACAACTACAATGGCGCGTAACTAATATGGCACGTTTTGCTGTTTCCTTTAGTTTTTGTCTGTCTTTTTTTAATTTTTCTTTTTTTAGTTATTTTTCTTTTAGTTTTTCCTTTTTTCTTTTTTTTCTTTTTTAGTTATATTTTTGTCTTTTCTGTTTTTATTTTTTTAGGATTTTTTTTTATTTTTTTTTATTTTTATTTTTTTATTTTTTTCTTTATTTAGTTTTTTAGTTGCTGAAAAGTAACTAGTCAATAGATGCTGGTTTGTATTCAACAGATACTTGTATTGTGTTAGCTTTCAGTTACTATAGACTGTTGGTTGCTGTTTACAGAGTTCACATCAACTATCTCTACAACCTTGATAACCTTATAAACCTTACTTGCTGTGAAACTAACTACAACAGATTGACTTAAACTTTGATTCCCCTTACCTAAAAGAGATTCAAATAGTCATGTTTAATGTGATATATAATAGCCCAATACTTGACAAGACACGTTTTTTCAAAGATAATAACAATTTGAAAAAAACCTATGGCTTTTCTTAGTTGTAATAGTAAGTAACTACTTCTGCTACTACTAACTACTCACCACAGCACCAAGCCACCTGACGCAGGCTGGTAATAATAACATGAAATATCATATAAAAGATTGTACATAAATATAAATATTTTGTGATGGTAAAGTGTATCCGACCTTGCTGTAAGCGCATGGGCATTCAGATTCAAATCTTACTGTCGTAAGGAAATTGTGGGTAAATATATATCGTATCACATATATGACGAGTCTTATGGTTGACGGTGTTTTTATGTCCTTTTTAGATATGGCCTTTAAAACGATTTGTCAATATCACCGCAAACTCGGGCAAAATTAGCCCCTTTATCTGCCATCTCATGGTCTATTATTCCAATATGACCAGGAATCCAAAGCATTTTTAGCTCTGTAACTGTGGTTGATAGTTGACAAATCGCTTCTCTCACTTCTTTTAATTTCTTAAGCCATTCTTCTCCCCTTTTTCCTTGTCCCGTCTTTTAGTTGGGCTGACGGAGAGCATTTAAACAATGCAAACTATCAATAGCAATCAGGACTTTTTTTTCTTGTCCGACTTTCAGCGTCACTATTTCATAGTGACGCTGAAAAATAAAGAAGAAAAGGAAAACTGAAAAAAGAAAAATGGTAAGAAACTAAAAAAAGCTAAAAAGAAAAAACTAAAAACAAAATAAAAAGAAAAAAATTAAAAAAAGAAAAAACCTGAAAAGAAAAAACGTAAGAAAATTAAAAAGATAAAAAAGGTAAAAAACTAAAAACAAAAAGAAACTAAAAAAAAGCTAAAAACTAAAAAAAAGAAAAACTAAAAAAAAAACAACTAGGAATTGCACAAATATTTCAATATATTTTGACAGTAGATTAAAGTAATTCGAAAACCTTAAAACAGATACCCAAAATTTTGAGGTTTATTTTTTTGTGGTTTGTACGTGGTGAGTACATTTCTGGTGAGACCGGGACAGAGAAAATATAAATGACGACCGGGACAATACAAATATACACAATACAAATACAAATATAATCCATGTTTCCAAATGACGTCGTTGGTGCCCAAATTAAAAATCAAGATCAATTTATGCCTACAAAGTTAATATATATATATATATATATATATATATATATATATATATATATATATATATATATATATATATATATATATATATATATATATATATATATATATATATATATATATATATATATATATATATATATATATCTATATATATAAAAATAAGTTGTCTGTCTGTGTGTCTGTCTGTCAGGTGACGTCATGTTTCTGTGTCGACTGACGTCATGAAGTTAGTTGTCGTCATTTTTGCTATGCCGGTGACGTCATTACAGATATTTAATCATGAAGTTAGTTGTCGTCATTTTTGCTATGACGGTGACGTCATTAAAGATATTTAAGACATATATGTTCACGTAGAAATCTATTAATGTTTAAGTTTAAAATGACTGATGAACTTACAATGGCAAAAGCCGATGAAGATGCTCAAAGAGTCTCTGCCAAAAAACTTGCTGCTGATAGAGAAAGTCAGAAAAGAAAGCGTGCCGAGGAATCAAAAGAACAGCAAGGAAACAGGCTTGAGGCTGATAGAGAAAGAAAGAACAGAAAGCGTGCCGAGGAATCAAAAGAACAGCAAGGAAACAGGCTTGAGGCTGATAGAGAAAGAAAGAACAGAAAGCGTGCCGAGGAACTACCAGAGCAACGCAAAAGCAGACTTGCTGCTAAAAGAGAAAGTGAAAAAAGAAGGCGTGCCGAGGAATCACAAGAACAGCAAGAAATCAGGCTTGCTGCTGATAGAGAAAGTAAGAAAAGAAAGCGTGCCAAGGAATCACAAGAACAGCAAGAAATCAGGCTTGCTGCTGATAGAGAAAGTAAGAAAAGAAAGCGTGCCGAGGAATCAGAGCAACCTGAAAGTTATCGCCTGGCATTCAGGTACACCCCAGTCGATGATTATAGCTTGAGTAGATGTGTTCAAATCGGGACAATGTCTAAAATTTGTCCCTATTGCAAGGCCTTGAAATTCAATGGTGAAACAATGGGAATGTGTTGCGCCTCAGGAAATGTTAAACTTCCTCTATTGGCTGCACCACCAGAGCCATTGAAGACTTTCCTTACTGCAACTACGTCAGAATCTAAGCGGTTTTTGTCAAAAATCAGAAAATACAACTCATGTTTCCAAATGACGTCGTTTGGAGCCCAAATCGAAAATCCAGATCAATTTATGTCTACTTTCAAAGTAAAAGGGCAAATTTATCATAGAGCAGAGTCCCTTCTACCATTCTCAGGCGAGAATCATCAATTTTTACAATTGTACTTCATCAGTGATAGAAATTCTGAATTGAATGCACGTTGCGAAATTTCTCCCAACGTTGAAAGGACAATCGTTTCCCAATTGCAACATCTTTTCCACGAAAATAATAATTTAGTGCGTCTGTTCGAAACAGCCATCGATTTGATGCCTACTGATACGCATAAAATTGTTATTTTCGCTGACAAAACGCCTCCTGGCCAACATGTGCGTAGATACAATGCTCCAACTATCGACGAAGTGGCAATCGTTATGGTCGGTGATCAGTTTTTACCTCGAGATATTATTCTTCATAAGCGAAACGCTCAGTTGTTAAGAATTGCTGAAACTCATCGATGCTACGATGCCCTACAATATCCTATCATTTTTTGGGATGGAGCCGACGGCTATCACTTTAATATTAAATTGATGAATCCAGCCACTAACAAAGAAATGAATAAGAAATGCAGTGTAATGCATTATTATTCCTATAGACTAATGATTCGGCAGGATGAAGAAAATTATATTTTAAAATGCCGTGAATTGTTTCACCAATTTGTCGTTGATATGTATGCTAAAATTGAATCAGAATGTTTGCTATATATCCGCCTGAATCAGACCAAGCTCCGCTCTGAACAATACATTCATTTGAGAGATGCAGTTATAAATGACGGTAATACCACAAACGTTGGAAGATTAACAATTTTACCTTCGTCATATGCTGGCAGTCCCCGTCATATGCATGAATATGCTCAAGATGCTATTGCGTATGTTCGTCTCTATGGTCGTCCAGATTTATTTATTACATTTACATGTAATCAATCTTGGGACGAGATACTGCAGCTTTTACTTCAAGGACAATCGTCGGTTCATAGGCATGACATTACGGCCCGTGTCTTCCGGCAAAAGTTGAAATCACTGATAAACTACATAGTAAAACTTGAAGTGTTTGGGTCAGTGCGATGCTGGATGTACTCAGTGGAATGGCAAAAACGAGGTTTGCCACACGCACATATACTAATCTGGCTACATAAAAAAATTACTTTGAACGAAATTGATGATGTGATTTCCGCTGAAATACCTGATAAAAATGTCGATAAGGGGTTACATGATATTATTGTAAAAAATATGATACATGGACCTTGCGGTGCACTGAACGAAAATTCACCATGCATGGCCAAAGGAAGGTGCACAAAGCAATATCCTCGACTTTTAGTATCAAACACAATTACTGGCAATGATGGTTACCCACAATATAGAAGAAGATCTACTGAAGATGGCGGTAAAACAGCAATAATAAAGAAGCGTAACGGTACCACCATCGAAGTAGATAACCAGTGGGTTGTTCCATATTCCCCATTATTATCAAAAACATTTAATGCACACATAAACGTTGAATACTGTAACTCCGTAAAGGCAATCAAATACATATGTAAATACGTCAACAAAGGCAGTGACATGGCAGTTTTTGGCTTGCAGCCCGAAATCAAAGATTTCGAAGAAATCGTACAATATCAGGCTGGAAGATACATAAGCAGTAATGAAGCTGTTTGGTGAATTCTTTCATTTCCGATACATGAACGTAGTCCAGCTGTTGTTCAAATAGCGGTACATTTACAGAATGGTCAACGTGTTTATTTCACGGAAACCAACGTGCAACAAAGAGCCCTGAATCCATCGGATACAACATTAACAGCTTTTTTTTTTTCGCTTTGCAAAAATGATTCTTTTGCAAAAAAACTGCTGTATACTGAAGTGCCTTCGTATTACACGTGGAATACTAAAAATAAAGTATTTGAACGTCGAAAACAGGGTAAGTCAGTCGACGGCCAACCTACCATCTTCAAAGATACCACGATAGGAAGACTCTGCACCGTTCACCCCAATCAACATGAATGCTTCTTTCTACGCCTGCTTTTGGTGAATGTACCCGGTCCGACATCCTTTGAGTATTTGAGAACTGTAAACGGTACTATACATGACACTTACCGTAGTGCATGCCAAGCTCTGAATTTATTGGAGAATGACCAACACTGGGATAACTGCATCAATGACGCCTGCGAAACGTCAACCCCAAGTCAATTCGTGCATTGTTTGGCATCATTTTAACAACTTGCTCTCCATCAGCTCCTACAGAGTTATGGGAAAAATATAAGTAAAAAATGTCCGAAGATATACTCCATCAAAAACAGTTAGAGACGTCAGATATGACTTTTGATTTTACATCAGAAATTTATAACTACACTTTAGTTATTATAGAAGATTTGTGCGTACTTATGGCAAACAAACCTCTTCAGGATTCGGGAATGCCTTCACCTAACCGTATCGCTGCTGTTTCGACATGTGTAGAATTGGATCGTGAACAAAGTTACAGTACGAGTGATCTATTGTCGTATGTACAAAATAACATTTCCAAGTTAACGTCGGAACAAAAAGACATTTATGATACGATAATGCATTGTGTCGATAACAACGTTGGAGAAATTTTCTTTTTGGATGCGCCAGGAGGTACTGGTAAAACGTTTGTGATAAAACTGATTCTGGCACCAATTCGATCAAAAAATGATATAGCGTTGGCAATTGCGTCGTCCGGAATAGCCGCAACATTGCTGCCTGGTGGAAGAACTGCTCATTCCGCTTAGAAATTGCCTCTGAATTTGCATTCTGCAGAAACTCCCACGTGCAATATTTCCAAATCATCTGGGATGGGTAAAGTATTGCAGCAATGCAAACTTATTATTTTGGATGAGTGCACAATGGCACACAAAAAATCGCTCGAGGCTCTGGATCAATGCTTGAAAGATTTGAGAGGGAAGTCGAAACCCTTTGGCAGCACATTAATATTGCTTGCGGGAGATTTCAGGCAAACATTACCTATAATACCTAGATCAACTCCTGCAGACGAAATGAATGCTTGCCTGAAAAATTCTAATTTATGGGCACACGTAAAATATTAAAATTAACTACAAATATGCGTGTCCGATTGCAAAACGATGACTCTGGTCAAACATTTTCAGATCAATTGCTGGCAATTGGAAACGGAAAGCTCCCAGTAGACTCAATTTCAGGACGTATACAACTACCTGCTGATTTCTGTAATTTAGTGACGTCCAAAAATGACTTGATTGAAAAAGTATTTCCGAATATTCTAAAAAATTATAAAAATAATAAATGGCTAAGTGAAAGAGCGTTTCTCGCACCCAAAAATATAGACGTCCACGAAATCAACAATATTGTTTTGACCAAGATTTGAGACCAGGCAGTCCTTTACAAGTCAGTCGACACAGTTTTGGAACCAAATGAAGCGGTTAATTATCCATCTGAATTTTTAAATTCCGTGGATCTTTCAGGGTTTCCACCACACGTGGTACAACTAAAAATAGGCGTACCAATAATATTTTTAAGAAATATCAACCCACCAAAACTTTGCAATGGCACGCGACTTGCCGTAAAAAAAACAATGGAAAACCTAATAGAGGCCACAATCTTGACAGGGCCTTCTGAGGGTGAGGCTGTTCTTATTCCTCGCATTCCCATGATTCCAACGGATCTGCCTTTTCAATTTAAAAGATTGCAATTCCCAATTCGATTAGCATTTGCAATCACCATTAACAAAGCTCAAGGTCAATCATTAGAAAAATTTTGGTATAGATCTTAATACTGATTGTTTTTCCCATGGACAATTGTACGTTGCATGTTCGAGGGTCGGTAAACCTGACAATCTATTTATATGCAGCGACAATTGGACAGCGAAGAATGTTGTATATTCGCAAGTTTTACGCAGTTAATTTGTATTGTATCTATCTATCTATCTATCTATATAAAAACGAGTTGTGTGTATGCATGTTTGTTTGTTTGTAAAACGAGCGTTTGCATATGACGTCATTATTAGTACATACGGCTTTGTATATGCACAGACAATGGGAAAGCCAAGAATGTTGTATATTTGCAATTTTTACGTAGTTTGAAACACATATATAAATCTATCTATATTCACAGGTGGGACACAGGGACACAACTACAATGGCGCGTAACTAATATGGCGCGTAACGACTTACGCGCGCGGGGGGGCTTGGGGGGCGTGAAGCGCCCCAAAAACTAGGTGTTGGGGTGGCGCGAAGCACCACCCCAACAGCTAGTATATATATATATTCACAACTGGGACACGGGGACACAACTACAATGGCGCGTAACTAATATGGCGCGTTTTGCTTTTTCCTTTAGTTTTTGTCTCTGTCTTTTTTTAATTTTTCTTTTTTTAGTTATTTTTCTTTTAGTCTTTCCTTTTTGATTTTTTTTTCTTTTTTAGTTATATTTTTGTCTTTTTTAGTTTTTCTTTTTTCTTTATTTAGTTTTTTAGTTGCTGAAAAGTAACTAGTCAATAGGTACTGGTTTGTATTCAACAGATACTTGTATCTGTTGTATCCCCCTATATATCTACAATGTATAGATGTAGATAGTCGCATTTGTCCCCCTATATATCTACAATGTATAGATGTAGATAGTCGCATTTGTCCCCCTATATATCTACAATGTATAGATGTAGATAGTCGCATTTGTCCCCCTATATATCTACAATGTATAGATGTAGATAGTCGCATTTGTCCCCCTATATATCTACAATGTATAGATGTAGATAGTCGCATTTGTCCCCCATCATTTGCTGTTTTACCAGGCTACGGAGCCTTGCAGAGGATGATGACATAATTACTTTGTTTTTGTGATTTAATACATTGACCGAATTGGTCGAATTAAGCGACCTTCATTGGTCTTTACTTAATAGACATCGTTTTCATTTTTTTTTTTTTTGCCGTCATCAGGATATCCAACTTAAAAGTTGTATATCCTGTATAGCTTATACCCTATATAAGCCTATACCCTATATATGTTGTTATATCCTATATAGCTAAAACTTGTATAGCTAACACAATACAAGTATCTGTTGAATACAAACCAGTACCTATTGACTAGTTACTTTTCAGCAACTAAAAAACTAAATAAAGAAAAAAGAAAAACTAAAAAAGACAAAAATATAACTAAAAAAGAAAAAAAAATCAAAAAGGAAAGACTAAAAGAAAAATAACTAAAAAAAGAAAAATTAAAAAAAGACAGAGACAAAAACTAAAGGAAAAAGCAAAACGCGCCATATTAGTTACGCGCCATTGTAGTTGTGTCCCCGTGTCCCAGTTGTGAATATATATATATATACTAGCTGTTGGGGTGGTGCTTCGCGCCACCCCAACACCTAGTTTTTGGGGCGCTTCACGCCCCCCAAGCCCCCCCGCGCGCGTAAGTCGTTACGCGCCATATTAGTTACGCGCCATTGTAGTTGTGTCCCTGTGTCCCACCTGTGAATATAGATAGATTTATATATGTGTTTCAAACTACGTAAAAATTGCGAATATACAACATTCTTGGCTTTCCCATTGTCTGTGCATATACAAAGCCGTATGTACTAATAATGACGTCATATGCAAACGCTCGTTTTACAAACAAACAAACATGCATACACACAACTCGTTTTTATATAGATAGATAGATAGATAGATACAATACAAATTAACTGCGTAAAACTTGCGAATATACAACATTCTTCGCTGTCCAATTGTCGCTGCATATAAATAGATTGTCAGGTTTACCGACCCTCGAACATGCAACGTACAATTGTCCATGGGAAAAACAATCAGTATTAAGATCTATACCAAAATTTTTCTAATGATTGACCTTGAGCTTTGTTAATGGTGATTGCAAATGCTAATCGAATTGGGAATTGCAATCTTTTAAATTGAAAAGGCAGATCCGTTGGAATCATGGGAATGCGAGGAATAAGAACAGCCTCAACCTCAGAAGGCCCTGTCAAGATTGTGTTCAAATCTTACCGTCGTAAGGAAATTGTCAATATCACCGCAAACTCGGGCAAAATTAGCCCCTTTATCTGCCATCTCATGGTCTATTATTCCAATATGACCAGGAATCCAAAGCATTTTTAGCTCTGTAACTGTGGTTGATAGTTTTTTAGTCTTTTTTAGTTTTTCTTTTTTTAGGATTTTTTTTTTCTTTATTTAGTTTTTTAGTTGCTGAAAAGTAACTAGTCAATAGGTACTGGTTTGTATTCAACAGATACTTGTATTGTGTTAGCTTTCAGTTACTATAGACTGTTGGTTGCTGTTTACGGAGTTCACATCAACTATCTCTACAACCTTGATAACCTTATAAACCTTACTTGATGTGAAACTAATTACAACAGATTGATTTAAACTTTGATTCCCCTTACCTAAAAGAGATTCAAATAGTCATGTTTAATGTGATAAATAATAGCCCAATACTTGACAAGACACGTTTTTTCAAAGATAATAACAATTTGAAAAAAACCTATGGCTTTTCTTAGTTGTAACAGTAAGTAACTACTTCTACTACTGCTAACTACTCACCACAGCACCAAGCCACCTGACGCAGGCTGGTAATAATAACATGAAATATCATATAAAAGATTGTACATAAATATAAATACCTTGTGATGGTAAAGTGGATCAGACCTTGCTTTAAGCGCATGGGCATTCAGGTTCAAATCTTACCGTCGTAAGGAAATTGTCACTATCACCGCAAACTCGGGCAAAATTAGCCCCTTTATCTGCCATCTCATGGTCTATTATTCCAATATGACCAGGAATCCAAAGCATTTTTAGCTCTGTAACTGTGGTTGATAGTTGACAAATCGCTTCTCTCACTTCTTTTAATTTCTTAAGCCATTCTTCTCCCCTTTTTCCTTGTCCCGTCTTTTAGTTGGGCTGACGGAGAGCATTTAAACAATGCAAACTATCAATAGCAATCAGGACTTTTTTTTCTTGTCCGACTTTCAGCGTCACTATTTCATAGTGAAGCTGAAAAATAAAGAAGAAAAGGAAAACTGAAAAAAGAAAAATGGTAAGAAACTAAAAAAAGCTAAAAAGAAAAAACTAAAAACAAAATAAAAAGAAAAAATTAAAAAAAGAAAAAACCTGAAAAGAAAAAACGTAAGAAAATTAAAAAGATAAAAAAGGTAAAAAACTAAAAACAAAAAGAAACTAAAAAAAAGCTAAAAACTAAAAAAAAGAAAAACTAAAAAAACAACAACTAGGAATTGCACAAATATTTCAATATGGATCTGTGGATGGATCAGGTGACGTCACCTGAAAAAACTGGATCAGGTGACGTCAAAACTGAAAAAACTAAAAAAAGGCAAAAACTACAAAAAAAACTAAAAACTAATAAAAAAAATAAAAAAGCTAAAAAACTAAAAAAACTAAAAAAAGGCAAAAACTACAAAAAAAACTAAAAACTAATAAAAAAGCTAAAAAACTAAAAAAACTAAAAAAAGGCAACAACTACAAAAAAAACTAAAAACTAATAAAAAAAACAAAAAAGCTAAAAAACTAAAAAAACTAAAAAAACTAAAAAAAGGTAAAAAACTAAAAAAAACTAAAAACTAAAAATAAACTAAAAAAAAGGAAAAAACTGAAAAATAAGCTAAAATAAAGGTAAAAACCAATAAAAAACTAAAAAAAAACTGAAAAAACTAAATAAAGGCAAAAAATACAAAAAAAACTAAAAACTAATAAAAAAAGTAAAAAAGCTAAAAAACTAAAAAATTAAAAAAACTAAAAAAAGGTAAAAAACTAAAAAAAATAAAAAATAAAAAAAAACTAAAAAAAAGGAAAAAACTGAAAAATAAGCTAAAATAAAGGTAAAAACCAATAAAAAACTAAAAAGAAAAAAAGGAAAAAACTAAAAAAAATTTTCATCTAAAAAACTAAAAAAACTAAAAAAGGTAAAAACTAAAAGAACTAAAAAAGAAAAAAATAAATGACGACACTCAAAGAGAAAGCGACCAGGACAAAAGGAATGTTCGATTAGCAATCAACAAAGCACCGGGACACAGGGAGTATAAATGACGACCAGGACATAAGTAAAAAAAAAAAACTATCTATATATATAAAAATAAGTTGTCTGTGGATCTGTGGATCGTGGATCAGGTGACGTCACCTGAAAAAACTGGATCAGGTGACGTCAAAACTGAAAAACTAAAAAAAGGCAAAAACTACAAAAAAAACTAAAAACTAATAAAAAAAATAAAAAAGCTAAAAAACTAAAAAAACTAAAAAAAGGCAAAAACTACAAAAAAAACTAAAAACTAATAAAAAAGCTAAAAAACTAAAAAAACTAAAAAAAAGGCAAAAACTACAAAAAAAACTAAAAACTAATAAAAAAAATAAAAAAGCTAAAAAACTAAAAAAACTAAAAAAACTAAAAAAAGGTAAAAAACTAAAAAAACTAAAAACTAAAAAAAACTAAAAAAAAGGAAAAAACTGAAAAAAAGCTAAAATAAAGGTAAAAACCAATAAAAAACTAAAAAAAAACTGAAAAAACTAAAAAAAGGCAAAAACTACAAAAAAACTAAAAACTAATAAAAAAAGTAAAAAAGCTAAAAAACTAAAAAAACTAAAAAAACCAAAAAAAATAAAAAAAGGTAAAAAACTAAAAAAAATAAAAAATAAAAAAAACTAAAAAAAAAGGAAAAAACTGAAAAATAAGCTAAAATAAAGGTAAAAACCAATAAAAAACTAAAAAGAAAAAAAGGAAAAAACTAAAAAAAATTTTCATCTAAAAAACTAAAAAAAACTAAAAAGGTAAAAACTAAAAGAACTAAAAAAGAAAAAAATAAATGACGACACTCAAAGAGAAAGCGACCAGGACAAAAGGAATGTTCGATTAGCAATCAACAAAGCACCGGGACACAGGGAGTATAAATGACGACCAGGACATAAGTAAAAAAAAAACTAACAAAACTAAAAAGAAGGTAAAAACTAAAAAGAAAAAAAAACTAAAAACTAATAAAAAAACTAAAAAATCTAAAAATCTAAATAAACTAAAAAAGAAAAAAAAAGGAAAAAAATAAAGGAGAAAAACAAAACTAAAAAACGAATGTATATACAGACCGGTACACCGGGATACAAATGACGACCGGGACACAGGGAATATAAATGACGACCGGGACACAGGGACACAACTACAACGGGGACACCGGGGGAAACAGGGGGATATAAATGACGACCGGGACAAAAAAACTAAAAAGAAAAAAAAACTAAAAACTAATAAAAAAACTAAAAAATCTAAAAATCTAAATAAGCTAAAAAAGAAAAAAAAAGGAAAAAAATAAAGGAGAAAAACAAAACTAAAAAACGAATGTATATACAGACCGGGACACCGGGATACAAATGACGACCGGGACACAGGGAATATAAATGACGACCGGGACACAGGGACACAACTACAACGGGGACACCGGGGGAAACAGGGGGATATAAATGACGACCGGGACACCGGGACAGGGAATGGTCGATTAGCAATCACCATCAACAAAGCTCAAGGGCAATCATTAGAATCATGAGGTATAGATCTGAATACAGATTGTTTTCCCATGGACCATTATATGTTGCATGTTCAAGAGTCGGTAAACCTGACAATCTATTTATATGCAAAGACAATGGGACAGCAAAGAATGTTGTATATTCGCAAGTTTTACGTAGTTAAAACCATATATATATATATATATATATATATATATATATATATATATATATATATATATATATATATATATATATATATATATATATATATATATATATATATATATCTATATTCACAGGTGGGACATAGGGACACAACTACAATGGCGCGTAACTATTATGGCGCGTAACGACTTACGCGCGCGGGGGGGCTTGGGGGGGGGGGGCGCGAAGCGCCCCCACCAGCTAGTATATATATATATATATATATATATATATATATATATATATATATATATATATATATATATATATATATATATATATATATATATATATATATATATATATATATATATATATATATATATATATATATATATATATATATATATATATATATATATATATATATAATATATATAATATATATATATATATATATATATATATATATATCTATATATATAAAAATAAGTTGTCTGTGTGTGGATCTGTGGATCAGGTGACGTCACACTAAATTATTTCACACTAATACAAAAGAAGAAAAAAACTAAAAAAGGTAAAAACTACAAAAAAAACTAAAAAGAAAAAAAAACTAAAAAAGCTAAAAAACTAAAAAAAAACTAAAAAAAGGTAAAAATCTAATAACTAAAAAAAACTGAAAAAATAAAAAAAGGCAAAAACTACAAAAAAAATAAAAACTAATAAAAAAACTAAAAAAGCTAAAAAACTAAAAAAACTAAAAAAACTAAAAAAAGGTAAAAAACTAAAAAAAACTAAAAACTAAAAAAGAAAAAAACTAAAAAAAAGGAAAAAACTGAAAAATAAAAGAGAAAAAGAAAACTAAAAAAATATGAATAAATATATATAAAAATAAGTTGTTTGTGGGTTATGTCTATCTGTCTGTCTGTCGAGTGACGTCGTGTTTGTCCGCATATGACGTCTGAATTATTTCACACTAATACAAAAGAAGAAAAAAAACTAAAAAAGGTAAAAACTACAAAAAAAACTAAAAAGAAAAAAAACTAAAAAAGCTAAAAAACTAAAAAAAACTAAAAAAAGGTAAAAAACTAAAAACTAAAAAAAACTGAAAAAACCAAAAAAAGGCAAAAACTAAAAAAAACAACTAAAAACTAATAAAAAAACTAAAAAAGCTAAAAAACTAAAAAAACTAAAAAAACTAAAAAAAGGTAAAAAACAAAAAAAAACTAAAAACTAAAAAAGAAAAAACTAAAAAAAAGGAAAAAACTGAAAAATAAGAGAAAAAGAAAACTAAAAAAATATTAATAAATATAAAGAATATAAATATAATATAAATTAGCAATCAACAAAGCACCGAGACACAAATGACGACCAGGACACAGGGAGTATAAATGACGACCAGGACATAAGTAAAAAAAAAAACTAAAAAAACTAAAAAAATGGTAAAAACTACAAAAAAACTAAAAACTAATAAAAAAACTAAAAAATATAAAAATCTAAATAAACTAAAAAAGAAAAAAAAGAAAAAAGGAAAAAAATAAAGGAGAAAAACAAAACTAAAAAACGAATGTATATACAGACCGGGACACCGGGATACAAATGACGACCGGGACACAGGGAATATAAATGACGACCGGGACACAGGGACACAACTACAATGGGGACGCCGGGGGGCACAGGGGGATATAAATGACGACCGGGACACCGGGACACAAGGAATATAAATGACGCCCGGGACACTCAAAGAGAAATCACAGACTGGAACACCGGGACACAAATGACGACCGGGACACAGGGAATATAAATGACGACCGGGACACAGGGACATAACTACAAAGGGGACGCCGGGGTGCACAGGGGGATATATAAATGACGATGGCGACTCAGGGAATGGTCGATTAGCAATCACCATCAACAAAGCTCAAGGGCAATCATTAGAATCATGAGGTATAGATCTGAATACGGATTGTTTTCCCATGGACCATTATATGTTGCATGTTCAAGAGTCGGTAAACCTGAAAATCTATTTATATGCACAGACAATGGGACAGCAAAGAATGTTGTATATTCGCAAGTTTTACGTAGTTAAAAACATATATATATATATATATATATATATATATATATATATATATATATATATATATATATATATATATATATATATATATATATATATATATATATATATATATCTATATTCACAGGTGGGACATAGGGACACAACTACAATGGCGCGTAACTAATATGGCGCGTAACGACTTACGCGCGCGGGGGGGCTTGGGGGGGGCGCGAAGCGCCCCCACCAACTAGGTGTTGGGGTGGCGCGAAGCGCCACCCCAACAGCTAGTAATATATAATAATATAATATAATAATATATAATATATAATAATAATATAATAATAATATAATAATATATAATATATAATATAATAATAATAATATAAATATATAATATATAATATATAATAATATATATATATATATATATATATATATATATATATATATATATATATATATATATATATATATATATATATATATATATATATATATATATATATATATATATAAATAAGTTGTCTGTCTGTGTGTCTGTCTGTCAGGTGACGTCATGTTTCTGTGTCGACTGACGTCATGAAGTTAGTTGTCGTCATTTTTGCTATGCCGGTGACGTCATTACAGATATTTAATCATGAAGTTAGTTGTCGTCATTTTTGCTATGACGGTGACGTCATTAAAGATATTTAAGACATATATGTTCACGTAGAAATCTATTAATGTTTAAGTTTAAAATGACTGATGAACTTACAATGGCAAAAGCCGATGAAGATGCTCAAAGAGTCTCTGCCAAAAAACTTGCTGCTGATAGAGAAAGTCAGAAAAGAAAGCGTGCCGAGGAATCAAAAGAACAGCAAGGAAACAGGCTTGAGGCTGATAGAGAAAGAAAGAACAGAAAGCGTGCCGAGGAATCAAAAGAACAGCAAGGAAACAGGCTTGAGGCTGATAGAGAAAGAAAGAACAGAAAGCGTGCCGAGGAACTACCAGAGCAACGCAAAAGCAGACTTGCTGCTAAAAGAGAAAGTGAAAAAAGAAGGCGTGCCGAAGAATCACAAGCACAGCAAGAAATCAGGCTTGCTGCTGATAGAGAAAGTAAGAAAAGAAAGCGTGCCAAGGAATCACAAGAACAGCAAGAAATCAGGCTTGCTGCTGATAGAGAAAGTAAGAAAAGAAAGCGTGCTGAGGAATCAGAGCAACCTGAAAGTTATCGCCTGGCATTCAGGTACACCCCAGTCGATGATTATAGCTTGAGTAGATGTGTTCAAATCGGGACAATGTCTAAAATTTGTCCCTATTGCAAGGCCTTGAAATTCAATGGTGAAACAATGGGAATGTGTTGCGCCTCAGGAAATGTTAAACTTCCTCTATTGGCTGCACCACCAGAGCCATTGAAGACTTTCCTTACTGCAACTACGTCAGAATCTAAGCGGTTTTTGTCAAAAATCAGAAAATACAACTCATGTTTCCAAATGACGTCGTTTGGAGCCCAAATCGAAAATCCAGATCAATTTATGTCTACTTTCAAAGTAAAAGGGCAAAAATATCATAGAGCAGAGTCCCTTCTACCATTCCCAGGCGAGAATCATCAATTTTTACAATTGTACTTCATCAGTGATTGAAATTCTGAATTGAATGCACGTTGCGAAATTTCTCCCAACGTTGAAAGGACAATCGTTTCCCAATTGCAACATCTTTTCCACGAAAATAATAATTTAGTGCGTCTGTTCAAAACAGCCATCGATTTGATGCCTACTGATACGCATAAAATTGTTATTTTCGCTGACAAAACGCCTCCAGGCCAACATGTGCGTAGATACAATGCTCCAACTATCGACGAAGTGGTACCTCCTGGCGCATCCAAAAAGAAACTTCTCCAGCGTTGTTATCGACACAATGCATTATCGTATCATAAATGTCTTTTTGTTCCGACGTTAACTTGGAAATGTTATTTTGTACATACGACAATAGATCACTCGTACTATAACTTTGTTCACGATCCAATTCTACACATGTCGAAACAGCAGCGATACGGTTAGGTGGAGGCATTCCCAAATCCTGAAGAGGTTTGTTTGCCATACGTACGCACAGATCTTCTATAATAACTAAAGTGTAGTTATAAATTTCTGATGTAAAATCAAAAGTCATATCTGACGTCTCTAACTGTTTTCGATGGAGTATATCTTCGGACATTTTTGACTTATATTTTTCCCATAACTCTGTAGGAGCTGATAGAGAGCAAGTTGTTAAAATGATGCCAAACAATGCACGAATTTGACTTAGAGTTGACATTTCGCACGCGTCATTGATGCAGTTATCCCAGTGTTGGTCATTCTCCAATAAATTCAGAGCTTGGCATGCACTACGGTAAGTGTCATGTATAGTACCGTTTACAGTTCTCAAATACTCAAAGGATGTCGGACCGGGTACATTCACCAAAAGCAGGCGTAGAAAGAAGCATTCATGTTTATTGGGTTGAACGGTGTAGAGTCTTCTTATCGTGGTATCTTTGAAGATGGTAGGCCGTCGACTGACTCACCCTTTTTTCGACGTTCAAATACTTTATTTTTAGTATTCTACGTGTAATACGAAGGCACTTCAGTATACAGCAGTTTTTTTTGCAAAAGAATCATTTTTGCAAAGCGGAAAGAAACCGGTTAACTTTGTATCCGGTGGATTCAGGGCTCTTTGTTGCAGGTTGGTTTCCGAGAAATAAACACGTTGACCATTCTGTAAATGTACCGCTAAGTAAACAACAGCTGGACTACGTTCATGTATCGGAAATGAAAGAATTCGCCAAACAGCTTCATTACTGCTTATGTATCTTCCAGCCTGATAATGTACGATTTCGTCGATATCTTTGATTTCGGGCTGCAAGCCAAAAACTGCCATGTCACTGCCTTTGTTGACGTATTTACATATGTATTTGATTGCCTTTACGGAGTTACAGTATTCAACGTTTATGTGTGCATTAAATGTTTTTGATAATAATGGGGAATATGGAACAACCCACTGGTTATCTACTTCGATGGTGGTACCGTTACGCTTCTTTATTATTGCTGTTTTACCGCCATCTTCAGTAGATCTTCTTCTATATTGTGGGTAACCATCATTGCCAGTAATTTTTTTGGATACCAAAAGTCAAGGATATTGCTTTGTACACCTTCCTTTGGCCATGCATGGTGAATTTTCGTTCAGTGCACCGCAAGGTCCATGCATCGTATTTTTTACAATAATATCATGTAACCCCTTATCGACATCTTCATCAGGTATTTCAGCGGAAATCACATCATCAATTTCGTTCGAAGTAATTTTTTTATGTAGCCAGATTAGTATATGTGCGTGTGGCAAACCTCGTTTTTGCCATTCCACTGAGTACATCCAGCATCGCACTGACCCAAACACTTCAAGTTTTACTATGTAGTTTATCAGTGATTTCAACTTTTGCCGGAAGACACGGGCCGTAATGCCATGTCTATGAACCGCCGATTGTCCTTGAAGTAAAAGCTGCAGTATCTCGTCCCAAGATTGATTACATGTAAATGTAATAAATAAATCTGGACGACCATAGAGACGAACATACGCAATAGCATCTTGAGCATATTCATGCATATGACGGGGACTGCCAGCATATGACGAAGGTAAAATTGTTAATCTTTCAACGTTTGTGGTATTACCGTCATTTATAACTGCATCTCGCAAATGAATGTATTGTTCAGAGCGGAGCTTTGTCTGATTCAGGCGGATATATAGCAAACGTTCTGATTAAATTTTAGCATACATATCAACGACTAATTGTTGAAACAATTGACGGCATTTTAAAATATAATTTTCTTCATCCTGCCGAATCATTAGTCTATAGGAATAATAGTGCATTGCACTGCATTTCTTATTCATTTCTTTGTTATTGGCTGGATTCATCAATTTAATATTAAAGTGATAGCCGTCGGCTCCATCCCAAAAAATGATAGGATATTGTAGGGCATCGTAGCATCGATGAGTTTCAGCAATTCTTAACAACTGAGCGTTTCGCTTATGAAGAATAATATCTCGAGGTAAAAACTGATCACCGACCATAACGATTGCTACTTCGTCGATAGTTGGAGCATTGTATCTACGCACATGTTGGCCAGGAGGCGTTTTGTCAGCGGAAATAACAATTTTATGCGTATCAGTAGGCATCAAATCGATGGCTGTTATGAACAGACGCACTAAATATTTTTGTAGTTTTTACCTTTTTTTTAGTTTTTTTATTTTTTTTTATTTATGTCCTGGTCGTCATTTATACTCCCTGTGTCCCGGTCGTCATTTGTGTCCCGGTGCTTTGTTGATGGTGATTGCTAATCGAACATTCCTTGTGTCCCGGTCACTTTCTCTTTGAGTGTCCTGGTCGTCATTTATATTCCCTATGTGCTGGTGTCCCGGTCGTCATTTTTGTCCCGATATCCCGGTTGGTAATTTCGTCAGTCGAAAACATGACGTCAGTCAACACACAAACATGACGTCACCCGACAGACAGACCCACACAGACACAGACAACTTATTTTTATATATATATATATATATATATATATATATATATATATATATATATATATATATATAACCAAAGAAGCCAAATATAAAACCAAACAAGAGCTTAATCCAATCATTATAACAAACAGCAAATGTTTCATAGCGTAAATCGCTATGAAATCGCTGATTACAGGAAGCATCTCCTTAAATATTCCAAAGAAAATACTTGAGCCGCGTGAATGAAACTATCAGGAAATAGCTCAAACATTTATTTTTGATAATTCCTGAGACTCCTATTCTTGTATCTCAACTACTAGCTTGAAAATATTGTAGAAAGTAATTTCAAAAAACAAAAAACCATTATGCTCCCTAGTCACAAAAAAGGACCAAACAGTAACTTACTGGAAAGAAGGTTGCTCGTAAACTAGCCATAATAGCCAGAAAATACTAATTGGAGATTATCTGGTAAAGGCTCAGAACCAACGCAGCAGAAAAGGAACAGATACACAACACAGCAGGAAAAATCCTTAAAGTGGTCTACAGTAAATGGAAGAATAATTCACGAAGCTCTTAATAGTCTTTAACTGGTTATGAAATCAATGACTTAGGACTTAATTTTAACTCTATATAAACTTAAGAAAGCTCTGTCTTCACTAAAGTGCTGGTTTTTCAGAATTCTACCAATATAAGGAAACATCAAGAACTAGTTTGTTTGAAACAGTTTTTAAAATTGTTTTGAATAAACCACGAAGTAGTATCTATTCCTCACTTTGTGTTTTATTTAAAAGTTTGTTTTTAAAATCTATTTAGTTTAAGGTTTTTAAATATTGACAATAAACTGCATTCAATGGAATTTTTTAAACTTAGGCAATGAACCTATTGAATTGAAAATGAAAAAAAAAATACTACTACTACCACTATTAACAATCCACAGCAATACCAAATCTAATAATGCTAGCATAGTGACGGATCCTCTTCCGCCATTCCCATAATAAGTAATTAGAACGGAAGAATCCACCGTCTTCTCAGAAACTAAAAGATTTTTTGAGGATGCCACCCGACACCAGTGTCGGGTGGCACTTGCTTGAGAACTTTGTAATTGTAAATGGCGTAGCTTTCCTTCCTCTTTCGTTTCCTTTTCTTGTCAGTTTTACTTATGTTTTTCTGCACCTTCCCAGCTTTCAATGCTGCTTTTCCTGAAGTTTTTGGAGTCATGATCAATGATTACTTGACAAAATCTAGCTTTTGACTGGATAGCACAGTGCTTCCACTCTCGAATCTCAAAATTCGGGGACAAGTTCTAAGAATTCGGGGAGTTTTCGGGGACAAGTTCTAAGAATTCGGGGAGTTTTCGGGGACAAGTCTTCAAGATTCGGGGGATTTTCGGGGGCACGTTCAAAATGAAATTTCGTTGCCAAAAATTTGGGAGCCAAAATTGGTTATAGCTTCATTTTCAGGCTCAAGTAGGGCTTGGGTCCGCGTAGTAAATCAAGTTTTTAACAGAGTAGGTTTTAGAGCCAGAGTACGGGATTGGAACCCATAGCTAAAAACGATTATTGCTGATATTGCGGACAAAACCTCAAAACTGTTTTCAAACTAAAACAAATAGGCTGAATTACGCTTTGAAACTGTGTTGCTTTAGGGAAAACAAGACTTTTATGTCATTTATTTTCAGAAAGACGAAAATAATAAAGCAAAGAAAGGCAATAATCGAATACACAGCAATAACAAGTGCAATTATTTCCCCAAATTAATGAATATTATTCGGCAAGCAAACATGAACTTACACCAGGAATTTAATAAGAAAAAAAATCACCTGAAAGTAAGGAGCAACAGTAAAAATCAATACGAATAGGAACAATAACATAATAAGGGGATTGTCCCCTCTGAACACCCGACTATTCACGCTGAAGTTTTTTAGTACTTAAACTTCTCATTGTTCTGTTGAAACTACAATTATGTTTCGAGAGTCGTTCTTACAGAATCGGGACAAAATTCAAACTTAAGCGTAAAGAAAGAGGGGCCAATCCTCTTCATATATGTAATATTTTTTGTTCATTTTACTGTTGCTCCTTAGGAGTAATTTCAGACGAAAAAAAACTTTTATTTTATTTCAAATGTTTTTTTTTTAGTACCAGGAAATCCAGCTCCACCTCCACGGAAAAATTATTCCGTAATAATACCGTTAAAAATTTATCCCGGACAATTACCCTTAACATCTCCACGCGTAAGATTGGGTTTACAAAGAATAACTTAAAATAAATAAAAACTATTTTTTTAGGAATTCTGTCCAATCCCCCCAGCGTAAAATTTCCACTCAAAATTTTGTCCCCCGGAAATACGCTTCCCAATGGAAAGTTCTCCCTGCGGAAAATCCTCCAGCAGAAAGTTTAATCCTTTACCCGAAAAAATTATGCATACTTCCAAATAGCAGATATTATACGTAAACAATGGGCAAAATATATTTGCAAGACCTTTCCCCAGGTTCTGTGGGAGGTCAAATTAACTCCAAAGAAAAAGTTAATGGGTCTCTCGGCTATGCTGAACAAAATGGCTACGGTTTCTCTAAATTTTAATCAAACGATTTAAGGGGGGGCGCGGAAGGGGGCAAAGTTGCCATCCTCATGGAAAAATACATCTTCTGGGAAAGTCTGCATTTTTGCAGATAGGAGCTTTAACCCTATACAGTTGCGTTCTCTGATACGCTGAATCTGATGGTGTTATTTTCGTTAAGAATATTTGAGATTTTATTGAGTGTTTTCCCCTTTTTTTTAAAAATTAAGCAAATTTTCTTAGGCTTGTGGTCTTTGAAGAGTAACACTGGACTTATATATTGTATCTTACTGGACTTATATATTGTATCTTATATATTAGGTACCAGCATAATAAGTCAATCCTTTTGATATGTCTGTTGTTTTTCAGAGTTTCAGTTATTATTGATCAGGGGTGGATCCAGAATTTTCTTTAGGGGGGGGGGGGGCATAATAGGTTGCTCTGACAACTATGCATCGTCACCTCTGGAGAAAACCAAACATCAGTCGTACAACGAAACTGCAGATCTTCAACGCTCTAGTCGGCTCTGTGATTACGGCGCAACTATGCGCCGTAAGTAGGTAGTGGAAATGGTCGCAATCTAATCCAAAACCTGGAGAGGGTTACAGTTCTATTAAAGCTGTTAAAATTGAAATGGTATAAAAATATTGATACAAAAATAGTAAGTTATAAAAACCCTCCCGCCATAAAAAAAAAAAAAATAAAAAGCTGTTTTTTCTCTGATTTTTTTTTTTTTTTACCTGGATCCCTCTAGCACGACAAATTTCAAAAAGATGAGTCAAAAGGAGCTCGCATGTATGTTTTTTTTCCTTAAAACGGAATTATTTGAAACCTGAGCAGTGTCCCTTTCTACCATATACTTTTGGCTTTTGCTAAAAAAAGAACAATAGAAAAACCTAAATTAGCCTAATTAAAAAAAAAATCCGACACATTAAAAATGTTTACATTTATTTCAATAAGTAAATAAAATATGACTGCTTTTTAGGCTTTGGTATCTAAATCTGCATTAGTGGTAGTACAAAGAGGAAATGAGGGCTATAGGAAGGCTTCTAAGAACAAGAATCTTTGATTTTTTATCTTTTTTTTTACCAGGATCCCTCTAGCACGACAGTTTTCAAAAAAGATGAGTCAAAAGGAACTCGGATGCATGTTTTTTTTTTCCAAAGCATAGGTTTTTAATGCTTATAAAGTTTTGTATTTGAACAGTCCAAACATGGGGTTGGGACGAACCAATACGAAATGGTATATTATACGAAATGGTATAAAAATATTCATACAAAAACAGTAAGTTATAAAAACCATCCCGCCATAAAAAAAAAAAAATAAAAAGCTGTTCACCATCTATAAAAAAATGATATTTAATATTTTCTACATAATTTTTTGCCTTTACACTTCTCACTATAGCGAGTGAGTTAATCTTTTTATTGGGAAAAAAAAATGATCTTAAAGCATCTTTTGGGGTCATGCACTCTTTGTGAGAATTTATACAGGTCAAACCATTTAGCATGTCGCATAACTTTGTAGCATCGTTTAGTAACTATGGTAGTAATGAAGAATAGGGAATGAGGATAAAGATACAACTTTTATATTCGTAAAAGATATATTGAACATTAAATACCAGTTCTTTTAGGAATGTACCGAGAAAAACAAAATGTTTTTTTTTTTGTTATAATGTGACAGATAGAAACGCATAAAAAACATTTAAAACGAGGGTTTTAAGTACAGGCAATAAAGCATTAACTAATAACTGTTTCTTTTTAAAATTGTGTTTTAATAAACAGTGTCAACTTTGAAGAAATCCAAAAAATTTGCTTATCAAAATTCTACTTTTCATAGCGTATCTTTCCATGTTTTAACGTTTGATAAATTTCACTTAAATTACAGAATTTACACTTTTATAAGAAAAAGTCTATTTCTCAATTCCACTTCCGCCATATCTATTTATTACAAAGTCGATGTCTACCTCAATATTTAGGTGAATGTTTGTAATGGTTAGTCATGTCAGTCTAAAGTCATGTCAGTTTAGAGCTCTTCATTAGTATTTCTTTTTCTATTCATCCAAAAATATTTGAATAAAGACCAAAACCGTCAGAAAAATATGAACTCTTATGAAGATGCATGTAGGTATTTGCTTCAAACTAAGTATATAAGTCGAAATTCTCTTTAAAAAACAAATTATTAAGTGTTTGTTATTTTTGTATTTGATATGTATAGATTGGTGATTTAAATTCTCAGGGTTTCAAGCTGTGGTAGATTTCTAATTTTTTTTTTTTTAATCTTGAGATTTTCTGATATTCAATTCAAATGTTTAAATCTCGATACGTCTGTTAAGCGCAAAAATAAAAATTTGAAATTTGACTCGGATTTAGCATTAAGTAAAAGAATTGCCCTGTAAAAATTCTGATTTATAAACAACTAATCGTGGAAATATGATTGGATGGAATGTATCAAAGTAAGTATGAAAATCCTCAGCGGTATATATAGCAGTTTAGATAATTTTATGGACAAATATATGCAATCCTTAAACAAGAACATAACCATATTTTGTGATTGGTTGATATTGAGAAGGTGAGAAATTCTGAAATAATATTGTAGTTACATTTCATTTCCGTGGTTAACTTAAGTTGTATGAATTTCCACTTTTTATTAACATTTTATTAGTAAATGTTTGAAAAAAAATCGATGCCATTCTTCTGATTCAAAATGAGAATTCAGAGACCCATTTATACCAGCTAGATAAAAAAATAAACACATTATTATTTACCTTCTTTTATAAACAGTTTTTTCGAAAATATATTTTTCTTAAATGATTACCCCGACCATGGAAGGAGTATTTCGACTCATATACTTAGTTTTAAGTATACACTTATATGAACATTTATTAAGATTCTAAAGAGTTTGGCCTTTATTTTAATATTTTAGAATGAACAAAGAAGGTGATATGTAGATCACCAAAGATGGTGATAATTAGATGAAAATAGGCAGTAAAGGGGTCACGATTTCCTCACCAAAATCCAAAACTTAAATTAATAATTTTTGCACTTCTCATACATTTACTTTCTATTATACAAATCCCCTATAAGCAATATTGTTGAAAAAATAACCAAGCATTGCAAAAAAAGCAAACCCAAAAAACCGAAACAAACAGCCAAAAAAAATAATGATATCAATTTCTTCACCTCATTGTATTCGAAAAAAAAAATTTGACAGTAAAAAGAAGTGAATATTTTGCTTTTCAGCCCTGTTGTGACAGCACAATACTGAAATATCATTTGGACATCCTAGAGAAGCTAGAATTTTACATTTCCCCTCCTTGTTATTACGAAAAGAAGATTTTCGCCTCCCAGTAGGCTTTGTGGTAATACGGACAGATTCCCTTGATAAACCTAAATTTCATCAAATACTTTTTGGCCGTATGCAATATTAGTAAAATCTAACAGAGACCGCACAAAGTGACTAAAACCTTGTTTCAAACTTGTTTTCAAAAAGAAACAGTGTTAATAATTAAAAACTGATTAAAAACTAGTTACAAAAAATAAATTTTTTCCCAATCCAAACCAGAGCAAACATTCCCAACCACAAATCCACCAGCTCACACAGGGGGTGCACGCCCCCACTCCCCCTCCCATGGATCCGCCACTACTATTGAGCAACGTTGATCCTTAGTTACAGTCTGTTACCATGAACTATCTGATGACTGCCATATTTACACAAAACCTTAAATGCTGAATAGAGATAAAATCATTATATTTGGTCTATTTTCATATAAAATAAAGCAATGGAAATCACTTCAAAGTATTTTGTTTTTGGTGTTCCGAAACCAAAATAGGAATGAGAGATTTAAAAACGATAAACAGTTAGAAAAATTAGAAGAATGTGACAAAATTGACTGACTATTAAATTGGAAGTCTAGAGATATTCGTAGCCTCTTCTTTAGCAGTTGCATCAGCTTTATAAGACAGCATTTTTGCCATTCCTATATTCACAATAAGAGAGGGGGAATCCGTATCCAATTGTTTCATTCCTATTTTGGTTTGCAAAATGGAGTTTTCAATATCATACGTTCGCCAGCGTACCACAGTATAAAGGTGCAAAACAGTATTAAAATTGTGGAACGAACAGTTAGCCTTCCAATAACTCTATTTTCGGGTAGATTAAGGGAAAAGAAAGAAATTCGGGTAGTTTTCGGGGATTCAGGGAACGTCATTTCTTTCGGGGATTTTTCTAGATTTTTGGGGAAATCCCCGAAAATTCGGGGAAAGTGGAAGCACTGCCTTAACAGCGCTTTTACACTATTTTAACTTTCAATCAAAGACCAACTTTTCAAGTTGTTCCTTCAACAGCGCCGCGTCAACTCTCAAATATAAGCTTTTAAACTATATTCAGGCAACCGCTGTACCCGGGCTAACAACAATTTCTGTTCAGAAGTGTCATTTCCAGGTAATCTGTGCTTCTTCTTCTTTAAATTTTGCAAAGATTACTTTCCTGTTATGTAGTACCGTTATTTATAAGATTAATTGGAATAGAACCTCAACTCTGACGATTTATACTTCCTCTATTAATCTTTTCAAAAAAAAAGAAAAGAAAAACATAAAGAAAAAAAAAGTTATAACTGGATTCACAGAATTTGGCTTAAGCAAAAATATAATAAAATTACATCACTTTTTTTCCGTTTTATAATTATTTATATTCCGCTATATAATTATATTGGTTATCGTCTATCAGCCTAGTCAGAATAGAACTTCAGTTCCCATGATTTGAAGGCGCTTCTCTATCCATTCGGCAACGGCGAGGTATCTGTGTATTTATTAATGTGACCACTTTATTCATAAGCTTGAACCTTACTAGCTAGCCACAAAAACTAGTCTTTAAGATGGTCTTGTATAGACGGCAATAATGCTAGAATGCAAAAGTAAATATTACAGAACGTGTTTTGGGCGTAAACAACAGCTGAATTATGCTGGGAAGGGAAAGGAATACAAGTCAAAATTGTACAATTAATACCGTTATAACTTTCTGAACAGAAAATTTCGAGCATTTCCTTTGATAGCCCTGAAAAGGGCTGTTTGATAGTAAAGGATAACCTATTGTAGACATTACTTTTTAGCTGGCTTCTTAGCTACTGACTTTTTAGATGACACTTTCTTGGCGGGAGCTTTTTTGACTAATGGCGCCTTCTTGGGTGTCGATTTCTTTGCTGGTACTGCTTTCTTGGCCACAGCGGTTTTCTTGAAAACCTTTATAGGCTTTTTACTACCAGCCGTTGGCTTGGTAGCCTTTTTGGCTGAAGTCGACTTTTTAACGGCAGGTTTGGCTGTTTTCTTGACTGATGTTTTCTTAGCTGTGGGCTTCGCAGGCTTTGCAGCCTTGGGTTTTTCGACCTTGACAGGCCTTACAAGCTTGAAAGAACCAGTTACACCAGTACCTTTTGGATTTATAACAATTCCATTGGCAAGGCAACGCTTCAAAGCTTGCTTAAGATGCATATTCACAACTTTGGCATCGTTACCAACCTGGAAATTGACCATTATATATTTGAGAATGGCCTGACGGCTAGATCCCCCACGTTCTTTCAGGTCCGCACTGGATTTGGTGATCATTTCCGTGTATTTCGGTTGGGTCGCTGGTGCCTTGGCCTTTTTATCCCCTTTAGGTTTTGCAGCCTTAGATGGTTTTGGAGCCTTTGCTTTCTTTTCCTTCTTGGCTGGTGAAGCCATGCTCTGGGATTCAACAGATGTTGGGGCCGCTTCAGACATTTCAGCTTCAGACATTTCAAATTCTTCTCAACTTCTCTCTATATCACTAGTGCGACTAGATTTCAAATGCCTGCTTATTTTCAAAGTTCTACCATTGACGTACCGGTTACGGCGGGAACCGCCGTACCCGGGTTAACATTTCTCTGTGTGCGCGAGCTAAGGAATTTCGGCAGCACTTGTGTTTGTTTGGAATCACTTTATTCTCATTTTTGAATGGGAGGTGGGACTTTGAGGAATAAAACCTATACTAGAGGATAAAGAGGTCGTTCTTCTATAGGTAGGTATTTTTTTTCATTGCTTCATTCATTCTAATGTTCCAGCAAATGGGCAGAGAATAGTGGAAATCCGTCAAAACTAGTGTTCAATCTCAAAAAACACCTTTTTAATAGGAATTTGGATCCTCGATGTCCACTTTTGATTTTTTATTAGTGAAATCCAGTACAAGTGCGTTCAGAAAATGTAAGATACATGCATGTGTGCTTGTAAATTTGTATTGAAATTAATTCTGAAACTCCAACTAAATACACAGAGGGTAAAGAAATAAGAAAGGAGACCAGATTTTGAAGTTTGTGTGTTAAATTTGTATTCTAATGGAAATAAGTTTCATTTCATTCTAGTATTATATACTAGAAAAAAATTTTCATGAAGGGAGCGCAGGATTTTCTAGCATTATTTGAAATAAATGAAAAAATAAATATAAAAAGTTTTTTCAACTGAAAGTAAGGAAAAGTATTAAAACTTAAAACGAACAGAAGTTATTAAGCATATGATGGGCTCACCTCCTCCTAATACCCCGCTCTTTACGCTAAAGTAATTTTAGTAATTTCAACTATTTATTTTACGGCTTTTGTGATTCAGGGATCATTCTTAAGAAATTGGGACAAAATTCAAGCTTTAATGCAAAGAATGAGGTACTGACAAGGGGGTGAATCCCCTCATATACGTAATAAAAACATGAGAATACAGAAGTTCGTTATGTAAGCTAATTTATAGGTTACCTATATCTTTTAATAATAAAAACATTCATAAAAAATTAAAAGTTCTAGTTGCCTTTTTAAGTAGCCAAAAAATCGGAGGGTAACTAGGCTTCCTCCCCCGCTCTTTTTTTTCTCAAAATCATTCGATCGAAACTATGAGAAAGCCATTTAGCCGAAAAAATAAATATACAAATTTCGTTTTAATTATTCATCTGCGGAGAGCCAAAATCAAAACATGCATTGATTCAAAAACGTTCAGATATTAAATAAAAAAACAAGTTTTTTTAAAAGAAAGTAAGGAGCGGCATTAAAACTTAAAACAAACAGAAATTACTTCGCATATGAAAGGGGCTGCTTCCTCATCAACGCCCCGCTCTTTACGCTAAAGTTTTTTACTGTTTTAAAAAGTAGAGTTAAGAGAGAGAGTCAAACTTTAGCGTAAAGAGAGGGGCGTTGATGAGGAAACAGCCCCTTTCATATACGAAGTAATTTCTGTTCATTTTAAGTTTTAATGCAGCTCCTTACTTTCTGTTAAAAAAACTTGTTTTATTTTATTTAATTTATTTAAGAAACAAAACCCACGCAGGTTAGCTACTTAATAACATTACAGGAAATGAGAACAAGCTATTATTAATCTGCATCATTTCAAGCAGTAAATACCGGCTTATTGTTTATGTTATTATTTAAATCAGACATAAAGGCAAGTTTTTCCTTTTCCATGTTTACCTATTAATGTCTTTGAAATGAACAAACCATATGTCGTCCCAAACCCTGTCCTGGAGCCTCCTTGTTCTTCGTGTATTATGTTGTTTTTATTTAACCAATTGAAAAACCTAGTATCTAATATTTTCTCTTATCTCTTACTTAAAGCAAGGACAAGCGCTATTAAACAATAATTTTCGTAAGCCTTCGGGTTCCTTCTCGTAAAAAGTGGTATAAACAATGATGTCTTCCAAAATTTTGGCCATTGCCCTGAAGATAACACATTATTACAAAGAAGAACAATTATTGGCATAAAAATGGTAAAAAAATTCTTAAATAGCTTTATTGGTATACCATCAACACCCACAGCAGTACCACCTTTTAAATTCTTAAATACAAACTTAATTTCTTGGCCATTCACATCACCCACTAAATCATAATCGTGTTCCCTCATAGGATAAATAACTGTCTCAGGGGTGTGCGCTATCTTATGAAGATCTACGCAATCACCTACTAGCTAGCTAGACTAGCTAGCTAGCTAGACTAACTAGCTAGCTAGACTAGCTAGCTAGTCTAGCTAGGTGGAAAGGCACCTAGAAAGCAGCTTGCGACAAAGGCAGCACGTAAGTCGGCTCCTGCCACTGGTGGGGTCAAGAAACCACACAGATATAGACCAGGAACTGTAGCCCTAAGAGAGATTCGTCGCTATCAAAAGAGTACCGAACTCTTGATACGGAAATTGCCGTTTCAGAGACTTGTGCGAGAGATTGCATAGGATTTCCAAACTGACTTAAGGTTCCAGATCTCGGCTGTGATGGCCCTACAAGAAGCCAGTGAGGCGTACCTAGTTGACTTTTTGAGGATACCAACTTGTGTGTCATTCACGCCAAGAGGGTGACCATCATGCCAAAAGACATTCAACTTGCCCGTCGTATCCGTGGCGAGAGAGCTTAAGTGCCCTTATTCTATATAACTGATTCTTAACCAACGGCCCTTTTAAGGGCCACTACTTGGTTCAAACAAACACGTGAAATATCCTTAAACAACATTATTGTGCTGCTAGAAAAAAGAAAGAAAAGAAGCTTGAAACAATGACAAAGTGGTTGAAATTATTAAGATAGACCTCATTATTGATAAAATGGGTCATAGATTCGGTTTGGCATTCAACAAAATCTAATTAAAAAGAACCATATACAAACGCAAAATTAGGCCAGCATCCAGAAATTCCCAAGAGACCTATTAAAAGGCTTTCTATGGTTTCCAAGGGAAAGTGTTGAAAAAAGCCAACCCCCCCCCCCCATTCTCTTCCAACTATCCGTCGATATTACTTTCTATACTAGCAAATTGAGAACAACCACCGAGAAAGGGAATTTTGAAAATGGACAAGTTGTATTATTGACTTTACCCGAAATTTCACACATCAAAGCTACGAGCAATGAAAGTAATTTAAGAGGTTTTAAAATAGGGTGCTAGCCCTTAAAAAGGCTGTTTGTTAGGGCCCAGCTAATTGGGCGGTAGTAGACGGGAGAAAACACCTTATTTGGAGCTTGTGTATTTTGTTACAGCTTTAGTACCTTCGCTAACAGCGTGCTTGGCAAGTTCCCCGGGAAGGAGTAACCTCACAGCAGTTCGAACCTCTCTGCTAGTGATGGTGGACCTTCTGTTGTAGTGAGCTAGGCGAGAGGCCTCCGCGGCAGTCCTTTCAAAGATGTCATTGACAAAGCTATTCATGATGCTCATGGCCTTACTGGAAACACCAGTGTCGGGGTGCACTTGCTTGAGAACAGGGCCGCCAAATTTTTTTTAAATTTTTTTTTACTTCAATTATTCTGCGTTTTCCATGGTTACATGCAGGGCTGCCAAATTTTTTTTAAGGAGTGTGTCATATTTTTTCCAAAAATGTGCTTTTTGTTTCATCTTTTTGTTTCATCTCAGATTAGATATTTTAAATGGTAAATTTGATAATAAATTAAGCACGTATATATGAGCAATAGCTTACAAATGAGTCATTAAACATCACTCTTATCAGTTCTGCTAGCCCATTGGCCCCAGCTTTTCCACTTGAGAAACGGCACCAAGAGTCTTAGCAATATTTGGAACATGCTGATGGTGGAATTTATATGGAGGACGTAAATATGAGCAATAACTTGTATATGAGCTACAAAAGATCTGTTTACAATGTTCTGATAGCCTGCTAGCGCCACCCCATGAGAAATGGCAAAAAACTTGCCATTTTAGTGCCATATGGCACTTGCAGATTTGAAAGAGTCATTAAGCCACTTTATGATATTCAGGTAGCCCACTGGGCCTGTTGAAAAAAAAAGAAAGAAAGAAAGAAACAGGAGACAGGTCAGTGCTGCTGATGTAAAAATGTGATTTTCCTTTTTTTTCAAGGTAATTTCACTATTCACTGTAATTTCCCTGTATAAGGCTTTTGACCATGATTATTCCAATAGTACACTTTTAATTTTGATCTGACGCCGTTTTTGAGGGGTTAAAGGTTTTTTTTCGAAATCACCATGATTTTTTTTTTCGCATAAAGTTTTACTAATCAAAATAATAATTACCATTCCTGAGTCAATGCAAGATGGCAATGTTTCTCAACTAGGTAGTTTATTTCAAAATGTATTTTTAATTTTTGGTTACTATGGGCGGTGGTTCGCTCTTTACTAGGTTGCAGCTACCGCTGGAATCATGATAAAAGATTCTTCTGTAAAAACAATAGAGAAATGAATAAATGCTTACAAAGAAACAAAAAGCAACGCATTTGTAGGGTTTTTATTACCTAGCAGCTAGGGCAAGGATTCAAATTGATTGCAGAGCCACAAACGTTTGTCATATAAAAGTATAATTCGGTAAAATAGAAACACATTGTATGTATTCAGCATGGCCACCATGCTTGTAAACTTCTTTTTTTTTATATTAAATATATTTTTTTATTATATATTTTATAATAATAAAATATTTTATATATTTTATATATATTTTATATATAAATAGTTTATATATTTTATTTAAATTTATAAATATTTTATAGATTTAATTTTTTTATTATTTATATATTTTTTATATTAAATATATTTTTCTTTTTTTTTTCATATTGCCATAAGGTCCCGACAGAATTTGATAGACAAAGTTTGTTATTTCACGGAAACTATGGACCTCTGGTCGAATAGATGGTTGCAGCAATAGATTTTGGAAAGTGGCGTATAATTCAGGCCTTACCGGTAAACGCGTGGCACCTGGTTCAAAAAGAAATCATAAATGGATTGTTGGAAGCACAAGTGAAAGCATAAAGTGGGCTCACGGTCTTTCAATCATTCCCGCAGCATTTTCCAAGTCTTTTTTTTTTTTTTAGAAAGACAGGTTTTCCATATTATAAAGTTGGTCCACAGCCCTACCAACATCCCAGTACCCCTAGCACTTGCAATTTTTCAGCAAAAAGCTCTGTATGTTACATCTTGTCTGAAATGAGATAGCCCAAAGATATTTATTTGTTTATGATTCGAGAATCAAAGTGCATAAAAGGCCTTTCAATTTTTTCTGTCTTCTTGTATTATCAAAATTTAAGAGCAAAAGTAGGCATCTCGCACTTTTTTTACTGGGATGTTTCGGCATGAAATTGCCTTTTTTGAGGCATCTCTCTCCCTAACTACACACAACACAATAAGAGAACCCTATTTTAGAAGTTCAAGTGCCTTTCTAAGTTTAGTAATTTGTTCATTGCATATAGATAGTATTTGTTATTGGGAAATATACGGATGTTTTTCGTGGTGGAGTTTCCGACAGGGAGAAGGGATTGTCTGAGGAATTTCCAGTAGGAAGAAATCTTAGGATAATTTTCTTTCAGCAAAGATTATCTTCCATGAGGGGGTACTTTTCGAATGGGGGGAGGGGATTTCCAAGGGGGATTTTTTCCTAGGGGTATTTTCTGCTGAGGATAAATTCCAAGGGGCTATGTTTGGGAAGGGTATATTCCAGGGAGATATTTTCTGTCGGGGAGGTTGTTTTCCAGGGAGGACGCGAGGTAAATGCCTATAGCCACTGCTCCCCTTGATTCCAAAAATGTGTATTTGTATATCTGCTAAATATGCTCCATTTCTCCGTAGTTTCATTGGAAAAATAAAACAAAATTTACATAAATGTTAATTGTAAACGCCCTCCTAAGTTTCATTTACAATAATGATTGATTTTAGAGGTTCATTCCAATGAATACTTATAGATATAGTGCTCTTTTAAGTGAATCAATTTCTTAGAATTAAAGTTTTTAAAAATAAATTCCATTAGAGAAGCATTCCTCACCTTTTTTGGTCAAATACGACTATGAATTCGAAATCTAAAATATGACAAATTAATTTGCTTGCCATACAGTACATTATTAAAACTTTTAAAATACTTTTTCGTCAACGATAAAGATTTTATAAATTATTAAAATGATTAAAAGTATAATTTTAGTCCTTTATCTAAACAAATATATTTTTGTGTAAGGATTGTTTCTGAGCCAAATGATTTACAGAAAAAATTTTAAATTGACGTGAAAATCACATTAAATCTGGAGAGAATTTGAAACAATTGAACAATTTTTGAAGCTCCTTTAAAGGATCTGGCTAACGCCGGAACCTTTGAAAGGGCGCATAAATATCTCAAATATTTCACCACAAGGAATTGTGTTAGAATAGTTGAGACAACAATTCAAAAAGAACAGAACTCATTGCCAAAGATGTGCAAGGTACATACATATAATGAGCCTGAGAAAATTTTGCTTATTTTAAACAATAGGGGGAAACAACCCTTAAAAAGCGTAGAATCGTAACGTAAAATCACACCATCAGATTTAGCGTATCAGAGAACCCTGTTGTAATAGTTTCAAACTCCTGTCTACAAAAATGCGGAATTTTGTATTTTTTGACAGAAGGCAGATCACGAATACGTGTTTATTTGTTTGTTTGTTTTTTTGTTTTTTCACAGGGGTGATCGCATCGCCCCATTGGTCCTACAATCTTGCAAGAGGGCTCATTCTAACGGAAATGAAGAGTTCTAGCGCCCTTTTTAAGTGACCAATAAAACTGGAGGGTATCTAGGCCCCCTCCAACACCAATTATTTTCCCAAAGTCATCGGATTAAAATTCTGAGATAGCCATTTTATTCATCATAGTCGAAAAACCTTAAAACTATTTCTTCGGGGACGACTTACTCCCCCACAGTCCCCGTAGGAGGGGCTACAAGTTACAAACTTTGACCAGTGCTTACGTATAGTAATGTTTATTTGGAACTGTACAGACGTTTTCGGGGGGAGGGGGGTGGAAAGAGGGGGGTATGTTGGGGAACTTTCCTTAGAGGAATTTATCATGGGCGAAAAAAATTTTCATGAAGGGAGCGCAGGATTTTCTAGCATTATTTTTGAAAAAAATAAATATAAAAAAGTTTTTTCAACTGAAAGTAAGGAAAAGTATTAAAACTTAAAACGAACAGAAATTATTAAGCATATGATGGGCTCACCTCCTCCTAATACTCCACTCTTTACGCTAAAGTAATTTTAGTAATTTCAACTATGTATTTTACGGCTTTTGTGATTCAGGGGTCATTCTTAATTAATTGGGACAAAATTCAAGCTTTAATGTAAAGAATGAGGTACTGACAAGGGGGTGAATCCCCTCATATACGTAATAAAAAATTGAGAATACAGAAGTTCGTTATGTAAGCTAATTTATAGGTTACCTATATCTTTTAATAATGAAAACATTCATAAAAAATTAAAAGTTCTAGTTGCCTTTTTAAGTAGCCAAAAAATCGGAGGGTAACTAGGCTTCCTCCCCCGCTCTTTTTTTTCTCAAAATCATTCGATCGAAACTAGGAGAAAGCCATTTAGCCGAAAAAATAAATATACAAATTTCGTTTTAATTATTCATCTGCGGAGAGCCAAAATCAAAACATGCATTGATTCAAAAACGTTCAGATATTAATTAAAAAAACATGTTTTTTTTTAACAGAAAGTAAGGAACGGAATTAAAACTTAAAAAAAACAGAAATTACTTCGCATATGAAAGGGGCTGCTTCTTCATCAACGCCCCGCTCTTTACGCTAAAGTTTTTTACCGTTTAAAAAGTAGAGTTAAGAGAGAGAGTCAAACTTTAGCGTAAAAAGAGGGGCGTTGATGAGGAAACAGCCACTGATGAGGAAACAGCAGTTTGAACCTCTCTGCTAGTGATGGTGGACCTTTTGTTGTAGTGAGCTAGGCGAGAGGCCTCCGTGGCAGTCCTTTCAAAGATGTCGTTGACAAAGCTATTCATGATGCTCATGGCCTTACTGGAAACACCAGTTTCGGGGTGCACTTGCTTGAGAACAGGGCTGTTCTGTGCTGTCATGACTGCATTTTCCAGGGTTACTTGCAGGGCTGCCAAATTTTTTTTTAAGGAGTGAGTCATATTTTTTCCAAAAATGTGCTTTTTGTGTCATCTCAGATTCGATAATGTGTCACAAAATGTGTCATTTTTTTTGCCACAAGTGGTATCATATTTAATTGTCAAATCTTTATTTAGATTTTTCAATATATAATCTTTTCCAAATCAGCTCAAAAAGGAGTAAACTTAACCTTATCCTATTATCTTGGGATCATGACCTTTTTATGGCGTCATGAAAGAAATAGAAACATTCGATTAAGTTAATGTTACACCCAATGAATTTGTGTCTGAGCGGCCAACGAGGCAAGTTTACATTTATAAAAATTTTAGGGACAATCAATTCCGACAGTTAACTGAAAATAGACTTTTCGTATGACGTCGTAATCGTAATCGGCTCTATACATAATCGGCTTTATTGGCTAAGCTTTTTATTTAACAAATATGTAAGCCATTCAACCAGCTTCAATGTAGTATTTTTGTCATATTTGTTGGTGCCTTTTTAAACCAGACGGATTATTCCGAAGGAAAGACATCTCTGGATATTTGTAATCTTGTCCGAGGTGGGATACCTTTCCTGTACTCCTAAAAATGGGAGTTGTTGCTTATGCATACAGCTTTGGTAAACTGCATGCTGTTTACTTTTTACTATTAAGTATGTACCAGTTGGCTACATCAAATACTCAATCAAAAAGCCTATTAAGATCGGATATTCAGCGTACATTTCGATTTAAAATTTCTGCATATGGCTGTTTTCTTCACGTGGTTTGAATTTTAAATATGGTGATGGCATCTGTCCTGTATTCCGCACTGTTTGTTTACTACTGCCACCGTTAGGTAGTGCTATTCCCTTCCATTAGTTTGTAGCTTTCATGGAGGTATAAAATTGAAATTTTACTTTACTTTTAAAAAACAAGACTTGGATGAAAAAAAGTGTCATTTTTTTAAACAGAATGTGTCATTTCTGTCGATTGTGTCATTTTTTACAGAAGAATGTGTCATTTTCGTCGATTGTGTCATCATTTCGACTGAATGTGTCATTGTGGCACGCAACATCAAATTGTGCCATTATGACACAAAATGTGTCAGTTTGAAAGCCCTGGAGGAGAGGCCAGAGCTATGAAAATTTCCAAGGTTGACTTGGGTATATAAAAATAAATCCTAGTGGTTTTTTCTAACAAGGTTCGAAAACAATAAGAAATTCAATGTTGAATCAAGTAATTACGGGCCAAAAAATCATATGATGCGAAAACATATTCAATGAACAGCAATTCATGGGCAACTTTAATGACATGCTACTAAAACTACATCCGCAGAAAATAACATAAATATTCAGTAATCAGGCCCAAAAATAATTGTAATGTAGCTGAATAGTCGATCAATTGATGTAGCCAAAGGCACCCCTATTCAAATATTTCAAGAAGCTTAGCGGTAGTGAAGGAATTCTTAGTTTGATATGTTGCGAATGCAATTGACTTGATAAAATGTGTGGTGACCAAGGGCATTTCACTTTTTTAAGACTAGCCTTTGTGACTTAATTTAAATTTCAGCAATTTGATTCGATTCCTAGTTCAATTTAAAAGCCAATTAGTTTCGATAATTACAGAGTATTTTCAAAAACAAAATGCATCAGGAATTCAATCAGTTTATGCAATTTAATTTAATTATGGCAACTGGTCATTGATACCATCATTTGCTTTAACACCTGACTAAAAAAAACAAAATGTGTTTATTTAAGAGATGTTCTGGAGAAAATTCCAGAACCATTCTCTGTAAAGTATACGCTCAACTCTCTCCGTAATATTTCAAACATGTCAGCTTGTCAGTAAATTAATTTTTTTCAATACGGCCCAACAATCCAATTTACTTGGTCTTAACAAAAACAATTTGTATACTTTTCTCTTTCAGCTCACAATTTGCAACGTAGTTTAGGCTCAAAGGAAGAAACCTTGTCAATGTGTGGACATGGGTCCGCGAGAACGCAGTTCTCCACTATCAAAAATTACGCAGTGGAGCTACCCCCATTTGGGGTAATCACAGGGGTCAGCCAATCCGAAGTGCAATGGAAAGACCTCACCCTGGGAGCGCCTCCTTCATGATCAAGGCAGCTCCCCAGCCAGGTAATTATTAATTCTTCAGAATCTAACATTTTACTAATATCTTTCGACATAAATCCGGTTGCTTTGAATGCCACTCAGAAACTCTAATTTATTAAACAGATGCAGCTTTTTGTCCTTTTCATTTGTCATTTACTTGATTAATTCTATAATTCCATCCTATTACTAACAATGTAGCCAGAAGACTGTCTTGAAGAATAGATGGCCTTCAAGTATAATTCTAGTAAGGAGAATTTGATCTAAGCTTATTAAACAACTCTAAGGTTCGAACTATGGAAAAGTAGGGGCAAAATTTGGTATGGAGCTGGGAGGGGCAACTGCCCCTCCCCACCCCTTTCTGAAATTTAGTTTCTTCCAAAATTTTGTCAAAACTAATGTAATCCTATAAATTCAAGCATATACAGAAACACATCAATTTTTTTTTTTGAACTAGCTTTATAGTCCTTTTAGAGTACTAAATAGTACCTCTGTGGTACCAAATGGCTTCTATTTAGTTTTTACTGCCTTTTTCACTTGATTTTGGAAAAAGGGTTCCAACTTTGCCCCTCCATCCCCATCAAGTTTGGATTTTGACGAAATTATGCCGCTGTAGAAAAGCAAAAGAAATAGAAAAAAAAGTCCTATAAGAAGGACTCGAGCTAAAAGGACTTAGTAGAAACAAAGTTGTACGAGGAAAGTTGCATTCCAAGATGGTGGTATCTTTTGATTTTTCAAGGGCAGGAGATCAATCGCCTTAAGCAGTAATAGCGTGTATTGATTTGAGTTAGCTTTGTTCAGATTTCTTGTGCAATGCTTTGCCTTTTACTTTTTAGCCTAAATAAATTACCTGGCTATGCTGTAAGGATAATAAATCCAGAAATAATTACTTTCTAAGACGAAACAAAAGAGAACTAAACGTAGCTTGGACTTGGCTCGCTTTTACACCATCTAAGGGCTTAAGAGATAAATACAAGAATCGTTTCCATCCAATCTCGTACAGGCCCATTGGCCCAGCAATCACAAAGTATTCTCCTTCTGGAGACAAAATAGATTTCTGTAAAATTTAGAACGGTTCTGCAGGAAAAGCCTGCTAAAGAAACAAGGGCCAGTCCTGACCATACCAATTCCTTGTACCAAAATATGCATTCTTGTAGAATGCATTTCAGTCATTTCAATCATCATGCTGTTAGAATGCCATACTTCAGACTCCCCGAATGTATCAACAAAGATCACACAGGGATTTTGTGACTTAGGCTCCAGGCTTTTCCATCCTCACAACAGACCGGTTTCTTGGTCTCCCTTCACATGGACAATCGCCTGTTGATTCTCTTTTCCCTTCACACAGAGAATTGTCTTTTGAATCGTGTTCTCCCCCTAGACAGAGTATTGTGTCTAAAAACCAATAGAATACCCAAATGAAAGGATTTGCCCCAGTAAGATCTCAAAACTCCTCATTTTAGAGGAACCAACCCCTAAACCGAATGGAAATACGGTTCCTAGACGAGGGAGGAATGAGGACCCTAAGATAATATAGACTCAAGAGCACCCAGGACTTGGCACGCTATTGCACCAAACCAAGAGTGCCTTCAAGCATCCCTTGCCCGCTTAAAAGTAGCTTCCCTTGGATGTAATCTGAAAAAGATAACAACAAACATTTAGCCAGCCACTTGTCAACTGAAGAGCTGTAGGCAACTAGGCAACTAACAACACTAATCACGTCTATTTCACTATAAACATAGCCTATTTAGACACCCCTAGAAGCTGTGCCATACTTCAAAATTACTGTCCCTTTTTGCTATCTGCCCATAATTTCACAATTTGTATTATATTTTTGAAAAGATTGGATTTTTGTTCATAAATGACTTCAATTATTCTGCGTTTTCCATGGTTACTTGCAGGGCTGCCAAATTTTTTTTTAAGGAGTGTGTCATATTTTTTCCAAAAATGTGCTTTTTGTGTCATCTCAGATTCGATAATGTGTCACAAAATGTGACATTTTTTTTGCCACAAGTGGTATCATATTTAACTGTCAAATCTGTATTTAGAGTTTTGAATATATAATCTTTTCCAAATCAGTTCAAAAAGGAGGAAACTTAACCTTATCCTATTATCTTGGGATCATGACTTTTTTATGGCGTCATGAAAGAAATAGAAACATTCGATTAAGTTAAAGTTACACACAATGAATTTGTGTCTGAGCGGCCAACGAGGCAAGTTTACATTTATAAGAATTTTAGGGACAATCAATTCTGACAGTAAATTGAAAATAGACTTTTCGTATGACGTCGTAATCGTAATCGGCTCTATACATAATAAGCTTTATTGGCTAAGCTTTTTATTTACTCAATATGTAAGCCATTCAACCAGCTTCAATGTAGTATTTTTGTCATATTTGTTGGTGCCTTTTTAAACCAGACGGATTATTCCGAAGGAAAGACATCTCTGGATATTTGTAATCTTGTCCGAGGTGGGATACCTTTCCTGTACTCCTAAAAATGGGAGCTGTTGCTTATGCATACAGCTTTGGTAAACTGCATGCTGTTTACTTTTTACTATTAAGTACGTACCAGTTGGCTACATCAAATACTCAATCAAAAAGCCTATTAAGATCAGATATTCAGCGTACATTTCGATTTGAAATTTCTGCATATGGCTGTTTTCTTCACGTGGTTTGAATTTTAAATATGGTGATGGCATCTGTCCTGTATTCCGCACTGTTTATGTACTACTGCCACTGTTAGGTAGTGCTATTCCCTTCCATTAGTTTGTAGCTTTCATGGAGGTATAAAATTGAAATTTTACTTTGCTTTAAAAAAACAAGACTTGGATGACAAAAATGTGTCATTTTTGTCGATTGTGTCATTTTTTATTGAAAAATGTGTCATTTTCGTCGATTGTGTCATCATTTCAACTTAATGTGTCATTGTGTCACGCAACATCAAATTGTGTCATTTTGACACAAATTATGTCAATTTGGCAGCCCTGTTTGAGAACTTTGTAAATGTAAATGGCGTAGCTTTCCTTCCTCTTTCGTTTCATTTTCTTATCAGTTTTAGTTATGTTTTTCTGTGCCTTTCCAGCTTTCTTTGCTGCTTTTCCTTAAGTTTTAGGTGCCATGATCAGTGATTCCTTGACAAAATCTAGTTTTCGACTGGATAGTGTTTGTAAAATTCGATCCGGTTTTATACAAGCTACAATTCTCACACAAATTTGTTTTCAGAGGAACTCAAGCTCTTGGCTCCAGTATAAATAGTTTGCGCTTTTGTTATTCAGAAACAGACAGCCTTGTGAATTTGTGGTGATTGTAGTCAAAGCGAATTTTGTAACCAAGAAATCATGTCAGGAAGAGGAAAGGGTGGAAAAGTGAAAGGAAAGGCAAAGTCTCGTTCAAATAGGGCCGGTCTTCAATTCCCAGTTGGAAGAATCCCCTGTCTTCTGAGAAAGGGCAACTATGCGGAGCGAGTTGGTGCAGGGGCACCCGTATACCTTGCAGCAGTGATGGAGTATTTGGTGGCCGAGGTCCTTGAGCTCGCGGGCAATGCTGCACGAGACAACAAAAAAACTCGCATCATTCCTCGTCACCTTCAGCTTGCCATTAGGAACGACGAAGAACTGAACAAGCTCCTGTCGGGCGTTACCATTGCTCAAGGAGGTGTTTTGCCCAACATTCAAGCAGTCCTTCTACCAAAGAAAACTGAAAAACCGGCAAAGGCTTAAATGAACTTCGGCCCTGCTTCAAGATACCCAACGGCCCTTTTAAGGGCTACCAATACATTGAAAAACAATGTAGCACGTGACCACCTGGAAAGGACAAACCTATGAAAAGAAAATAAACTGAATCTAAAAAGGGACCTTCACATTTAATTAGTAACAAATGCGCAAGAATTTACTGGAGGCAGGGGACATATTTTTTTTTCTTCTTAAAAAACTTATAAATTGTACCCCGACAAAATCTAAATAAATTTTTGAGACTTGCCCTTTTATTAAAAGAAATAAAGTTTGCTCGCACATTGATCTAGTTACAATGCATAGGAATTTATTATAGGAGAGGGAGCTCACTTCCCCCAAAAACCAATAGATTTTACTACGAAAATCGATGAGCTGTTTGAAAAACAAGAGCCTTCTAATTTGACAAATCTAAATTAGGAAGCTATAGGGTTGTCATCAAAGGTAGAAAAATTTTGGGGGCTTCCAGCTTTGTTTCGGAAGGAAAAAAGTTGAAAAAAAAATTAAATGAATAAACATGGTTTGATTCTTTCTAAATGTTATTCTACTGAAACAATGCTTCATGAACTCGCTAAAATTTGGCATTTTTTTTATTTCTTTTCACTTTGTTGACCATCAACTATTTTGTTACAAAATCTCTCAGCCATACCACGTTGAAAGTACCCAGTCTCGTCAGATCCTGGAAGTCACACAACGTCGGGCCCGGTCAGTACTTGGATGGGTGACCGCCTGGGAACACCGGGTGCTGTTGGCGTTTTCTTTTTTTATTTTACAAGATATTTTTTTATTTTTTATTATTTTATTATTTTTTACAAGAAAAAAAAGAAGAAAAAGACTAAATGGGACATCTCCTTGATTCCCATCCATCTGTAATAAATAATTTTGAGTCATCTGTTTTGGCTTAGGTGATAAACCAGTAAATGAAGTTGACAAATTGAATGGCCACAACAGTTGACTCACATTTATTTAAGCCAATAAACAAAGTCCAAAATTGTAACCAAAGTGACATTATAAGCTCCCCAAAATATTTTAGTTGACCATTCGAGCAACGAAATCAAGTTGAAAGCCATCAAGAAACAGACAGTTTTCACTGGCTAATTCTCCTATGCCGGGATTGGTTCTTTAGCCCTTGGGGCATCTCCTTGAGTCCCATCTATCGGTAACATATATTGAAGGCTTATAATATCACAATTTTTGACTTAACTTATTTTTTGGCTCATCAGCTAAGCCAAAACAACAGTTGACTACCACTCATTCCTGATTTCTGAAAAGTTGACGTGTAATTCAGTATATTCCATTGGGGGCACTTTACCTCTAATTAGCATGAGTGGCATGTCCAAATCCTCGTCAAATATTTTGTGGGCTCAACTCCCTTGCAAAGTTCAAAGTGCCTTGGTCTTTCAATAGCATCTATAGCAAAATTCTACTTGTTCCTTCAATAGCGCCGCGTAAACAACTGACTTACTTTAAAGTTAGTCTTTGATTTGTCCATGTCCAAATCCTCTTCATATGTTTTCGGGTCCATCAATGCTCAAATTGCTCTAGTCTTTCAATAGCATCTATAGCAAAATCTACTAATTCCTTCAATAGCGCCGCGTCAACAACTGACTAAAATCAAAGACTTACTTTAAAGTTAGTCTTTGATTTGTCCATGTCCAAATCCTCTTTATATGTTTTCGGGCTCAACTCCATTGCAAAGTTCAAATTGCCTTAGTCTTTCAATAGCATCTACCTACATAGCAAAAGTCTACTGGTTCCTTCAGTAGCGCCACGTAAACAACTGATTTCAATCAAAGACCAACTTTTAAAGTTGTTCCTTCATCAGCGCCGCGTCAACGACTCTCTCAAATATGATTTTTTATATGAAAGCGGTCGTCCCCTCATCAACCTCTCGCTCTTTACGCTAAAGTTTTTTACTTTTCTAAAAGAAGAATTGTGAGAAAGAGTCAAACTTTAGCGTAAAGAGCGAGGCGTTGAAGAGGGGACAACCCTTTGCATATAAGGAATAATTTCTGTTCGTTTTAAGTTTTAATATCGCTAGTTACTTGCAGTTAAAAAAAAACTTGTTTTTTTATCTAATAATAAAAAAAGAGACCATGTCTTTTACTATCTTTTAAATCACCTTAATCATCTTGATAGCAACCTCTTATTTTTAAAATTGGAACTGGCTTTAAAAGTTTTGGGTTATCTGAGGTTCCAAGTATGTCACAATTACTTGGGGGGGGGGGGTCCGTGGAATTTATATAAACCACGTAGACATGAGAAATAGCTTTTAAATCAGCTCTTAAGCATCTCTCTATGATGTTCTAGTAACTTGCTAGGTCAGAAAAAAAGAATGTTTTAGCATTTTTTAACTCTTAGTTACTATGGGCTATGGTTTGCTCTTTACTAGGCCCTATGACAAAGAGCTCATTGGAAATTCTCCCAAGAAAGTAGTTAACATTGAAATCTGTGAAATCTAAGAGAAGGTAGAATTTTTAAAAGCCTATTCAATGCAATTAATAGCCAATAACTGAGCCATCAAACATCTATCTAGGGTAATGTGGTAGCAAGCTAATGTTTCAGTAGCTTACTGATGAGCAGACGATTTACGAAAATTACTAAGGGGGCTAGGAGGGGTTCTTGTAAACCTCCAGCGAAGGGTTCTGGAACCTAACTATTAAAATAGTACCTGTTTTGTGCTTCGAAGCTTTTCCACTTAAGAAGTGGCACCAGATGTGTTCTTTTCAGTGCGATATCACACTTACAAATGGTAAAATTGATAATAAATTAAGCACGTATATATGAGCAATAGCTTGCAAATGAGTCATTAAACATCACTCTTATCAGTTCTGCTAGCCCATTGGCCCCAGCTTTTCCACTTGAGAAACGGCAGCAAGAGTCTTAGCAATATTTGGAACATGCTGATGGTGGAATTTATATGGGGGACGTAAATATGAGCAATAACTTGTATATGAGCTACAAAAGATTTGTTTACAATGTTCTGATAGCCTGCTAGCGCCATATGCTAGCCATATGGCCATATGGCCTGCTAGCCATATGGCATTTACAGATTTGAAAGAGTCATTAAGCCACTTTATGATATTCAGGTAGTCCACTGGGCCTGTTGAAAAAAAAGAGAAAAAGAAAAAGAAAAAATGAAATGAAAAAAAATGAGAATGAAAGAAAAAATGAAATGAAAAAAAAAGGAGACAGATCAGTGCTGCTGATGTAAAAATGTGATTTTCCTTTTTATTCAAGGTAATTTCACTATTCACTGTAATTTCCCTGTATAAGGCTTTTGACCATGATTATTCCAATAGTACACTTTTAATTTTGATCTGACGCCGTTTTTGAGGGGTTAAAGGTTTTTTTTCGAAATCACCATGAATTTTTTTCGCATAAAGTTTTAATTTTAAGACGAATCAAAATAATAATTACCATTCCTGAGTCAATGCAAGATGGCAATTTTTTTAACTAGGTAGTATTTTTCAAATTTATTTTTAATTTTTGGTTACTATGGGCTGTGGTTCGCTCTTTACTAGGTTGCAGCTACCGCTGCAATCATGATAAAAGATTCTTCTGTAAAAACAATAGAGAAATGAATAAATGCTTACAAAGAAACAAAAAGTAACGCATTTGTAGGGGTTTTATTACCTAGCAGCTAGGGCAAGGATTCAAATTGATTGCAGAGCCACAAACGTTTGTCATATAAAAGTATAATTCGGTAAAATAGAAACACATTGTATGTATTCAGCATGGCCACCATGCTTGTAAACTTCTTTTTTTTATATTAAATATATATTTTTTCTTTTTTTTTCATATTGCCATAAGGTTCCGACAGAATTTGATAGACAAAGTTTGTTATTTCACGGAAACTATGGACCTCTGGTCGAATAGATGGTTGCAGTAATAGATTTTGGAAAGTGGCGTATAATTCAGGCCTTACCAGTAAACGCGTGGCACCTGGTTAAAAAGAAATCACAAATGGATTGTTGGAAGCACAAGTGGAAGCATAAAGTGGGCTCACGGTCTTTCAAACATTTCCGCAGCCCTTTCCAAGTTTTTTTTTTTTTTTAGAAAGACAGGTTTTCCATATTATAAAGTTAGTACAGAGCCCTACCAATATCCCAGTACCCCTAGCACTTGCAATTTTTCAGCAAAAAGCTCTGTATGTTACATCTTGTGTGAAATGAGATAGCCCAAAGATGTTTATTTGTTTATGATTCGAGAATCAAAGTGCATAAAAGGCCTTTCAATTTGTTCTGTCTTCTTGTATTATCAAAATTTAAGAGCAAAAGTAGGCATCTCGCACTTTTTCTTTTACTGGGATGTTTCGGGATGAAATTGCCTTTTTTGAGGCATCTCTCTCCCTAACTACATACAACACAATAAGAGAACCCTATTGTAGGAGTTCAAGTGCCTTTCTAAGTTTAGTAATTTGTTCATTGCATATAGATAGTATTTGTTATTGGGAAATATACGGACATTTTTCGCGGTGGAGTTTCCTGCAGGGAGAAGGGATTGTCTGAGGAATTTCCAGTAGGAAGAAATCTTAGGATAATTTTCTTTCAGCGAAGATGCATCTTCCATGAGGGGGTACTTTTCGAATGGGGGGGGGATTTCCAAGGGGGATTTTTTCCTAGGGGTATTTTCTGCTGGGGATAAATTCCAAGGGGCTATGTTTGGGAAGGGTATATTCCAGGGAGATATTTTCTGTCGGGGAGGTTGTTTTCCAGGGAGGACGCGAGGTAAATGCCTGTAGCCACTGCTCCCCTTGATTCCAAAAATGTGTATTTGTATATCTGCTAAATATGCTCCATTTCTCCGTAGTTTCATTGGAAAAATAATTTTTTTTTTACATAAATGTTGACAAAACAGAAAAGATTGTCTCATAGATTTTGTATCGTATATTTTACCAGCCCCCCGCCCTCCTAAGTTTCATTTACAGTAATGATTGATTTTAGAGGTTCATTCCAATGAATACTTATAGATATAGTGCTCTTTTAAGTGAATCAATTTCTTAGAATTAAAGTTTTTAAAAATAAATTCCATTAGAGAAGCATTCCTCACCTTTTTTGGTCAAATACGACTATGAATTCGAAATCTAAAATATGACAAATTAATTTGCTTGCCATATAGTACATTATTAAAACTTTTAAAATACTTTTTCGTCAACGATAAAGATTTTATAAATTATTAAAATGATTAAAAGTATAATTTTAGTCCTTTATCTAAACAAATATATTTTTGTGTAAGGATTGTTTCTGAGCCAAATGATTTAAAGAAAAAAATTTAAATTGACGTGGAAATCGCCTTAAATCTGAAGATAAACTAGAATTAAGAACTGAACAATTTTTGAAGCTCCTTTAAAGGATCTGGCTAATGCCGGAACCTTTGAATGGGCGCATAAATATCTCAAATATTTCATCACAAGGAATTGTGTTGGAATAGTTGAAACAACAATTCAAAAAGAACAGAACTCATTGCTAAAGATGAGCAAGGTATATACATATAATGAGCCTGAGAAAATTTTGATTATTTTAAAAAATAGGGGGAAACAACCCCTAAAAGTCGTAGAATCGTAACGTAAAATCACACCATCAGATTTAGCGTATCAGAGAACCCTGTTGTAATAGTTTCAAACCTCTGTCTACAAAAATGCGGAATTTTGTATTTTTTGACAGAAGGCAGATCACGAATACGTGTTTATTTGTTTGTTTGTTTTTTTATTGTTTTGTTTTTTCACAGGGGTGATCGCATCGCCCCATTGGTCCTACAATCTTGCAAGAGTGCTCATTCTAACGGAAATGAAGAGTTCTAGCGCCCTTTTTAAGTGACAAAAAAACTGGAGGGTACGTAGGCCCCCTCCCACACCAATTATTTTCCCAAAGTCACCGGATTAAAATTCTGAGATATCCATTTTATTCATCATAGTCGAAAAACCTTAAAACTATTTCTTTGGGGACGACTTACTCCCCCACAGTCCTCGTAGGAGGGGCTACAAGTTACAAACTTTGACCAGTGCTTACGTATAGTAATGTTTATTTGGAACTGTACAGACATTTTCGGGGGGGGGGGGTGGAAAGAGGGGGGTATGTTGGGGAACTTTCCTTAGAGGAATTTATCATGGGCGAAAAAAAATTTCATGAAGGGAGCGCAGGATTTTCTAGCATTATTTTTGAAAAAAATGAAAAAATAAATATAAATAGTTTTTTCAACTGAAAGTAAGGAAAAGTATTAAAACTTAAAAAGAACAGAAATTATTAAGCATATGATGGGCTCACCTCCTCCTAATACTCCGCTCTTTACGCTAAAGTAATTTTAGTAATTTCAACTATTTATTTTACGGCTTTTGGGATTCAGGGGTCATTCTTAAGAAATTGGGACAAAATTCAAGCTTTAATGTAAAGAATGAGGTACTGACAAGGGGGTGAATCCCCTCATATACGTAATAAAAAATTGAGAATACAGAAGTTTGTTATGTAAGCTAATTTATAGGTTACCTATATCTTTTAATAATGAAAACATTCATAAAAAATTAAAAGTTCTAGTTGCCTTTTTAAGTAGCCAAAAAATCGGAGGGTAACTAGACTTCCTCCCCTGCTCTTTTTTTTCTCAAAATCATTCGATCGAAACTAGGAGAAAGCCATTTAGCTGAAAAAATAAATATACAAATTGCGTTTTAATTATTCATCTGCGGAGAGCCAAAATCAAAACAGATATTAATTAAAAAAAACATGTTTTTTTAACAGAAAGTAAGGAACGGCATTAAAACTTAAAACAAACAGAAATTACTTCGCATATGAAAGGGGCTGCTTCCTCATCAACGCCCCGCTCTTTACGCTAAAGTTTTTTACCGTTTTAAAAAGTAGAGTTAAGAGAGAGAGTCAAACTTTAGCGTAAAAAGAGGGGCGTTGATGAGGAAACAGCCCCTTTCATATACGAAGTAATTTCTGTTCGTTTTAAGTTTTAACGCAGCTCCTTACTTTCTGTTAAAAAAAACTTGTTTTATTTTATTTAATTTATTTAAGAAACAAAACCCACGCAGGTTTGCTACTTAATAACATTACAGGAAATGACAACAAGCTATTATTAATCTGTATCATTTCAAGCAGTAAACACCAGCTTATTATTTATGTTATTATTTAAATCCGACATAAAGGCAAGTTTTTCCCTTTCCATGTTTCATGCTTTCATGGCTTTCATTTATAGCTTTCATGGAGGTAGAAAATTGAAATTTTACTTTTCTTTTAAAAAACAAGACTTGGAGGACAAAAAAGTGTCATTTTTGTCGATTGTGTCATTTTTTATTGAAAAATGTGTCATTTTCTTCGATTATGTCATCATTTCGACTTAATGTGTCATTGTGTCACGCAACATCAAATTGTGTCATTTTGACACAAAATGTGTCAATTTGGCAACCCTGGTTACTTGGTCTGACAACCCTAATCAAGAGATAAGTAATCTTGAAATGTTAAAATATACAACAATAGTGTAGACGAGTCTGCCTTTCGGCATTCAAAAATTTGTTAAGACTCATCAAGCGCCCCTCCCCATGGTAATCTTTAGTAAAAGGCGAAAAATTAAATCGATATGAGGAGAAGCCAGAGCTATGAAAATTTCTAAGGTTGACTTGGGTATATAAAAATTAATCCTCGTGGTTTCTAACAAGGTTTGAAAACAATAAGAAATTCAATGTTGAATCAAGTAATTACGGGCCAAAAAATCATATGATGCGAAAACATATTCAATGAACAGCAATTCATGGGCAACTTTAATGACATGCTACTTAAACTACATCCGCAGAAAATAACATAAATATTCAGTAATCAGGCCCAAAAATAATTGTAATGTAGCTGAATGGTCGATCAATTGTTGTAGCCAAAGGCCCCCCTATTAAAATATTCCAAGAAGCTTAGCGGTAGTGAAGGAATTCTTAGTTTGATATGTTGCCAATGCAATTGACTTGATAAAATGTGTAGTGACCAAGGGCATTTCACTTTTTAAGACTAGCCTTTGTGACTTAATTTAAATTTCAGCAATTTGATTCGATTCCTAGTTCAATTTAAAAGCCAATTAGTTTCGATAATTACAGAGTATTTTCAAAAACAAAATGCATCAGGAATTCAATCAGTTTAGGCAATTTAATTTAATTATGGCGACTGGTCATTGATACCATCATTTGCTTTAGCACAAGACTAAGAAAAACAAAATGTGTTTATTTAAGCGATGTTCTGGAGAACATTCCAGAACCATTTTCTGTAAAGCATACGCTCAACTCTCTCCGTAATATTTAAAACATGTCAGCTTGTCAGTAAATTAATTTTTTTCAATACGGCCCAACAGTCCAATTTACTTGGTCTTAACACCAACAATTTGTATACTTTTCTCTTTCAGCTCACAATTTGCAACATAGTGTAGACTCAAAGGAAGAAACCTTTTCAATGTGTGGACAGGGGTCCGCGTGAACGCAGTCCCCCACTACCAAAAATTACGCTGTTGAGTTACCCCCATTTTGGGTAATCACAGGGGTCAGCCAATTCGAAGTGCAATGGAAAGGCCTCACCCTGGGAGCGCCTCCTTCATGATCAAGGCAGCTCCCCAGCCAGGTAAGTATGAATTCTTCAGAATCTAACATTTTACTAATATCTTTCGACATAAATCCGGTTGCTTTGAATGCCACTCCGAAACTCTAATTTATTAAACAGATGCAACTTTTTGTCCTTTTCATTTGTCATTTACTTGATTAATTCTATAATTCCATCCTATTACTAACAATGCAGCCAGAAGACTGTCTTGAAGAATAGATGGCCTTCAAGTATAATTCTAGTAAGGAGAATTTGATCTAAGCTTATTAAACAACTCTAAGGTTCGAACTATGGAAAAGTAGGGGTAAAATTTGGTATGGAACTGGGAGGGGCAACTGCCCCTCCCCACCCCTTTCTGAAATTTAGTTCCTTCCAAAATTTTGTCAAAACTAATGTAAACCTATAAATTCAAGCATCTACAGAAACACATCATTTTTTTTTTTTTTTGAACTAACTTTATAGTCCTTTTAGAGTACTAAATAGTACTTTTGTGGTACTAAATGGCTTCTGTTTAGTTTTTACTGCCTTTTTCATTTGATTTTGGAAAAAGGGCTCCAACTTTGCCCCTCCATCCCCTTCAAGTTTGGATTTTGACGAAATTATGCCGCTGTAGAAAAGCAAAAGAAATGGAAAAAAAGTCCTATAAGAAGGACTCGAGCTAAAAGGACTTCGTAGAAACAAAGTTGTACGAGGAAAGTTGCATTCCAAGATGGTGGTATCTTTTGATTTTTCAAGGGCAGAAGATCAATCGCCTTAAGCAGTAATAGTGTGTATTGATTTGAGGTAGCTTTGTTCAGATTTCTTGTGCAATGCTTTGTCTTTTACTTTTTAGCCTAAATAAATTACCTGGCTATGCTGTAAGGATAATAAATCCAGAAATAATTACTTTCTAAGACGAAACAAAAGAGAACTAAATGTAGCTTGGACTTGGCTCGCTTTTACACCATCTAAGGGCTTAAGAGATAAATACAAGAATCGTTTTCATCCAATCTCGTACAGGCCCATCAATCACAAAGTCTTCTCCCTCTGGAGACAGAATAGATTTCTGTAAAATTTAGGACGGTTCTGCGGGAAAAGCCTGCTAACGAAACAAGGGCCAGTCCTGACCATACCGATTCCTTGTACCAAAATATGTTGTAGAATGCATTTCAGTCATTTCACATTCCGTTTGAAAAGTATTTCAGTCATTTCGTTGGCCCGGTATTGCAGTATCTCCGGGATGACGCAGTACCACGCGTGAAGGGAGCGGAGCAAGCCCCGACATCCCTCCGGTTTCCAAAAATCAGTTTAATATTCTGAGCCCCATGTAGGGGCCGTATCAGATATTAAACTGATAGGAACAAATACTACACTTTGATCTTAGCCAAAAGGCCGAGAAGCGATAATTCAACAAGGATTGTCAAAGTTATTATAAGAATACGAGTAACGTCTTTCCTTCGGAATAATCCGTCTGGTTTAAAAAGGCACCAACAAATATGACAAAAATACTACATTGAAGCTGGTTGAATGGCTTACATATTGAGTAAATAAAAAGCTTAGCCAATAAAGCTTATTATGTATAGAGCCGATTACGATTACGACGTCATACGAAAAGTCTATTTTCAATTCGCTGTCGGAATTGATTGTCCCTAAAATTTTTATAAATGTAAACTTGCCTCGTTGGCCGCTCAGACACAAATTCATTGGGTGTAACATTAACTTAATCGAATGTTTCTATTTCTTTCATGACGCCATAAAAAGGTCATGATCCCAAGATAATAGGATAAGGTTAAGTTTACTCCTTTTTGAACTGATTTGGAAAAGATTATATATTCAAAACTCTAAATAAAGATTTGACAATTAAATATGATACCACTTGTGGAAAAAAAATGACACATTTTGTGACACATTATCGAATCTGAGATGACACAAAAAGCACATTTTTGGAAAAAATATGACACACTCCTTAAAAAAAAATTTGGCAGCCCTGACTATAGAGAGACATCAAAAGAGTACCGAACTCTTGATACGGAAATTGCCGTTTCAGAGACATGTGCGAGAGATCGCCCAGGATTTCAAAACTGACTTAAGGTTCCAGAGCTCGGCTGTGATGGCCCTACAAGAAGCCAGTGAGGCGTACCTAGTTGGACTTTTTGAGAATACCAACTTGTGCGCCATTCACGCCAAGAGGGTGACCATCATGCCAAAAGACATTCATCTTGCCCGTCGTATCCGTGGCGAGAGAGCTTAAGTGCCCTTATTCTATATAACTGATTCTTAACCAACGGCCCTTTTAAGGGCCACTACTTGGTTCAAACAAACACGTGAAATATCCTTAAACAACATTATTGTGCTGCTAGAAAAAAGAAAGGAAAGAAGCTTGAAACAATAACAAAGTGGTTGAAATCATTAATAAAGACCTCATTATTGATAAAATGGGTCATAGATTCGGTGTGGCATTCAACAAAATCTAATTAAAAAGAACCATATACAAACGCAAAATTAGGCCAGCATCCAGAAATTTCCAAGAGACCTATTAAAAGGCTTTCTATGGTTTCCAAGGGAAAGTGTTGGAAAAAGCCACCCCCCCCCATTCTCTTCCAACTATCCGTCGATATTACTTTCTATACTAGCAAATTGAGACCAACCACCGAAAAAGGGAATTTTGAAAATGGAAAGTTGTATTATTGACTTTACCCGAAATTTCACACATCAAAGCTACGAGCAATGAAAGTAATTTGAGAGGTTTTAAAATAGGGTGTTAGCCCTTAAAAGGGCTGTTTGTTAGGGCCCAGCTAATTGGGCGGTAGTAGACGGGAGAAAACACCATATTTGGAGCTTGTGTATTTTGTTACAGCTTTAGTACCTTTGCTAACAGCGTGCTTGGCAAGTTCCCCGGGAAGGAGTAACCTCACAGCAGTTTGAACCTCTCTGCTAGTGATGGTGGACCTTTTGTTGTAGTGATTTAGGCGAGAGGCCTCCGCGGCAATCCTTTCAAAGATGTCGTTGACAAAGCTATTCATGATGCTTATGGCCTTACGGGAAACACCAGTGTCGGGGTGCACTTGCTTGAGAACTTTGTAAATGTAAATGGCGTAGCTTTCCTTTCTCTTTCGTTTCCTTTTCTGATCAGTTTTAGTTAGATTTTTCTGTGCCTTTCCAGCTTTCTTTGCTGCTTTTCCTGAAGTTTTAGGTGCCATAATCAATGATTCCTTGATAAAATCTAGTTTTCGACTGGATAGTGTTTGTAAAATTCGACACGGTTTTATACAAGCTACAGTTTTCGCACAAACTTGTTTTCAGAGCAACTCAAGCTCTTGGCTCCAGTATAAATTGTTTGCGCTTTTGTTATTCAGAAACAGACAGCCTTGTGAATTTGTGGTGATTGTAGTCAAAGCGAATTTCGTAGCCAAGAAATCATGTCAGGAAGAGGGAAGGGTGGAAAAGTGAAAGGAAAGGTAAAGTCTTGTTCAAATAGGGCCGGTCTTCAATTCCCAGTTGGAAGAATCCACCGTCTTCTGAGAAAGGGCAACTATGCAGAGCGAGTTGGTGCAGGGGCACCCATTTACCTTGCAGCAGTGATGGAATATTTGGCGGCCGAGGTCCTTGAGCTTGCGGGCGATGCTGCACGAGACAACAAAAAAAACTCGCATCATTCCTCGTCAACTTCAGCTTGCCATTAGAAACGACGAAGAACTGAACAAGCTCCTGTCGGGCGTTACCATTGCTCAAGGGGGCGTTTTGCCCAACATTCAAGCAGTCCTTCTACCAAAGAAGACTGAAAATCCGGCAAAGGCTTAAATGAACTTCGTCCCTGCTTCAAGACACCCAACAGCCCTTTTAAGGGCTACCAATTAATTGAAAAACAATGTAGCACGTGACCACGTGGAAAGGACAAACCTATGAAAAGAAAATAAACTGAATCTAAAAAGGCAAAAAAATGGGCCTTCACATTTAATTAGTAACAAATGCGCAAGAATTTACTGGAGGCGGGGGACAAATTTTTTTTCTTATTAAAAAACTCATAAATTGTACCCCGACAAAATCTAAATAAATTTTCGAGACTTGCCCTTTTATTAAAAGAAATAAAGTTTGCTCGCACATTGATCTAGTTACAATGCATAGGAATTTATTAGGAGAGGGAGCTCACTTCCCCCAAAAACCAATAGATTTTACTACGAAAATCGATGAGCTGTTTGAAAAACAAGAGCCTTCTAATTTGACAAATCTAAATTAGGAAGCTATAGGGGTGTCATCAAAGGTAGAAAAATTTTGGGGGCTTCCAGCTTTGTTTCGGAAGGAAAAAATTTGAAAAAAAATTAAATGAATAAACATGGTTTGATTCTTTCTAAATGTTATTCTACTGAAACAATGCTTCATGAACTCGCTAAAATTTGGCATTTTTTAATTTCTTTTCACTTTGTTGACCATCAACTATTTTGTTACAAAATATCTCAGCCATACCACGCTGAAAGTACCCAGTCTCGTCAGATCCTGGAAGTCACACAACGTCGGGCCCGGTCAGTACTTGGATGGGTGACCGCCTGGGAACACCGGGTGCTGTTGGCGTTTTCTTTTTTTATTTTAATTATTATTATGATTTCTGTTTTTCCAAGTAAAATAATTTTCCAAAACAGACGCGTTTCCTTATTCAAATAGCACCAAATTGATTATATCTTTTACAAGCAAAAAAAGAAGAAAAAGACTAAATGGGACATCTCCTTGATTCCCATCCATCTGTAATAAATAATTTTGAGTCAACTGTTTTGGCTTAGGTGATAAACCAGTAAATGAAGTTGACTAATTGAATGGCCACAACAGTTGACTCACATTTATTTAAGCCAATAAACAAAGTCCAAAATTGTAACCAAAGTGACATTATAAGCTCCCCAAAATATTTTAGTTGACCATTCGAGCAACGAAATCAAGTTGAAAGCCACCAAGAAACAGACAGTTTTCACTGGCTAATTCTCCTATGCCGGGATTGGTTCTTTAGCCCTTGGGGCATCTCCTTGAGTCCCATCTATCGGTAACATATATTGAAGGCTTATAATATCACAATTTTTGACTTAACTTATTTTTTGGCTCATCAGCTAAGCCAAAACAACAGTTGAATACCACTCATTCCTGATTTCTGAAAAGTTGACGTGTAATTCAGTATATTCCATTGGGGGCACTTTACCTCTAATTAGCATTAGTGGCATGTCCAAATCCTCGTCAAATATTTTGTGGGCTCAACTCCCTTGCAAAGTTCAAAGTGCCTTAGTCTTTCAATAGCATCTATAGCAAAATTCTACTTGTTCCTTCAATAGCGCCGCGTAAACAACTGACTTACTGTAAAGTTAGTCTTTGATTTGTCCATGTCCAAATCCTCTTCATATGTTTTCGGGTCCATCAATGCTCAAATTGCTCTAGTCTTTCAATAGCATCTAATGCAAAATCTACTAATTCCTTCAATAGCGCCGCGTCAACGACTGACTAAAATCAAAGACTTACTTTAAAGTTAGTCTTTGATTTGTCCATATCCAAATCCTCTTTATATGTTTTCGGGCTCAACTCCATTGCAAAGTTCAAATTGCCTTAGTCTTTCAATAGCATCTACCTACATAGCAAAAGTCTACTGGTTCCTTCAGTAGCGCCACGTAAACAACTGATTTCAATCAAAGACCAACTTTTAAAGTTGTTCCTTCAACAGCGCCGCGTCAACGACTCTCTCAAATATGATTTTTTATATGAAAGCGGTCGTCCCCTCATCAACCTCTCGCTCTTTACGCTAAAGTTTTTTACTTTTTTAAAAGAAGAATTGTGAGAAAGAGTCAAACTTTAGCGTAAAGAGCGAGGCGTTGAAGAGGGGACAACCCTTTACATATAAGGAATAATTTCTGTTCGTTTTAAGTTTTAATATCGCTAGTTACTTGCAGTTAAAAAAAAACTTGTTTTTTTTTATCTAATAATAAAAAAAGAGACCATGTCTTTTACTATCTTTTAAATCACCTTAATCATCTTGATAGTTACCTCTTATTTTTAAAATTGGAACTGGCTTTAAAAGTTTTGAGTTATCTGAGGTTCCAAGTATGTCACAATTACTTGGGGGGGGGGTCCGTGGAATTTATATAAACCACGTAGACATGAGAAATAGCTTTTAAATCAGCTCTTAAGCATCTCTCTATGATGTTCTAGTAACTTGCTAGGTCAGAAAAAAAGACTGTTTTAGCATTTTTTAACTCTTAGTTACTATGGGCTATGGTTTGCTCTTTACTAGGTCGCATGACAAAGAGCTCATTGAAAATTCTCCCAAGAAAGTAGTTAACATTGAAATCTTTGAAATCTAAGAGAAGGTAGAATTTTTAAAAGCCTATTCAATGCAATTAATAGCCAATAACTGAGCCATCAAACATCTATCTACGGTAATGTGGTAGCAAGCTAATGTTTCAGTAGCTTACTGATGAGCAGACGATTTACGAAAATTACTAAGGGGGCTAGGAGGGGTTCTTGTAAACCTCCAGCGAAGGGTTCTGGAACCTAATTATTAAAATAGTACCTGTTTTGTGCTTCGAAGCTTTTCCACTTAAGAAGTGGCACCAGATGTGTTCTTTTCAGTGCGATATCACACTTACAAATGGTAAAATTGATAATAAATTAAGCACGTATATATGAGCAATAGCTTTCAAATGAGTCATTAAACATCACTCTTATCAGTTCTGCTAGCCCATTGGCCCCAGCTTTTCCACTTGAGAAACGGCACCAAGAGTCTTAGCAATATTTGGAACATGCTGATGGTGGAATTTATATGGAGGACGTAAATATGAGCAATAACTTGTATATGAGCTACAAAAGATCTGTTTACAATGTTCTGATAGCCTGCTAGCGCCACCCCATGAGAAATGGCAAAAAATTGCCATTTTAGTGCCATATGGCACTTGCAGATTTGAAAGAGTCATTAAGCCACTTTATGATATTCAGGTAGCCTACTGGGCCTGTTGAAAAAAAAAAGAAAGAAAGAAAGAAAGAAACAGGAGACAGGTTAGTGCTGCTGATGTAAAAATGTGATTTTCCTTTTTTTTCAACAGGCCCAGTAGGCTATTCACTATAGGCCCACTATTCAACAGGCCCACTATTCACTGTAATTTCCCTGTATAAGGCTTTTGACCATGATTATTCCAATAGTACACTTTTAATTTTGATCTGACACCGTTTTTGAGGGGTTAAAGGTTTTTTTCGAAATCACCATGAATTTTTTTCGCATCAAGTTTTACTTTTAAGACGAATCAAAATAATAATTACCATTCCTGATTCAATGCAAGATGGCAATGTTTTTTAACTAGGTAGTATTTTTCAAAATGTATTTTTTAATTTTTGGTTACTATGGGCTGTGGTTCGCTCTTTACTAGGTTGCAGCTACCGCTGCAATCATGATAAAAGATTCTTCTGTAAAAACAATAGAGAAATGAATAAATGCTTACAAAGAAACAAAAAGTAACGCATTTGTAGGGGTTTTATTACCTAGCAGCTAGGGCAAGGATTCAAATTGATTGCAGAGCCACAAACGTTTGTCATATAAAAGTATAATTCGGTAAAATAGAAACACATTGTATGTATTCAGCATGGCCACCATGCTTGTAAACTTCTTTTTTTTTATTAAATATATTTTTTTATTTTATAATTTATAATAATAAAATATTTTATATATTTTAATTATTTTATATTTTATATATTTTATAATATTTATATATTTTATATATTATATATATTTTATTATATATTTTATATATATATTTTATATATAAATATTTTATATATTTTATATATTTTCATTTTAATTTATAAATATTTTATATATTTTATTATTTTTATTATTTATATATTTTTTATATTAAATATATTTTTCTTTTTTTTCATATTGCCATAAGGTTCCGACAGAATTTGATAGACAAAGTTTGTTATTTCACGGAAACTATGGACCTCTGGTCGAATAGATGGTTGCAGCAATAGATTTTGGAAAGTGGCGTATAATTCAGGCCTTACCGGTAAACGCGTGGCACCTAGTTCAAAAAGAAATCATAAATGGATTGTTGGAAGCACAAGTGAAAGCATAAAGTGGGCTCACGGTCTTTCAAACATTCCCGCAGCCCTTTCCAAGTCTTTTTTTTTTTAGAAAGACAGGTTTTCCATATTATAAAGTTGGTCCACAGCCCTACCAACATCCCAGTACCCCTAGCACTTGCAATTTTTCAGCAAAAAGCTCTGTATGTTACATCTTGTGTGAAATGAGATAGCCCAAAGATATTTATTTGTTTATGATTCGAGAATCAAAGTGCACTTTCAATTTTTTCTGTCTTCTTGTATTATCAAAATTTAAGAGCAAAAGTAGGCATCTCGCACTTTTTTTTTTACTGGGATGTTTCGGCATGAAATTGCCTTTTTTGAGGCATCTCTCTCCCTAACTACACACAACACAATAAGAGAACCCTATTTTAGAAGTTCAAGTGCCTTTCTAAGTTTAGTAATTTGTTCATTGCATATAGATAGTATTTGTTATTGGGAAATATACGGACATTTTTCGTGGTGTCGTTTCCTACAGGGAGAAGGGATTGTCTGAGGAATTTCCAGTAGGAAGAAATCTTAGGATAATTTTCTTTCAGCAAAGATGTATCTTCCATGAGGGGGTACTTTTCGAATGGGGGGGGGATTTCCAAGGGGGATTTTTTCCTAGAGGTATTTTCTGCTGAGGATAAATTCCAAGGGGCTATGTTTGGGAAGGGTATATTCCAGGGAGATATTTTCTGTCGGGGAGGTTGTTTTCCAGGGAGGACGCGAGGTAAATGCCTATAGCAACGGCTCCCCTTGATTTCAAAAATGTGTATTTGTATATCTGCTAAATATGCTAAAATATCTGCTAAAATTCACATAAATGTTGACAAAACAGAAAAGATTGTCTCTTAGATTTTGTATCGTATATTTTACCAGCCCCCCGCCCTCCTACGTTTCATTTACAATAATGATTGATTTTAGAGGTTCATTCCAATGAATACTTATAGATATAGTGCTCTTTTAAGTGAATCAATTTCTTAGAATTAAAGTTTTTAAAAATAAATTCCATTAGAGAAGCATTCCTCACCTTTTTTGGTCAAATACGACTATGAATTCGAAATCTAAAATATGACAAATTAATTTGCTTGCCATACAGCACAATATTAAAAGTTTTAAAATACTTTTCCGTCAACGATAAAGATTTTATAAATTATTAAAATGATTAAAAGTATAATTGTAGTCCTTTATCTAAACAAATATATTTTTGTGTAAGGATTGTTTCTGAGCCAAATGATTTAAAGAAAAAAATTTAAATTGACGTGAAAATCGCCTTAAATTTGAAGAGAACGTAAAATCTGGAGTTGAACAATTTTTGAAGCTTCTTTAAAGGATCTGGCTAACGCCGGAACCCTTGAAAGGGCGCACAAATATCTCAAATATTTCACCACAAGGAATTGTGTTAGAATAGTTGAAACAACAATTCAAAAAGAATAGAATTCATTGCTAAAGATTGATTTATATAAATATAATGAGCCTGAGAAAATTTTGCCTATTTTAGAAAATAGGAGGAAATAACCCCTAAAAGATGTGCTAAAGATGCGCAAGGTACATATAATGAGCCTGAGAAAATTTTGCTTATTTTAAAAAATAGGGGGAAACAAACCTCAAAAGTCGTAGAATCGTAATGTAAAATCACACCATCAGATTTAGCGTATCAGAGAACCCTGTTGTAATAGTTTTAAACTCCTGTCTACAAAAATGCGGAATTTTGTATATTTTGACAGAAGGCACATCACGGATACGTGTTTATTTGTTTGTTTATTTTTTTGTTGTTTTGTTTTTTCACAGGGGTGATCGCATCGCCCCATTGGTCCTACAATCTTGCAAGAGGTCTCATTCTAACGGAAATGAAGAGTTCTAGCGCCCTTTTTAAGTGACCAAAAAAACTGGAGGGTACCTAGGCCCCCTCCCACACCAATTATTTTCCCAAAGTCATCGGATTAAAATTCTGAGATAGCCATTTTATTCATCATAGTCGAAAAACCTTAAAACTATTTCTTCGGGGACTACTTACTCCCCCACAGTCCCCGTAGGAGGGGCTACAAGTTACAAACTTTGACCAGTGCTTACGTATAGTAATGTTTATTTGGAACTGTACAGACGTTTTCGGAGTGGGGGGGGGTTGGGGGGTGGAAGAGGGGGTATGTTGGGGAACTTTCCTTAGAGGAATTTATCAAGGGCGAAAAAATTTTCATGAAGGGAGCGCAGGATTTTCTAGCATTATTTTTGAAAAAAATAAATATAAAAAAGTTTTTTTCAACTGAAAGTAAGGAAAAGTATTAAAACTTAAAACGAACAGAAATTATTAAGCATATGATGGGCTCACCTCCTCCTAATACCCCGCTCTTTACGCTAAAGTAATTTTAGTAATTTCAACTATTTATTTTACGGCTTTTGTGATTCAGGGGTCATTCTTAAGAAATTGGGACAAAGTTCAAGCTTTAATGTAAAGAATGAGGTACTGACAAGGGGGTGAATCCCCTCATATACGTAATAAAAAATTGAGAATACAGAAGTTCGTTATGTAAGCTAATTTATAGGTTACCTATATCTTTTAATAATGAAAACATTCATAAAAAATTAAAAGTTCTAGTTACCTTTTTAAGTAGCCAAAAAATCGGAGGGTAACTAGGCTTCCTCCCCCGCTCTTTTTTTTCTCAAAATCATTCGATCGAAACTAGGAGAAAGCCATTTAGCCGAAAAAATAAATATACAAATTTCGTTTTAATTATTCATCTGCGGAGAGCCAAAATCAAAACATGCATTGATTCAAAAACGTTCAGATATTAATTAAAAAAACATGTTTTTTTTTAACAGAAAGTAAGGAACGGAATTAAAACTTAAAAAAAACAGAAATTACTTCGCATATGAAAGGGGCTGCTTCCTCATCAACGCCCCGCTCTTTACGCTAAAGTTTTTTACCGTTTAAAAAGTAGAGTTAAGAGAGAGAGTCAAACTTTAGCGTAAAAAGAGGGGCGTTGATGAGGAAACAGCCACTGATGAGGAAACAGCAGTTTGAACCTCTCTGCTAGTGATGGTGGACCTTTTGTTGTAGTGAGCTAGGCGAGAGGCCTCCGTGGCAGTCCTTTCAAAGATGTCGTTGACAAAGCTATTCATGATGCTCATGGCCTTACTGGAAACACCAGTTTCGGGGTGCACTTGCTTGAGAACTGTTCTGTGCTTTCATGACTGCATTTTCCAGGGTTACTTGCAGGGCTGCCAAATTTTTTTTTAAGGAGTGAGTTATATTTTTTCCAAAAATGTGCTTTTTGTGTCATCTCAGATTCGATAATGTGTCACAAAATGTGTCATTTTTTTTGCCACAAGTGGTATCATATTTAATTGTCAAATCTTTATTTAGAGTTTTGAATATATAATCTTTTCCAAATCAGCTCAAAAAGGAGTAGCCTTAGCCTTATCCTATTATCTTGGGATTATGACCTTTTTATGGCGTCATGAAAGAAATAGAAACATTCGATTAAGTTAATATTACACCCAATGAATTTGTGTCTGAGCGGCCAACGAGGCAAGTTTACATTTATAAAAATTTTAGGGACAATCAATTCCGACAGCTAATTGAAAATAGACTTTTCGTATGACGTCGTAATCGTAATCGGCTCTATACATAATCGGCTTTATTGGCTAAGCTTTTTATTTAACAAATATGTAAGCCATTCAACCAGCTTCAATGTAGTATTTTTGTCATATTTGTTGGTGCCTTTTTAAACCAGACGGATTATTCCGAAGGAAAGACATCTCTGAATATTTGTAATTTTGTCCGAGGTGGGATACCTTTCCTGTACTCCTAAAAATGGGAGCTGTTGCTTATGCATACAGCTTTGGTAAACTGCATGCTGTTTACTTTTTACTATTAAGTATGTACCAGTTGGCTACATCAAATACTCAATCAAAAAGCCTATTAAGATCAGATATTCAGCGTACATTTCGATTTGAAATTTCTGCATATGGCTGTTTTCTTCACGTGGTTTGAATTTTAAATATGGTGATGGCATCTGTCCTGTATTCCCCACTATTTGTGTACTACTGCCACCGTTAGGTAGTGCTATTCCCTTCCATTAGTTTGTAGCTTTCATGGAGGTATAAAATTGAAATTTTACTTTTCTTTTAAAAGACAAGACTTGGATGAAAAAATGTGGCATTTTTTTAAACAAAATGTGTCATTTTTGTCGATTGTGTCATTTTTTACTGAAGAAACTGTCATTTTCGTCGATTGTGTCATCATTTCGACTGAATGTGTCATTGTGTCACGCAACATCAAATTGTGTCATTATGACACAAAATGTGTAAGTTTGAAGGCCCTGGAGGAGAGGCCAGAGCTATCAAAATTTCCAAGGTTGACTTGTGTATATAAAAATAAATCCTAGTAAATCCTCGTGGTTTTTTCTAACAAGGTTCGAAAACAATAAGAAATTCAATGTTGAATCAAGTAATTACGGGCCAAAAAATCATATGATGCGAAAACATATTCAATGAACAGCAATTCATGGGCAACTTTAATGACATGCTACTAAAACTACATCCGCAGAAAATAACATAAATATTCAGTAATCAGGCCCAAAAATAATTGTAATGTAGCTGAATGGTCGATCAATTGCTGTAGCCAAAGGCACCCCTATTAAAATATTTCAAGAAGCTTAGCGGTAGTGAAGGAATTCTTAGTTTGATATGTTGCCAATGCAATTGACTTGATAAAATGTGTGGTGACCAAGGGCATTTCACTTTTTTAAGACTAGCCTTTGTGACTTAATTTAAATTTCAGCAATTTGATTCGATTCCTATTTCAATTTAAAAGCCAATTAGTTTTGATAATTACAGAGTATTTTCAAAAACAAAATGCATCAGGAATTTAATCAGTTTAGGCAATTTAATTGAATTATGGCGACTGGTCATTGATACCATCATTTGCTTTAACACCTGACTAAAAAAAACAAAATGTGTTTACTTAAGAGATGTTCTGGAGAAAATTCCAGAACCATTCTCTGTAAAGTATACGCTCAACTCTCTCCGTAATATTTCAAACATGTCAGCTTGTCAGTAAATTAATTTTTTTCAATACGGCCCAACAATCCAATTTACTTGGTCTTAACACCAACAATTTGTATACTTTTCTCTTTCAGCTCACAATTTGCAACGTAGTTTAGGCTCAAAGGAAGAAACCTTGTCAATGTGTGGACATGGGTCCGCGCGAACACAGTCCCCCACTACCAAACATTACGCTGTTGAGCTACCCCCATTTGGGGTAATCACAGGGGTCAGCCAATCCGAAGTGCAATGGAAAGGCCTCACCCTGGGAGCGCCTCCTTCATGATCAAGGCAGCTTCCCAGCCAGGTAAGTATGAATTCTTCAGAATCTAACATTTTACTAATATCTTTCGACATAAATCCGGTTGCTTTGAATGCCATTCAGAAACTCTAATTTATTAAACAGATGTAGCTTTTTGTCCTTTTCATTTGTCATTTACTTGATTAATTCTATAATTCCATCCTATTACTAACAATGTAGCCAGAAAACTGTCTTGAAGAAAAGATGGCCTTCAAATTAATTCTAGTAAGGAGAATTTGATCTAAGCTTATTAAACAACTCTTAGGTTCGAACTATGGAAAAGTAGGGGCAAAATTTGGTATGGAGCTGAGAGGGGCAACTGCCCCTCCCCAAACCTTTCTGAAATTTAGTTTCTTCCAAAACTTTGTCAAAACTAATGTAAACCTATAAATTCAAACATCTACAGAAACACATCATTTTTATTTTTTGAACTAGCTTTATAGTCCTTTTAGAGTACTAAATAGTACCTCTGTGGTACCAAATGGCTTCTATTTAGTTTTTACTGCGTTTTTCACTTGATTTTGGAAAAAGGGCTCCAACTTTGCCCCTCCATCCCCATCAAGTTTGGATTTTCACGAAATTACGCCGCTGTAGAAAAGCAAAAGAAATAGAAAAAAAAAAAGTCCTATAAGAAGGACTCGAGCTAAAAGGACTTAGTAGAAACAAAGTTGTACGAGGAAAGTTGCATTCCAAGATGGTGGTATCTTTTGATTTTTCAAGGGCAGGAGATCAATCGCCTTAAGCAGTAATAGTGTGTATTGATTTGAGTTAGCTTTGTTCAGATTTCTTGTGCAATGCTTTGCCTTTTACTTTTTAGCCTAAATAAATTACCTGGCTATGCTGTAAGGATAATAAATCCAGAAATAATTACTTTCTAAGACGAAACAAAAGACAACTAAACGTAGCTTGGACTTGGCTCGCTTTTACACCATCTAAGGGCTTAAGAGATAAATACAAGAATCGTTTCCATCCAATCTCGTACAGGCCCATTGGCCCAGCAATCACAAAGTATTCTCCTTCTGGAGACAAAATAGATTTCTGTAAAATTTAGAACGGTTCTGCAGGAAAAGCCTGCTAAAGAAACAAGGGCCAGTCCTGACCATACCAATTCCTTGTACCAAAATATGCATTCTTTTAGAATGCATTTCAGTCATTTCAATCATCATGCTGTTAGAATGCCATACTTCAGACTCCCCGAATGTATCAACAAAGATCACACAGGGATTTTGTGACTTAGGCTCCAGGCTTTTCCATCCTCACAACAGACCGGTTTCTTGGTCTCCCTTCACATGGACAATCGCCTGTTGATTCTCTTTTCCCTTCACACAGAGAATTGTCTTTTGAATCGTGTTCTCCCCCTAGACAGAGTATTGTGTCTAAAAACCAATAGAATACCCAAATGAAAGGATTTGCCCCAGTAAGATCTCAAAACTCCTCATTTTAGAGGAACCAACCCCTAAACAGAATGGAAATATGGTTCCTAGACGAGGGAGGAATGAGGACCCTAAGATAATATAGACTCAAGAGCACCCAGGACTTGGCACGCTATTGCAACAAACCAAGAGTGCCTTCGAGCATCCCTTGCCCGCTTAAAAGTAGCTTCCCTTGGATGTAATCTGCAAAAGATACATCCAAGAGCTGTTGGCAACTAGGCAACTAACAACACTAATCACGTCTACTTCACTATAAACATAGCCTATTTAGACACCCCTAGAAGGTGTGCCATACTTCAAAATTACTGTCCCTTTTTGCTATCTGCCCATAACTTCACAATTTGTTTTATATTTTTGAAAAGATTGGATTTTTGTTCATAAATGACTTCAATTATTCTGCGTTTTCCATGGTTACTTGCAGGGCTGCCAAATTTTTTTTTAAGGAGTGTGGCATATTTTTTCCAAAAATGTGCTTTTTGTTTCATCTCAGATTCGATAATGTGTCACAAAATGTGTCATTTTTTTTTTGCCACAAGTGGTATCATATTTAATTGTCAAATCTTTATTTAGAGTTTTGAATATATAATCTTTTCCAAATCAGTTCAAAAAAAAGAAACTTAACCTTATCCTATTATCTTGGGATCATGACTTTTTTATTGCGTCATGAAAGAAATAGAAACATTCGATTAAGTTAAAGTTACACACAATGAATTTGTGTCTGAGCGGCCAACGAGGCAAGTTTACATTTATAAAAATTTTAGGGACAATCAATTCCGACAGTAAATTGAAAATAGACTTTTCGTATGACGTCGTAATCGTAATCGGCTCTATACATAATCGGCTTTATTGGCTAAGCTTTTTATTTACTCAATATGTAAGCCATTCAACCAGCTTCAATATAGTATTTTTGTCATATTTGTTGGTGCCTTTTCAAGCCAGACGGATTATTCTGAAGGAAGGACATCTCTGGATATTTGTAATCTTGTCCGAGGTGGGATACCTCTCCTGTACTCCTAAAAATTTTTTATTGAAAAATGTGTCATTTTCGTCGATTGTGCCATCATTTCGACTTAATGTGTCATTGTGTCACGCAACATCAAATTGTGTCATTTTGACACAAAATGTGTCAATTTGGCAGTCCTGTTTGAGAACTTTGTAAATGTAAATGGCGTAGCTTTCCTTCTTCTTTCGTTTTCTTTTCTTATCAGTTTTAGTTATGTTTTTCTGTGCCTTTCCAGCTTTCTTTGCAGCTTTTCCTGAAGTTTTAGGTGCCATGATCAGTGATTCCTTGACAAAATCTAGCTTTCGACTGGATAGTGTTTGTAAAATTTGACCCGTTTATATACAAGCTACAGTTCTCGCACAAATTTGTTTTCAGAGGAACTCAAGCCCTTGGCTCCAGTATAAATTGTTTGCGCTTTTGTTATTCAGAAACAGACAGCCTTGTGAATTTGTGGTGATTGTGGTCAAAGCTAATTTCGTAACCAAGAAATCATGTCAGAAAGAGGAAAGGGTGGAAAAGTGAAAGGAAAGGCAAAGTCTTGTTCAAATAGGGTCGGTCTTCAATTCCCAGTTGGAAGAATCCACCGTCTTCTGAGAAAGGGCAACTATGCGGAGTGAGTTGGTGCAGGGGCACCCGTTTACCTTGCAGCAGTGATGGAGTATTTGGCAGCCGAGGTCCTTGAGCTTGCGGGCAATGCTGCACGAGACAACAAAAAAACTCGCATCATTCCTCGTCACCTTCAGCTTGCCATTAGAAACGACGAAGAACTGAACAAGCTCCTGTCGGGCGTTACCATCGCTCAAGGAGGCGTTTTGCCCAACATTCAAGCAGTCCTTCTACCAAAAAAGACTGAAAAAACGGCAAAGGCTTAAATGAACTTCGGCCCTGCTTCAAGATACCCAACAGCCCTTTTAAGGGCTACCAATTAATTGAATAACAATGTAGCACGTGACCACGTGGAAAGGACAAACCTATGAAAAGAAAATAAACTGAATCTAAAAAGGCAAAAAAAGGGGCCTTCACATTTAATTAGTAACAAATGCGCAAGAATTTACTGGAGGCGGGGGACATGAAACTCCTTTTTTTTCAAGGTAATTTCACTATTCACTGTAATTTCCCTGTATAAGGCTTTTGACCATGATTATTCCAATAGTACACTTTTAATTTTGATCTGACGCCGTTTTTGAGGGGTTAAAGGTTTTTTTTCGAAATCACCATGAATCTTTTTCGCATAAAGTTTTACTTTTAAGACGAATCAAAATAATAATTACCATTCCTGAGTCAATGCAAGATGGCAATGTTTTTTAAATAGGTAGTATTTTTCAAAATGTATTTTTTAATTTTTGGTTACTATGGGCTGTGGTTCGCTCTTTACTAGGTTGCAGCTACCGCTGCAATCATGATAAAAGATTCTTCTGTAAAAACAATGGAGAAATGAATAAATGCTTACAAAGAAACAAAAAGTAACGCATTTGTAGGGGTTTTATTACCTAGCAGCTTGGGCAAGGATTCAAATTGATTGCAGAGCCACAAACGTTTGTCATATAAAAGTATAATTCGGTAAAATAGAAACACATTGTATGTATTCAGCATGGCCACCATGCTTGTAAACTTCTATTTTTTATAATAAATATATTTTTTTTATTATATATTTTATAATAGTAAAATATTTTATATATTTTAAATGTTTTATATTTTATATATTTTATAATATTTATATATTTTATATATTATATATATTTTATTATATATTTTATATATATTTTATATATAAATATTTTATATATTTTATTTTAATTTATAAATATTTTATATATTTTATTTTTTTTATTATTTATATATTTTTTATATTAAATACATTTTTCTTTTTTTTCATATTGCCATAAGGTCCCGACAGAATTTGATAGACAAAGTTTGTTATTTCACGGAAACTATGGACCTCTGGTCGAATAGATGGCTGCAGCAATAGATTTTGGAAAGTGGCGTATAATTCAGGCCTTACCGGTAAACGCGTGGCACCTAGTTCAAAAAGAAATCATAAATGGATTGTTGGAAGCACAAGTGAAAGCATAAAGTGGGCTCACGGTCTTTCAAACATTCCCGCAGCCCTTTCCAAGTCTTTTTTTTTTTAGAAAGACAGGTTTTCCATATTATAAAGTTGGTCCACAGCATTTTTATAAAGTTGGTCCCTAGCACTTGCAATTTTTCAGCAAAAAGCTCTGTATGTTACATCTTGTGTGAAATGAGATAGCCCAAAGATATTTATTTGTTTATGATTCGAGAATCAAAGTGCATAAAAGGCCTTTCAATTTTTTCTGTCTTCTTGTATTATCAAAATTTAAGAGCAAAAGTAGGCATCTCGCACTTTTTTTTTTACTGGGATGTTTCGGCATGAAATTGCCTTTTTTGAGGCATCTCTCTCCCTAACTACATACTACAAAATAAGAGAACCCTATTGTAGAAGTTCAAGTGCCTTTCTAAGTTTAGTAATTTGTTCATTGCATATAGATAGTATTTGTTATTGGGAAATATACGGACATTTTTCGTGGCGTCGTTTCCTACAGGGAGAAGGGATTGTCTGAGGAATTTCCAGTAGGAAGAAATCTTAGGATAATTTTCTTTCAGCAAAGATGTATCTTCCATGAGGGGGTACTTTTCGAATGGGGGGGGGATTTCCAAGGGGGATTTTTTCCTGGAGGTATTTTCTGCTGAGGATAAATTCCAAGGGGCTATGTTTGGGAAGGGTATATTCCAGGGAGATATTTTCTGTCGGGGAGGTTGTTTTCCAAGGAGGACGCGAGGTAAATGCCTATAGCCACGGCTCCCCTTGATTCCAAAAATGTGTATTTGTATATCTGCTAAATATGCTCCATTTCTCCGTAGTTTCATTGGAAAAATAAAAAAAAATTCACATAAATGTTGACAAAACAGAAAAGATTGTCTCTTAGATTTTGTATCGTATATTTTACCAGCCCCCCGCCCTCCTACGTTTCATTTACAATAATGATTGATTTTAGAGGTTCATTCCAATGAATACTTATAGATATAGTGCTCTTTTAAGTGAATCAATTTCTTAGAATTAAAGTTTTTAAAAATAAATTCCATTAGAGAAGCATTCCTCACCTTTTTTGGTCAAATAGACTATTAATTCGAAATCTAAAATTTGACAAATTAAGTTGCTTGCCATACACTACATTATTAAAAATTTTAAAATACTTTTTCGTCAACGATAAAGATTTTATAAATAATTAAAATGATTAATAGTATACTTGTAATCCTTTATCTACACAAATATTTTTTTGTGTAAGGATTGTAACTGAGCCAAATGATTTAAAGAAAAAAATTTAAATGACGTGAAAATCGCCTCTAATTTTAAGAGTAACCAGATTCTAAAATTGAACAATTTTTGAAGCTCCTTTAAAGGATCTGGCTAACGCCGGAACCTTTGAATGGGCGCATAAATATCTCAAATATTTCATCACAAGGAATTGTGTTAGAATAGTTGAAACAACAATTCAAAAAGAACAGAACTCATTGCTAAAGATGTGCAAGGTACATACATATAATGAGCCTGAGAAAATTTTGCTCATTTAAAAAATAGGAGGAAACAACCCTTAAAAGTCGTAGAATCGTAACGTAAAATCACACCATCAGATTTAGCGTATCAGAGAACCCTGTTGTAATAGTTTCAAACTCCTGTCTACAAAAATGCGGAATTTTGTATATTTTGACAGAAGGCAGATCACGGATACGTGTTTATTTGTTTGTTTGTTTTTTTGTTGTTTTGTTTTTTCACAGGGGTGATCGCATCGCCCCATTGGTCCTACAATCTTGCAAGAGGGCTCATTCTAACGGAAATGAAGAGTTCTAGCGCCCTTTTTAAGTGACCAAAAAAACTGGAGGGTACCTAGGCCCCCTCCCACACCAATTATTTTCCCAAAGTCACCGGATTAAAATTCTGAGATAGCCATTTTATTCATCATAGTCGAAAAACCTTAAAACTATTTCTTCGGGGACGACTTACTCCCCCACAGTCCCCGTAGGAGGGGCTACAAGTTACAAACTTTGACCAGTGCTTACGTATAGTAATGTTTATTTGGAACTGTACAGACGTTTTCAGGGGGGGGGAAAGAGGGGGTATGTTGGGGAACTTTCCTTAGAGGAATTTATCATGGGCGAAAAAATTTTTATGAAGGGAGCGCAGGATTTTCTAGCATTATTTTTGAAAAAAATAAAAAAATAAATATAAAAAAGTTTTTTCAACTGAAAGTAAGGAAAAGTATTAAAACTTAAAACGAACAGAAATTATTAAGCATATGATGGGCTCACCTACTCCTAATACCCCGCTCTTTACGCTAAAGTAATTTTAGTAATTTCAACTATTTATTTTACGGCTTTTGTGATTCAGGGGTCATTCTTAAGAAATTGGGACAAAATTCAAGCTTTAATGTAAAGAATGAGGTACTGACAAGGGGGTGAATCCCCTCATATACGTAATAAAAAACTGAGAATACAGAAGTTCGTTATGTAAGCTAATTTATAGGTTACCTATATCTTTTAATAATGAAAACATTCATAAAAAATTAAAAGTTCTAGTTGCCTTTTTAAGTAGCCAAAAAATCGGAGGGTAACTAGGCTTCCTCCCCCGCTCTTTTTTTTCTCAAAATCATTCGATCGAAACTAGGAGAAAGCCATTTAGCCGAAAAAATAAATATACAAATTTCGTTTTAATTATTCATCTGCGGAGAGCCAAAATCAAAACATGCATTGATTCAAAAACGTTCAGATATTAATTAAAAAAACATGTTTTTTTTAGCAGAAAGTAAGGAACGGCATTAAAACTTAAAACAAACAGAAATTACTTCGCATATGAAAGGGGCTGCTTCCTCATCAACGCCCCGCTCTTTACGCTAAAGTTTTTTACCGTTTAAAAAGTAGAGTTAAGAGAGAGAGTCAAACTTTAGCGTAAAAAGAGGGGCGTTGATGAGGAAACAGCCACTTTCATATACGAAGTAATTTCTGTTCGTTTTAAGTTTTAATGCAGCTCCTTACTTTCTGTTAAAAAAAACTTGTTTTATTTTATTCAATTTATTTAAGAAACAAGACCCACGAAGGTTTGCTACTTAATAACATTACAGGAAATGACAACAAGCTATTATTAATCTGTATCATTTCAAGCAGTAAATACCGGCTTATTATTTATGTTATTATTTAAATCCGACATAAAGGCAAGTTTTTCCCTTTCCATGTTTACCTATTAATGCCTTTGAAATGAACAAACCATATGTCGTCCCACACCCTGTCCTGGAGCCTCCTTGTTCTTCGTTTATTATGTTGTTTTTATTTAACCAATTGAAACGCCTAGTATCTAATATTTTCTCTAATCTCTTACTTAAAGCAAGGACAAGCGCTATTAAACATTAATTTTCGTAAGCCATCGGGTTCCTTCTCTTAAAAAGTGGTAAAACTTCTCTTAAAAGAGATTGCCCAGGATTTCAAAACTGACTTAAGGTTCCAGAAATCGGCTATGATGGCCCTACAAGAAGCCAGTGAGGCGTACCTAGTTGACTTTTTGAGGATATCAACTTGTACGCCATTCACGCCAAGATGGTGACCATCATGCCAAAAGACATTCAACTTGCCCGTCGTATCCATGGCGAGAGAGCTTAAGTGCCAGTAGAAAAAAGAAAGAAAAGAAGCTTGAAACAATAACAAAGTGGTTGAAATCATTAAGATAGACCTCATTATTGATAAAATGGGTCATAGATTCGGTGTGGCATTCAACAAAATCTAATTAAAAAGAACCATATACAAACACAAAATAAGGCCAGCATCCAGAAATTCCCAAGAGACCTATTAAAAGGCTTTCTATGGTTTCCAAGGGAAAGTGTTGAAAAAGCCACCCCCCCCATTCTCTTCCAACTATCCGTCGATATTACTTTCTATACTAGCAAATTGAGACCAACCACCGAAAAAGAGAATTTTGAAAATGGACAAGTTGTATTATTGACTTTACCCGAAATTTCACACATCAAAGCTACGAGCAATGAAAGTAATTTGAGAGGTTTTAAAATAGGGTGTTAGCCCTTAAAAGGGCTGTTTGTTAGGGCCCAGCTAATTGGGCGGTAGTAGACGGGAGAAAACACCTTATTTGGAGCTTGTGTATTTTGTTACAGCTTTAGTACCTTCGCTAACAGCGTGCTTGGCAAGTTCCCCGGGAAGGAGTAACCTCACAGCAGTTTGAACCTCTCTGCTAGTGATGGTGGACCTTTTGTTGTAGTGAGCTAGGCGAGAGGCCTCCGCGGCAATCCTTTCAAAGATGTCGTTGACAAAGCTATTCATGATGCTTATGGCCTTACTGGAAACACCAGTGTCGGGGTGCACTTGCTTGAGAACTTTGTAAATGTAAATGGCGTAGCTTTCCTTCCTCTTTCGTTTCATTTTCTTATCAGTTTTAGTTATGTTTTTCTGTGCCTTTCCAGCTTTCTTTGCTGCTTTTCCTGAAGTTTTAGGTGCCATGATCAGTGATTCCTTGACAAAATCTAGCTTTCGACTGGATAGTGTTTGTAAAATTCGACCCGGTTTTATACAAGCTACAGTTTTCGCACAAATTTGTTTTCAGAGGAACTCAAGCTCTTGGCTCCAGTATAAATAGTTTGCGCTTTTCAGAGTGTTATTGCGTTTCATTGTTATTCATTGCGTTATTCAGAAACAGACAGCCTTGTGAATTTGTGGTGTTTGTAGTCAAAGCGAATTTCGTAACCAAGAAATCATGTCAGGAAGAGGAAAGGGTGGAAAAGTGAAAGGAAAGGCAAAGTCTCGTTCAAATAGGGCCGGTCTTCAATTCCCAGTTGGAAGAATCCACCGTCTTCTGAGAAAGGGCAACTATGCGGAGCGAGTTGGTGCAGGGGCACCCGTTTACCTTGCAGCAGTGATGGAGTATTTGGCGGCCGAGGTCCTTGAGCTTGCGGGCAATGCTGCACGAGACAACAAAAAAACTCGCATCATTCCTCGTCACCTTCAGCTTGCCATGAGAAACGACGAAGAACTGAACAAGCTCCTGTCGGGCGTTACCATTGCTCAAGGAGGCGTTTTGCCCAACATTCAAGCAGTCCTTCTACCAAAGAAGACTGAAAAACCGGCAAAGGCTTAAATGAACTTCGGCCCTACTTCAAGATACCCAACGGCCCTTTCAAGGGCTACCAATAAATTGAATAACAATGTAGCACGTGACCACCTGGAAAGGACAAACCTATGAAAAGAAAATAAACTGAATCTAAAAAGGCAAAAAAAAGGGGCCTTCACATTTAATTAGTAACAAATGCGCAAGAATTTACTGGAGGCGGGGGACATAGAAAAATTTTGGGGGCTTCCAGCTTTGTTTCGGAAGGAAAAAAGTTGAAAAAAAAATTAAATGAATAAACATGGTTTGATTCTTTCTAAATGTTATTCTACTGAAACCATGCTTCATGAACTAGCTAAAATTTGGCATTTTTTTTTATTTCTTTTCACTTTGTTTACCATCAGCTATTTTGTTACAAAATCTCTCAGACAACGGCCATACCACGTTGAAAGTACCCAGTCTCGTCAGATCATGGATGTCACACAACGTCGGGCCCGGTCAGTACTTGGATGGGCGACCGCCTGGGAACTCCGGGTGCTGTTGGCGTTTTCTTTTTTGTATTTTAATTATTATTATGATTTCTGTTTTTCCAAGTAAAATAATTTTCCAAAACAGACGCATTTCCTTATTCTAATAGCACCAAATTGATTAAATCTTTTACAAGAAAAAAAGAAGAAAAAGACTAAATGGGACATCTTCTTGATTCCCATCCATCTGTAATAAATAATTTTGAGTCAACTGTTTTGGCTTAGGTGATAAACCAGTAAATGAAGTTGACAAATTGAATGGCCACAACAGTTGGCTCACATTTATTTAAGCCAATAAACAAAGTCCAAAATTGTAACCAAAGTGACATTATATTTAAGCTTAAACTATACGCACCGGTTGTCTAGCATTCTCTTATTTCGGAAAAAAGTCTTCTATAAGGGTCCCAGGAATTTACGGGTTTAAGGCTGGCTGTTCTTTTCAAGAAACCAAACAATGTATTAAATTTTTGTCACTCAAATTTTATTTGACTTCAGTCGATAGTGACAAAACGTTTCTACAAACACATTTTAACATTTCTTTTATTTCAGATTAGTTATTGGTTCAAGAAGGTTCATGAATATCTTCGAAAGTCAAACCTATTTAATCAACCAAATATCGCTCATTAGTCATCATTATGCAGCACTAATCACGAGTTATCAGCGGCCACCTACTACCAAAATCAACCACTAAAAATTAAAAGTTACCAACAACAACTAATTACGTCGAACCTCTTGTCAAGCCTTCATATTTACAAGGATACTCTAATGGAAATACATTTAATGAATCTTATCTTTCCCCAGAAAATTTTCAAACAAGGATATGTCAGTGTAAATGTCAGTATCGATAACGTCGCACTATTGAAGTCGAAGGAGCATTGAATCAATCAAATATTGCTGATGAATCATCGTCATACAACTCTTATTACGGTCACCAGAAACTAACTATTCCTACGGCATTCACACCTGGTCGCCAGTAACCGAGTCAGTACCGATCACTAAGCATCCCGAGTTACAAATTACTAGTTACTGCGAACATCAAATAGACCCTTCATACTCACAAGGACACCGCAGTGGATATCCATCTAGTGGATTTATCTTCCCCAAGGAAGGTTTAGTCCTCCTTCGATCATACCTGAGGAGTCTTTAGATTAAAACTTACGTCCACTTAAAAATTGTCATCAAATAATAATTATTATAATTTAGTGCTTGAAAATAGCCAATAATAAAATATTATTTTATGAACAGTAGTATATATGAATTTTAGAACAGTAAAATGGGCTAGAGTAAACGCCATAGGATTAGCTCAAGGGATTAACGGATTTTATTTAATACAAAAACGTGTAGAAGGGTGATAGGATGCATGGTAATCAAAAAGTGTTTCTTATCCAGTTTCTGGAGTGTCAAACAACACTCCAGTATATGTCAACTTAATGTCAGTCCTTCTCTTTCAGTGAAGCCGTTTCATATAGAGCATAAAAATTGTTTATAATCCTTAATTGAAGGCGGGCTGAATTAACATGAAAAATTTAAAACAAAAGTATTCGAGGGAACAAAAACTCCTCTGCTTAACTTTAATTTCAATTGAATTTTTGATTATTTTTTTTCTTTCTTTTTTCCCGATAATTTGTTATTCAACTTAGTAAGGTGTGGCGTCTTTTAAACAACACTCCAGTACACGTTAATTTAAATTCGGTCCTTACCTTTCAGTCAAGCTGTCTGTCATTAAGAGGTGAAAGAATTTCTTAATTCTTAATAGAAGGTGGAATGAATTCACATGAAAAATTTTAAGGGAGCAATAATCTCCTCTGCTGAAACTGAATTTCAAGTGAATTTCGGATTCAATTATTTTTCTTGTTTTTTCCCCAGTAGTATGTTATTCATTTAATGAAAGGGCGGTGTCCTCTGAATTGGCTGCTTTAGAACCTCAAGCTGTTTGTTGGTTTCAACCCAAAGATGGAGTTAGACCCAAAGATGGAGTGTACAAACGAGGATTGACGAAGGGCTCAATCTCCTCGTATACGGTAAATTTTATGTTTGTTTTAATGTTACTCTTTACTTTCAGTTGAAAAAAACGAACAAAAAACAGAGAATGAAAAACTTCAAAGTTCAAAAAAGCAAAGTAAAAAAATGTCAATACAAATACTGTTTTTGTAAAAGGAAAAATCCCTATAAGGAGGCGTATATATATGGCATTTTCATTTTGTATTCCAAAAATGTTACAACGGAATTTCTCTTGTTATAAGTATATGTAATGTTATTTCAAAACATGAAAAGAAAAGTTAAAAAAAATATACAAGTTAAAAAAAAAATAGATCCGGATCCGGTAAAAAAAGGAACCCGGAGCCGGTAAGAGAAACAAAACTGGAACCGGTAAAAAAGGAAATTGAACTGGAAAAAAACGGAGCAGCAACTGGTAAAAAAAACCTAACTGGAACTGATGAAAGAAACGGAACCAGAACCGGTAAAAAACAAAGAACCAGTAAAAGGCGGAACCGGAACCGGTAAAAAAAAGAATCTGTTAGAAAAAAAACAGAACCGGCATTGGTTCCAGAACAAAAAATTTCAAAATCAAAAATAAATCAGATTCGCCTCAAGGGTTAACGTTGTAAACCAACTGAAGGCAATGCATATACAATGTTCTGAAGGTCCATGCTCAAAAACAATCCACGGATTGAATTCAAAAATACAAGAATAGCCGGTTGTGAGGGAATTCTTTTTGAAAAAAGACTATATATGTCATACAGTCATAAGCAATTCAGTAACTGAAGGGGTCTTAAGTGTGTCTTGACAAAACAAAACTGTCACAAAACACTCCACTAAGCATATGACAAAAAAAATTACGACTATTAGCCATTTCCATTGATTTATCAGGACTATCATCGATAGTTTTTTTTACTAGAAATAATCCATTCCTTGTCAATCACTGTTCAATTAATGACGTTAAAGGGTTCTTTTATATTCTTACTCGAGGCCAGAGATAGTTGTTACGCCATAGTGCAAGTAAGAGCTCATTGACTCCAATTGTTATATAACCGATTTTTTTTCCAATTGCAAGAGGAAGGAGTCATAAAACCGTCTGAATTCATTACGGAGAGGAGTTGTAAAACTTTCAGTATCTATTAAATGCAAATGAAGCGTAAAAATTGTTGCGTAACTAATCTAAAACCCATTCTCTGTGTTCATTGATCCACCAAGCTACTTGGGGATAAATCATTGCGCAACGAGCAATTAATGCTAGAGAAATCGGTTGTGGAAGAGTTCATTGCTGGTCCAAGTAGAACAGGGAATGATATATATAACTAACACTCAAGACTAGAGAAATCGGTTGCGCAAGATTTCATTGCCCTTTCAAGCGTCTTGGGAAATAACCTATATAACTAACACACATGGCTAGAGAAATCGGCTGCCCAAGGGGTTATTCCCACTCCAAATGTCTTAGGGAATGACCAGGGTAAGTGAGCGGCTACTTACTTTTAATGGCAGAGACCCGGTGTAATTAATTATGCACATTCTACTAAAAAAGATCATGGATAGAAAAAAAGCAAGTAATATAACAAGAAAATTAATCTAAGACCGTGAAATTTGTTCAAAAATATATTTTGCCTCTATATCCAAGATTTGTCCACAAAAAACCATGTATATATATTGAATAAAACTTATTATTTATATATATATATATATATATATATATATATATATATATATATATATATGAATATTATTAGTATTATTTAAACAGTATCTGTCTTTTTTAATAGAATTAAACAATAAACTGAGATCTTTAAAACTGAAATTGAAAAATTAAAACAGTCTCAAGTTTGTTGTTTCAAACAGTTCGTGGTAACGAACTGTAAGTAAGGAGCGACCCGGCTCAATAGTAACCAAAACTCTAAAAAATAGAATTTTGATGCCAATAGTTACATCAAAATAATCGCATTTTAATGCTGATTTTAATATATAAATTTCATCAAGATTAGTTATACCCGTCAAAAGTTACGAGCCTGAGAAAATTTGCCTCATTTTAGAAAATAGGGGGAAATGCCCCCTAAAATTCATACGATCTTAACGAAAATCACACCATCAGATTCAGCGTATCAGAGAACCTTATTGTAGAAGTTTCAAGCCCTTATCGACAAAAGTGTGGAATTTCGCATTTTTTGCCAGAAGACAAATCACGGATGCGTGTTTATTTGTTTCTTTGTTGTTTTATTTCCCAGGGGTGATCGTATCGACTCAGTGGTCCTAGAATGTCGCGAAAGGGCTCATTCCAACGGAAATTAAAAGTTCTAGTGCCCTTTTTAAATGACCAAAAAAATTGGAGGGCACCTAGGCCCCCTCCCACGCTCATTTTTTCCCCAAAGTCACCGGATCAAAATTCTGAAATAGCCATTTTATTCACCATAGTCGAAAAACCTAATAACTATGTCTTTGGGGACGACTTACTCCCCCGCAGTCCCCGTGGGAGGGGCTGCAAGTTACAAACTTTGACCTGTGTTTACATATAGTAATGGTTACTGGGAAGTGTACAGAGGTTTTCAGGGGGATTTTTTTGTTTGGGGGAGAGCTGGGGGGTTACGTGGGAGGATCTTTCTATGGAGGAACTTCTCATGGGAGTTAAGACTTTCAATAGAGGGGGCGCAGGATTTTCTAGCATTATTTAAAAAAAAACAATGAAAAAATGAATATGAAAAGTTTTTTCTACTGAAAGTGAGGAGCAGCATTAATACTTAAAACGAACAGAAATTATTACGTATATGAGGGGTTTACCTCCTCGTAATACCTCGCTCTTTACGCTAAATTATTTTTAGTAATTTCAACGATTTATTCTACGGCCTTTGTGATTCAGGGGTCATTCTTAAGGAATTGGGACAAAATTTAAGCTTTAGTGTAAAGAGCGAGGTATCAACGAGGGGTGAGCCCCCTCATATACGCAATAAAACATACGAATATAGAAGTTCGCTACGTAAGTTAATTCGTAAGTTACGTATATTTTTTTCTTATGAAAACGTTAGTAAAAAATTAAAAGATATAGTTGCCTTTTTATGTAATCAAAAAATTGGAGGACAACTAGGCCTCCTCTCTCGCTCCTTTTTTCTCAAAATCTTCCAATTATAACTATAAAAAACCCATTTAGCCCAACAAAATTAATATGCAAATTTCGTTTTAATTATTTATGCGCGGAGAGCCAAGATAAAAAAATGCATTAATTTAAAAACGTCCAGAAATTAAACAAAAAAAACAAGTTTTTTTAAATGAAAGTAAGGAGCGACATTAAAACTTAAAACGAACAGAAATTACTCCGTATATGAAAGGGGCTTTTCGTCCTCAACGCCTCGCTCTTTACGCTAAAGTTTTTTAAATTTTTAAGAAGTCGAGTTAAGAGAAAGAGTCAAACTTTAGCGTTAAGAGCGAGGCGTTGAGGACGAAAAGCCCCTTTCATATACGGAGTAATTTCTGTTCGTTTTAAGTTTTAATATCGCTCCTTACTTTCATTTAAAACAACTTGTTTTTTTGTTTAATTATGATAAAAAGGCAGTGTGGTCTTCATCATTATTAAAATATTGTGAACTTATGTCGTTTGCTTCTTTAGGTTTCCCCAGGGAAACAAAAAGGAAACGATTAAGGATTATTGTATCGAACCAAGGGACCTAGAAGATCGGGAGAGGGCTGATAAATATTCATGAATATTCAAAAAATAAGTGCTCTCATAAGCACTAGTCCTGTTCCTTTGCCCCCTGCCCCGCAAAAGGCATCCAAACGAAACTTTGGGATAGTCACTTGGTTCATCACAATACAATACAAATATGCCTCTGGGGATGAAGAGACGCCCCACACACCTTAGAGAATTTTTGGAAGTTTTGCGATTTGTCCATTACTTACAGCAACTATTTGTTTTTGAGAAACTTACGGGCACTTTTCACGGGGAGTTTTTTTGTGACGGAGGGAAAGGTCCTGGGGGAGAATTTAGGTAGGTAGAAAATTTTCTGGGAAAAGTTTCCCTGAATTAATTTCATTTATCTTTATTTAATGTCTTTTTATTTGTCTTTCTTCCTCTTTGGATGTACACTTTTACATATTCAGCGAATCTTACAATATAATTGTCGAGGGGAAATGTTCAGCGCAGATCAATTTGTCTGGCAAGATTATTCCGTGGAAAAATGTGGGTAATGCTCAAAAGGGTGCTCCAATACCTCTTGCAAAAAAAATTGCAAAAAATTGCAAAATTTTTGCAAAAAAAAATTTATTGCAAAAAAAAAAAAAAATTCTGGCGTTTGTTTCGATGCTTCGTTTAACTGGAGTGATTTGCTTCTTAAAACAGTGATGTATAATTATGAAGGGGCGGTAAATCTTTTATAGGGGACAGGCTAACACGCCAAAAAAAGTACGTTTCAATGGCCTAATTTCCTATGCTCTATTAAGCCTTAATGGGAAATTTGAATGAGTTTTTGGGACTTATTTTCTAATCATTCTTGGTTCCCATCTATAATTTGGTCAATGTTTCTATAACTGGTTCTGAGGTGGGGGAGGGAAGTAGTACAATCCTAGTGTCTTAGATGTGACTAAGTTCATTCAAGTTTTATTTGATGAAATTTTATGTATGTGCTGTATCATAATAATTTATGTGATGTATAATTTAGTATCAGCTATTATGAAGGAGTGTTGGTGAACCTGAATAAAGTCTCCTTATTTTCTGAATCAAATTATTAAAATTCTGAAAATTATGATTCTGCCCCGAAGAGAACCAAGTTGGAATCAATTGAAAATTCTGAGATCCCCAATCGATTTAAAAGTGAATTTTTTTTTGTATTGAGCCTCTAGGCGTAAAGACAGCAGTGGCACATGGTGGAGCATTCGTCAGTGAAAAGTTCCGTAGTCCATACAAGACGAAGTGTTAATGTGGACATTTATCTTAATGCGGCGTTTAATTCAGTTGATTCAAGTTATTTTTTGTGAAATTATTCTTGGTGACGTATAATTGCACGTCAGGTATTATTAATGAGGAGAGATATGTCATTTTATAGGGTGCGGGGTCCCTAATGTCTAAGATAGCACATCTCAATATCCAAATTGTCAAATTCTTCATGAGCCTTCAGATAAACTAGGGACGGGTCTAGCCGGAATTGTATTTGATATATAATTCTGATTGAATTCTTTTTGGGGAAAAAGGGGCTCTTGTCATCCAATCACTTTTGACTCTTAAAAAGGCAATAGAACTTTTGATTTGCAGTTGAACAAACCCCCCTGAAGTAAATTCGATCATTTCTTCTGGGAAAAAATATTATTCTATTGAACCCTAATTGCTTTTTTATGGCAGGGTTAAAGCATTGTCCCTGACTTAAAAGGTGATTGGAACTTTCAGTTTTCCTTCTAATGAATATCCAGAACTTTTCAGGGGGAATATGGGAGGGGGGTATTTTCCAGAGGAAATTTTCCACAGGGGATATTTTCCGCTGGGGAAATTTTAGGGGAATTTTCTCTGGGGGGATTTTTCGACGGGGGGAACTACCAGGTAGTACTGTCCAAGAGGAATTTTCAGGTGGGTATTTTTCCGTGATGGGAAATTTCCGTGGGGAAATTTTCTACAGGGGTAAATTTCCGTTGGGAAATTTTTCAGGGGAAGGGGTACCTAGACTTAAGTTAAAGAGGATCTAAGTAATTTCAAGGAAAAATTAGCAAAAATAATTATACTCCCTGAAAACCTTCAAGGTCTTTGCTTGAACCCTAAAAAACTTAATTTGCGTAAGTTATCAATCCACAGTATTTGCTCTTTAGCTTTCAGGACGATATATATATATATATATATATATATATATATATATATATATATATATATATATATATATATATATATATATATATATATATATAGTCTATATCTTTTCATGTCATGTTTCGTGTTTGAATTGATGTTTACTCTTTTCGAATGGCTTTAAAATTAGTCTAAAGAAAATTTCCCCTAATAAAACTGAGCAGAAGGGTCTGAACATGGGAATTTCAAATCCCCACTCCAACAGAAATTTTCTTCGATACTCTCATCCACATTCCCCATTTCTTGACCAAATAGACATGGCGGGGGAAGGACAACCTTCTTGGGCTCAAGAACTTTAAAAAAAAAAAAACCCTAGAAAAAGAGTTTTACCCAAGCCCTCTCCTTTTCCTGTTTCCTCGCCTAGTTCATGCAGTCATTGGGTGGAATTTTTGTGTGCTGATTTCTATAGCTAAAATAATTTCAAAGTGGATAATCATCAAAGGTCTTATAATCATGGTGAAGAGTTACTTTTAATTCACACCAGGCTTGTGTCCCTGGAGACATAATTTGGTAGTGCATCTTATTGCTTCTTTCCTTATAATCTATTCAGTTAAGCTCAAGCGTTTTCAATTTGGATTGGATATACTCGTTTTCAACAATGAGTAAGTTACTTTTCCTATTTTTGCAAAGATTGTTATGAGTTTTTCTTGCCCTAGGTAGTTTGCAGCTAAAGACTTTTTATTTCAAGAATCTTTGTCAATTCTATATTGAATGGAATAAAAAAATATTCTGTAAATAAACAAAATTCTTGATAAAATTAACAACGATACAGGAATCTCAAGACAGCTTAAAAAATCTAATTTACATTCAGGGGTTCATGAATAAGCCAGTCATATACGATCTCTAGTAGGCACGTACATATGTACTCATTATAGGAGGAGGTACAGATCTAAGAAATTTAAGGAACTATGCACAAATACAAGAAACTTAAAGAAAATTTTCTAAGATCCTATGAGGAGTGTGGTCGCTTTTGGCCCAATCCTGCATGTACATTTCACCTCTAGGCATAGGTCTCACCAAGGCACTTTGCGGGAATTAATGAGAGTAAATAAGCAATAAATAATAAACTTTGATGATAAATTACAAATCCTCAAAATAAATTTTGTATAGGAATGCCCACTCCACCTGTTTACATCTCTTGTCCCACTCAAACTCTTTCAATTTGTTATGGTTTGTTCCATATCTTTTAAGGTGTTAGTTATTTTTATTCTTTGACGAACATATCGTCTCGATAAGAAAAAAAATCGTATCTATCTGTTGCAAAATAAAAAAGGGTTTCATATTTTCTTCAAATAAAATTAACGAGTAGCACTAAAGCTTAAAATGAGCAAAAATCGTTATAACCGAGTCAAGTTCAAAACAAGCAAAAATTAACACGAGTGGGTTTGACCACCCCCATACCTTCTCGAGACCATAGCATATTGTGCTCTAAAATGAAAAGAAAATACGGAAAACGCATTTTCACTTTTTTGAGCTTAATAAATAAAAAATCATTAAGACTCTGAGGAATAAACATCAGTTTATGCATATTGACCTGACATTCAACGATCATTTTTTGTTTCTTCAGTAAAGTACAAATTATGTTCTGGTCTTGAGACCTTGCCTTTTTGTCTTTTCTTCCATCAGTTACCTTACTTATTATACGTTCTATTTTAACAATTGCTAGACAATACTTCAGGTTGTGTTTTAATAATTTTGGATTTAAATTCAGTTTAAACTATCAAAATAGTGCGAAAGCCTAGAGATACCGTGTTCAAGCTCTAGGACAAGTTAAAATCTTGACAATATTTTTAGTTCCAGGATTTTCAAGCTCCTGTATCATCCGGGGACAAAACCCAACCAGTACTTACAGCAAGGATGTTTGCCCCAAAGCTTTCTCTTGCACTGCGTGCAATAAGAGGTTCGCTTCTACTCGACTTCTGAAACAGCATTTTTCTTCAAAGATCCATCAGTATGTCGTAAAAGAAAATGGATTACCCGACCCAGCGTTGCAGTACGCAATGAGAAGTAAGTTAGCAAAATAGTTTTTATGGCACTTGGTGACATATAGCGATCGCAAATTCTGTTCGTCTCTTTGTCTGTCCCGGTTTTGCTACTTTAGGCACTTTCAGGTAAGCTAGGACGATGAAATTTGGCAAGTGTATTAGGGACCAGACCACATTAAATTAGAAATAATAGTCGTTTTCACGATTTGACAATCTGGGGGAGTGGATCGGTTAATTCGGAAAAAATAGAAAAAATGAAGTATTTTTAACTTACAAATTGGTGTTGGGATCTTATTGAAATTTTTTTGGAAAAATATCGTGTCTCAGAGCTCTTATTTTAAATCCTGACCAGATCCGGTAACATTGGGGGAGTTGGGAGGGGACCTAAAATCTTGTAAAACGCTTAAAATGGAGTGATAGGGATGAAACTTGGTGGAAAAATAAGCAGAAGTCCTAGATACGTGATTGATATAACCGGAACGGATCTGCTCTGTTTGGGGAAGTTGGGGGGGGGCTAATTCTGAAAATTAGAAAAAATGAGGTATTTTTAACTTACAAAGGAGTGATCAGATCTTAATGAAATTTGAAGTTTGGAAGAATATTTTGTCTCAAAGCTCTTATTTTAAATCCCGACTGGACCCGTTGACATCGGGGGGAATTGAGGGGGGAACCTAAAATCTTGGAAAACTCTTAGAGTTGAGCTATTGGGATGAAACGTAGTGGAAAAAATAAGCACAAGCTCTAGATACGTGATTGACATAACTGGAATGGATCCTCTCTCTTTGGGAGAGTTTGGGGGGGGTTGTTAATTCTTAAAAATTAGAAAAAATGAGGTGTTTTTAACTTACAAAGGAGTGATAGGATAATAATGAAATTTGATTTTTGGATGGATATCCTGTCCCAGAGCTCTTATTTTAAATCCTGACCGGATCCGGTGACTTTGGGGGGAGTTGGGGGACCTAAAATCTTGGAAAACGCTTAGAGTGGATAGATCGGGATGTAACTTGGTGGCAAACATAATCATAAGTCCTAGTTACGTGATTGAAATAACCGGAACGGATCCGCTCTCTTTGGGGGAGTTGGGAGAGGAGGGTTAATTCTGAAAAATTAAAAAAATGAGGTATTTTTAACTTACGAAGCAGTGATTGGATCTTAATGAAATTTGATGTTTAGAAGGATATTGTGTCTCAGAGCTCTTATTTTAAATCTTGACCGGATCTGGTGAAGGGGAAGTTGGGGGGAACCTAAAATCTTGGAAAACACTTAGAGTGGAGATATCGGGATGAAACTTGGTGGGAAAAATAAGCAGAAGTCCTAGATACGTGATTGACATAACCGGAATGGATCTGCTCTGTTTTGGGGAGTTGGAGGGGTGTTAATTCTGAAAATTAGGAAAAAAGAGGAATTTTTAACTTACGAAAGAGTGATCGGATCTTAATGAAATTTGAAGTTTGGAAGAATATTGTGTGTCAGAGCTTTTATTTTAAATCCCAACTGGATCCGGTGACATTGAAGGGGGGGGGAACTGAGGGGGGAACCTAAAATCTCGGAACATGCTTAGAGTGGAGGGATCGGGATGAAACTTGGTGGTAAAAATAATCATAAGTGCTAGATACGTGTTTGAAATAACCGGAACAGATCCGCTCTCTTTGGGGGAGTTGGGGGAGGAGGGTTCATTCCGAAAAATAAAAAAATGAGGTATTTTTAACTTACGAAGGAGTGATCAGATCCTAATGAAATTTGATGTTTAGAAGGATATTGTGTCTCAGAACTCTTATTTCGAATCCCTACCGGATCCGGTGAAGGGGAAATTGGGGGGAACCTAAAATCCTGGGAAACGCTTAGAGTGGAGGGATTGGGATGAAACTTGGTGGGAAAAATAAGCACAAGTCCTAGATACGGGGTTGACATAATCAGAACGAATCTGCTCTCTTTTGGGGGCGTTGGGGGGAGGGTTAATTCTAAGGAATTAGAAAAAATGAGGTATTTTTGACTTACGAAAGAGTGATTGTATCTTAATAAAATTTCATATTTAGATGAACTCAAAACTAAGATCTCTTATTTTAAATCCCGACCGGATCCAGTGTCATTAGGATGAGGACCAGAAATCTTGGAAAACGCTCAAAGCGGACAGATAAAAATGAAACTTGGTGGAAAGAATAAGCACAAGTCCAAGATACGTGATTGACATAACTGAAATGGATCGCTCTCTTTGGAGGATTGTAGGGGGGTGTTAATTCGGAAAAATTGTAAAAATTGGGGTATTTTAATTTAAGAGCGGATGACCGTTCGTGAGGTATTCTTGAATTTGATATTAAGAAGGAACTCATGTCTCAGATCCTGCTCAACCAGGATTTCTATGATTGCTAAATAAAAACCTACGAAACTCTGACAAATTAGGATTTCTTTGGTTTTTATGTTTAAAAACCTGCAAGGACCCTCCTTCAAGTAAGGACATGATTCTAATTCTTCATCACCAAATATTTCAATGCTTTACAGCCATTTTGTGTCAGAAAACAAGAGATTTTTGCCGCCATTCTCTATGAATAAAATCGTTATAGAGACTAGACGTATATTTATTTCCTTAGGAACCCTCTGTGATAAATTTATCTTATTTACATCGCGTCAAAATATTCTTTACTCTAAGGGCTTGGACTCCCATTAAATCGCTTTCAAGCATATTGCATCAGCGGCCTAAAATTTTATAAGCTGATAGATGTATTTAAGCCAAGTTAATGATTATCCCTCGCGCATAGAGTGTATTTCACCTTAGACCATAATTACCCTAAGAAAGCTATAAAACATGCATAACGTTAAATACCGTGGCTTCAAATAAAAGTAACGAGTAGGACTAAAGCTGAAAATGAGCAAAAATCGTTCCAGAAAAAGAGTTTGCCTTTTTCTTAGCTTCCTGATTATTTTAATGTCAGTCTTTACTTTCATTTAAAAAACAAACAATTGAAGAAAATTTTGTAATTTTTCTACAATTTTTTATTTAGTTTTTATTGGTTTTAATAGCAATCCTGAGGTTACTCAATGAAAGGAGGACTATTGCCTCCTCAAACACAGCTCTTTAAATCAAAATCGAATTTTGGACAGCAATATCTCGAGAAACAGAGTTAATTTTGTATATTAGGAATTAAAAATAAAATGAAAAATTTAAACTGACGAAACCTCTCCCTTTATGCTGAACGCTTTCATTCCTTCAAGTCTCATAAGGATTAGCAGACGTTCAAATAAATTTTCTAAGGGGAGGATAATCTGAGCTCAACATGGAGGTCTAAATAAAAAAGTTTGAAAATGTAACCTTTTTCACAGAAATATGTCACTTAAATAAATTGTATTATTAACTTACCACTTTTATATATTGTTGATTTTCAGTATCAAAATTTTCCTTTTCTATACATGTATAGGGCTGTAAGATCCTTTTATCTTCCAATGGGATACCTGTCTTCAATAGCTGATTATATTTTAAAAGACATGGATATTTTTAGTAATGAAGTATCTCTGCATTTCTTAGGAGGACAGGAAGGACGGGAGGGTGAAAGGCGAAAATACATCTTGACCATGAGCAACTTAACTCCTAGAAATGGTTTTCACCGACATTTTCATTTACAGTTTTCCCATGTTGAAGCTATCTTAAACATCTACATAGTAAATTATTTCTTTTATTCTTAATGTAGTATTTTTTTTATAGTGCCTTATATCAGTAAATACCAATAAATAAATATATTAGTAGTGGTGGCGAATTCAGGATATTAACTTTTTCCACAAAAGAAGTCTTTCTAAGAAGAGCAAAGAACATCGCTAAACCAAAAATGAGCGGAAATAAATCCAAATAATTTTCCAAGTATAAAACTATCACAAGTCACCATAAAAAAAATAAAGGACATCCAAAACATACAAAAATTACAATAAATAACCATGTCAAATTCAAAACGAGCAAAAACTAACATGACTGGCGTTGACCACCCTCATGCCTCCTTAAGACCTTAGCATATTGTGCTCTATAATGAAAACAAAATACGAAAAAGCATTTTCATTTTTTTGAGCTTAATAAATAAAAAATCATTAAGACTTTCAGGAATAAACATCAGTTTATGCATATTGACCTGACATTCAACGATAATTTTTCGTTTCTTCAGTAAAGTACAAATTATGTTCTGGTCTAGAGACCTAGCCTTTTTGTCTTTTCTTTCATCAGTTACCTTACTTTTTATATATTTTATTTTACCAAGTGCTAGACAATACCTCAGGTTTTGTTTTAATCATTTTGGATTTAATTTCAGTTTAAACTATCAAATTAGTGTGAAAGCCTAGAGATGCCGTGTTCAAACTCTAAGACAAGTTAAAACCTTGACAATATATTTAGTTCCAGAACTTTCAAGCTCCAGTATCATCCGGGGACAAAACCCAACCAGTACTTACACCAGGGACGTTCGTTCCAAAGCTTTCTCTTGCACAGCATGTAATAAGAGGTTCCCTTCTAATGGACTTCTAAAACAGCATTTTTCTTCAAAGATCCATCAGTATGTCGTAAAAGAAAATGGATTACCCGACCCAGCGCTGCACTATGCAACGAGAAGTAAGTTAACAAACTAGTTTTTTTGATCTTGTAACTTCCTAAAATTTGGGTAGTTTATGCGAAAGAAAAACTGGCTGCAATATCTGCAGGGTCGCCACCCGTAATGACTCATCACTATTTCTATCAATTTTTTTATGTTGCCTAGTGATTTTCTTCTAGCTAGTGATTTCTATTGATTTTTGTTCAAAAACTAGTGATTTCTTCTTAAATCTTTTGATTTTTTACGATATATTGCGTAGATTCGTGATTAAATCAAATAAATCATATCGGAAGGTAATTAACAAAAGAGTTAATTAACAAAATTAACAAAAAACACAAAAGAGTGATTCACTACAGTTTACGATATGTTCCATTTATGTTCCATTAATGATATGTTCCATGATATGTTCCATTAATGGAATAAACTAATTTATTCCATTAGGAATAAATGGAACCATAATGGAACCACCTAATGGTTCCATTAGGTGGCAAATATACCACCTTTGAAACTTCTGATTTCCCACCATATGACTACATTAGATATAGACTCTAGAGCAGGGCTTCTTAAACTTTTGTAATTCCCGACCCCATTTATGATTGCGAGTTTCTTAACGACCCCAACAAATATAAAAGAAAAATAAATTAATATTTTTTGATGATATATTTATTAGGTAACAATATACATATGCATATGAAAATATATAAATTTAGAATTCGTTTTGAAACATATAAAAATCTAAAATTGGAATTTGCACAAAATGTTATGGAAATGTTTTTATTATGGTTTCAAAAACAAAAGTGGATTCTGACCGTCTTAATTCTCTCGTATATATCCAAGTAGTTGCGTGGTAAATATTAAATTAAAGTTTACGTTAAAAATTTAATGAAATGGGTGTGCCTGTTTTTTATTGCATAAAAAATCAAATCTTGGTGTAATGTTTGAAACTGCTGGACGTAAGACCTCTTCAACGTTTTTTACCGCTGAACGATATTGGGATTTAATGTGTGTTAAAGCTGAGAAAGTAACTTCTACATAAATATGTGGTGTTGAATGGCAGAAGTACATTTAACGCCATGTCGGCGATTGTGGGAAATTCAGTTCTAGTTCCGATCCAGAATTCAGCCAAGGGCTTTTTTCTGGAATTGTAGTTTTAAGTTCGAGTCACACGAAAGCTCAGCAAATTCCTCTTGAGCTTAAAGTGTCAGATGATCAATCTCACTTAAGCCAATCCAAAACGGCCTTTGAATCCAAACTATTTTTTTGTAAATCAATATTTAATATAAAATATGTCCGGAACTGTATTTCCAGCGCTTTTAAGTGATCTACAAATACTTTTTGCAATAAAAGTTTTACGATGAATTTTCTCAATTACAAAATTGTCGACCCTGGAAAACATTTCGAACGAATTTTTTTCGACCCTACTTTTCCAAATGCGGATCTTTTTAATAAAACTTTCAGTTTTATCGTTTGAAGTAAATATATCGCAATTTTTTCCTTGAAGAGAAAAGTTAAGATCGTTTAACTTCGCAAAAATATCTGACAAATAACACAGCTTGGATAGACACAAGCCATTTTGAAAAAAAAAAAAACAGCAAATTCACATTTTCGTTCAGTTAAAAATATTTCGATCTCGTCCTTTAATAACAATTAAACAAAAAAAACAGTTTTTTTAAATGAAAGTAAGGAGCGACATTAAAACTTAAAACGAACAGAAATTACTCCGTATATGAAAGGGGCTTTTCCTCCTCAACGCCCCGCTCTTTACGCTAAAGTTTGAATCTTTCTCTTAACTCTACATTTTAAAACAGGTAAAAACTTTAGCGTAAAGAGCGGTGCGTTGAGGAGGAAAAGCCCCTTTCATATACGGAGTAATTTCTGTTCGTTTTAAGTTTTAACGTCGCTCCTTACTTTCATTTAAAAAAACTTGTTTTTTTTTAATTTCTGGACGTTTTTGAATTAATGCATGTTTTGATCTTGGCTCTCCGCACATAAATAATTAAAACGAAATTTGCATATTAATTTTTTTGGCTGAATAGCTTTTTCATAGTTTTAATCGGAAGATTCTGAGAAAAAAGGAGCGAAGGAGGAGGTCTAGCTGCCCTCCAATTTTTTGATTGCTTAAAAAGGCAACTATAACTTTTAGTTTTTTACGAACGTCTTCATAAGTAAAAAATATACGTAACTTACGAATTAACTTACGTAGCGAACTTCTATATTCGTATGTTTTTATTGCGTATATGAGGGGGCTCACCCCTCTTCGATACCTCGCTCTTTACACTAAAGCTTAAATTTTGTCCCAAGTTTTTGTTTTCCCAAATTTTGTCCCAAGGCTTAAATTTTGTCTTTAAGAATGACCCCTGAATCACAAAGGCCGTAGAATAAATAGTTGAAATTACTAAAAATACTTCAGCGTAAAGAGCGAGGTATTACGAGGAGGTAAACCCCTCATATGCGTAATAATTTCTGTTCGGTTTCAGTTTAATGCTGCTCCTCACTTTCAGTAGAAAAAACTATTCATATTTATTTTTTCATTGTTTTCTTAAATAATGCTAGAAAATACTGCGCCCCCTCCATTGAAAGTTTCTTCCCCCATGAGAAGTTCCTTCATGGAAAGATCCTCCCATGTAACCCCCCCCCCCCCCCAACCAAAATAATCCCCCTGAAAACGTCTGTACACTTCCCAGTGACCATTACTATATGTAAACACAGGTCAAATTTTGTAACTTGCAGCCTCTCCCACGGGAACTACGGGGGAGTAAGCCGTCCCCAAAGACAGAGTTATTAGGTTTTTCGACTATGGTGAATAAAATGGCTATCTCAGAATTTTCATCCGGTGTCTTTGGGGGAAAAATGAGCGTGGGAGGGGGCCTAGATGCCCTCCAATTTTCTGTTCACTTAAAAAGAGCACTAGAACTTTTAATTTCCGTTAGAATGAGCCCTTCCGCGACATTCTAGGACCACCGAGTCAATACGATCACCCTTGGAAAAAAAAACAAACAAAAAAACAAATAAACAAGCATCCGTGATTTGTCTTCTGGCAAATGCGAAAATTCCATATTTTTGTAGATAGGGGCTTGAAACTTCTACAAGAAGGTTTTCTGATACGCTAAATCTGATGGTGTGATTTTCGTTAAGATCGTATGACTTTTAGGGGGTGTTCCCCCCTATTTTCAAAAATGAGGCAAATTTTATCAGGCTCGTAATTTTTGATGGGTAAGACTAATCTCTATGAAACTTATATATTTAAAATCAGCATTAAAATACAATTCTTTTGATGTAACTATTGGTATCAAAATTCCGTTTTTTAGAGTTTCGGTTACTATTGAGCCGGGTCGCTCCTTACTACAGTTCGTTACCACGAACTGTTTGATAATCTTTTAAAACTTTGACCTTTTGACAACCATCTTACTTCTATATGTAATAACAAAGTTATGTAGTTGGAATCCGTATCCTTACAGAGATTTGAAAATAAGCGACTGTTAAGGGCATGGCTCTTAATAAAATTTATGACCTTAACAGAATCCTGAAGCACATCGTTCAATTCTGGTGCTATCGATCAATTAAGAAGCGCCCAAAGGATTTTTACATGCCGGGACTGTAAGGTCACGTCGGTCGCGAAAGGGTTAAACTGATTAATTCAGAATAAAATTCACTTCGTTCACAATCATACAATGGCTAAATGAAAATAACACGAAATGTTTATATAGTTTCTTCGAAATAATACTTAGAAATTTTGTAGATAATATTTATCAGGATTATTTCGGTTTTAAGAGATTGACAAAAATAAATCTACATTTTTTATAAATGTCTATAACATATTCTGATTCATAGTAAATTTATACAATATATTATAATGATCGGAATAGAAATGCTGGTATAAACAGTCTTTCCGAACCAGAAGATTTTATGATATATTTATCTACGATGATTGTTATTTTTCTTTATAACAATAATTTTACAAGTTAAAAAATATTTTTCGTTAAATTGTATTTTATCACTCGCGACCCCATAATTTTGCTACGCGACCCCAAATGGGGTTACGACTCATAGTTTAAGAAGCCCTGCTCTAGAGCATTATCATCTAGATAGGTAATCGACATAGCTAATCGCAAAACTTGAAAAATGTTCTATACTTCCTATTTCACAACATTTGCTCCAGTTGAGTTTTTGTCTTCATATTTATGGTTTTTTATCTGTAATCTATCAGTTCTAAATTAGATTCTCTTTTGTTAAAACTTTTGAAAGTTGAATGAATGGTGAATATAAATACACCCTCTATATCTCCAATTAGAAGAGAAGATGAAGTCATTGAAAAATGAGAAGGTACAAATTAAGTATAATTTTCTGAATGAAAAAAGAAAATGAAAGCATTGAAAAAGAAAATAGGACTTAGTTTTTTTTATAATAGGATTTGTAATATAACTAGATAAATTAAATTGATTGTAGTTTGATGATTGAAGTTGGTTGGGAGTAAGAAGGGGGGTATCTACTTTTGATTGTCTAATGGTTTTAATCTTTAGTTCTAATATCTAATCGAAATTCTTATAATTCTCCAAATTCTCATATTTGTAATTGAAATACCTAGTAAGCACAGATAACGTCCTATTCTTCAAGTTTTTGGATATTTGTGTTAACATATCAAACAAATTGTGGTAAAGAACTGTTCCAAGCAAAGCTGTCAAAATACAAGTTGTGCCGGTAGTGCCGGCTAAAGTGCCGGTAGCTTTTGGAGTTCTGCTACTGGCAGTTTTGGAATTTTTGCATGCCTGTTCTAAGCCCATTCATTTGAACACAATTTTTTCTATTCTAATCTCCTATGTTGAGTGTTTTTCTTAGCCATCTCTCGCAAACGAAAAAATCGAATAATCTAATAATTGAAACATACAAGTTATAACCAAAACACTTTTTTATAAATTTTAAATCTTTTAGATTACTTTCACGCGGGTCCCCTGTTTTCAAATAATTCAGATGGCTCAGATTTACAATGCAGCTTAGAGGAGATCCCCAAAGAGGGATTTGAAGTTTTAAAACGGTGGTTTTTTCACAATAGACATCAGCCATACCCAACTGAGGAAGACAAAAGAAAATTGATGCAAGAAGCCGGCTTATCCATGCTGCAGGTAAGCACAGTTGAATATGGGTTTACTTCATTCATTCTGATGATGCTTTTTGATATGTTTTACCTATTTTGATGCATTTGATCCGTATTTAGTCAGATTGAATTTGTCAAATTGTTATTTTTTAGTGTCATTAGCCTGTTTAAACTTTTGTTTTAATCCAATTTAAAAACTTATGGGCAGACTTGTAACAGCGACGATTCGTTAATGTTTGTTCTCTCGACACACGATAGATGCACTTGTTGATAACGAAAATTATGAGGATTTAGCGTTGTATTTATCTTTCACAGAGGTAAATTATGACACTGGCTAGATTCAGCATTAATTTGAAAGTTAAATTTTAGTTGTAAGACTTAGGTAGTAGTGTGATCACAACAAGTTGAAGTTCGATGTCTATAGAATACCAATGGGAATAATCAATATTAATATGACAGAATAACGGATTAATAGATTACAGATGGAATAACAGAGCGATCTTACCTACATTATTACAGAGTTGCATGGCTCAGAGTTCTTATCGGCTCTGTTGCATGGCTCATTTACAAACCTTTTTCCCCTTCCAAATGCCCAGACGAAGATAGGCCGGATATAAAACTACCGGTGTTGTGTAATGGTCTTAGGGTCTCTACTCTGTCACAAGTTTCGTTCTCCGTCTCTATCCCCAATAAAGAAACCCTACTTGCGTAACTTCAAAGTGGTATCAGGTTAAACCTTTCTCGAGCTTTCCTATCCGTCCTACGACTATGACTGCTAAAAGTTCTGTGGGGGACCTTGAGGAGTTGTGCCCCTTGAGGAAATTATAGATTAGTACATGACATAGCATTTGCACTGGGAACTGATTAATAGATGATTCCTCTGGGTTTTGCTTGCTTTAGTTTGCTTTTGTAGGCTGAAAAACATTTTCCTAGCTAAGTTTTCTATTATGGGCTGCCTCCCCGCAGTAGCATAACATTTGTAAGCATAAATATTCGATGAATTGAAAGCGATAATCTTGAGATTGTCTCTGCAGGATCTTAACTCTTGTTGATAAAAGAGCATTGCTCTTTGTGGAAAACCATGTTGTGACCAAGATGGGTACCAGGATCGCGCAAAGCTTTCATTGTTTGGAGTTTGCTGGGACTTCTTACTGTCCAGTTCTAAGCTGACTTAAGTACTTTGTTTAGACTTAAAAAGAGACGTTGGTGCACTGGCTTTGGGACCATTACTTTTCCTGGGGCCATAATTATTTCAACGATTAATAGAAAATGAAACTTCCAGTTTAGAGTGTTATGCTGTTAAAAACAAATATAATATTAACATTTTAACTCACGAATTCAAAAGAATCCAAGTAGACTTATAAGAAGTATTAGAAACTCATATCCAAGGGATAGGAGGCATGAAATTAACACATATAAATATATTTACTCAGGTAGGAAAGATAGGGTGCATGGGTCAGGAGTAGGGCTCATGATAAAAAAGGAAGCTTCCAAGTCCTGTTCCAAGTATCCAACCATAATGATGTCAAAGCATATGAATATTTAAGGAAAGTGTTTTTTATGTAATGTATTAGGAGTTCAAACTGTGCATTAGCCGACGAAACACAAAATTAGTTGTTTGTAGTTCCTCCATCTCTCTGTATTATTAATTACTTACTTTCCTGACCTTACTTTCAAAACGGCTTATGCTAGCTATGTCTCTCGCTCAGACTATCTGTCTTGTTTTTTTTCCAATTAACCTCGCATTGATGGCAACTTGATTTGATTAAAATTTTATTTCAATTGAATTAATGATTTTAATTCATTATTTTATGACTTAAAAGTGTAGGGAATCATCCATAGTAGTGTATGCCACTATAAAACTGTCTGATAGAGACAGCAGTGACTTAGATAAATTTTAGTAACAGTTATAGGGGTAAATAGGTAGGGCCCCAGCTAGAGATATTGAAAATCTCCAATGCCCCCCTTTATTAGAAATAGGTATAGTTGGTATTAAAGCCAAGGTAAAAACTAGATATTCTATCCTATGGTAACCTGGATTAGGTACAGTACTGGTTACAGACTGCTCTTTTGCAGTTTTTCATCCAGTATTTTTTTTGCATATTTTGTTACATAAATCAGTTGCAAGCTGGCGTGATTTACTGCACACAGCCTCTGAGATATTAAAATTATACATTAGTATATTCATAGCGTTATTCTTCAAATTTTAGTCATGGGTGGGTAAATCAGTCAGTTCTATTGAATTAATAAATGTTGGCGTGTTACTTCCTTCTGTTTATCAATTTCAAAAAAGAATAGGAGGAAGAAATTTTTTTCAAGCTCAAGTTGGTGAAAACTGCTCTTAGGTCTATAATGAATAAAAAACGACTTGGCCACCTGCTGACACTCTCTAATTTCTCTAATTAACAAATTCCTCTAATCAGTCTCTAATTCACTTATTTTTCTCTAACTATCATTTTATACATACTTTGTAATCTTTGGATATTACATTATATTTGACGATCAATTTTTTTTTTATTGGGTAGAAATCTGGTAGTTATTTGATTAAATCACATAGGTCCCCCTCTGAAAAAAGGCTCGGGGCGCCCATGGATACTAGTACTAGTAATCCAAGTACTTCATCTTTTGCAGGGACTACCAATGCTAAGGGTATTAAGGCGAAAATTTGAGGACATGTTATGGGGATCAGCTATGTCTTAGGAACACCCTACTTTTTTAAGCTGAAAATTTCAGGGTGTATGTCAATTGCTACTACAGTTAATGACTTGAAGATAAAAACTTCAGAGAATGTTGAGAGAATGATGAACTATATCAAAATGCACTGTGTGAATTCAAATGTCAATTAACCAAAAGATGAATAAAGACCAAAATGCAATATGTGCATACTACTAATGCTAGTAGTGCTATTTTAAGTAGCGCTGTTATTACTATGAATCCTACTATCATTATTATCATTACTTCTGTAACTACTACTACTACCACTACAATTACTAATACTACCACTACTACTGCTATTACCATGAAGCCAAGAACTTCAGGAAATGTCGAGGGAGTGATGAATTAAACTGAAATACGCCATGTCAATACAGATGTCAAATTAACAAAAAGATGAATAAAAATACGGGCAAATGATTATTCAAGTGCCAACCTATAGTAAACCGCCATCAATAAATATATTGATATCAAAACAAAAATAACCAAGTCAAACTCAAAACAAGCAGAAACTAAGGGAAGGAGTAGCACTCACATAACATGTGCCTTTTGTTGGCTTCAGGTATATACTGATGGTCATTTATGGTAGCTTTAAACTAGACAAATTTATTTGACAGTTTTTTTATTCATCAGTGCATAATCCAGCATCACTTTTCATCGGCAAAGGTAGCTCTGGGGATACCGGCACCATGGTCCAAGCTGTAATTAACGAAAATGTGGAATTTCAGTTTAATTCATGTGACCAGAATTTCCCATATGGAAATTCTGGTCACATGAGCTTGGACTCCTTCAAAATATCCCGACACATTGTAGGCAAAATAAAATGACTGAAATCCAGCTCCTCCTCATTAAGACTAGCATTTTGAATGTACCTTACCGTATGAAATGTACCGAATGTATTAATGTACCGAATGAAAATTCTGGTTTCATGACCTTGAACTCCTTCCAAACGTCCTGATATATTGTTGGCGAAGTCAAACTACTCAAAAGCCAGCTTCTCCTTATTAAGGATAGCATTTTGAATGTATTCTGCTACGTACCCAAGCCTTTCTTTGATTTTGATTCCACTTTATACAACATAAGCACTTTAGATAGTCCTTCTTCTTTAATATATCATACCCTTGGACTCTGCATGGCTTAAGTCAAGCTTCATATCAGGAAAGACTCCAAAGAACATCGACTTGTGAACACCTTCTTTTAGTTTATGTTTAATTTCTTCTTCAAGGAAAGAGATAGACTCATTTTTGAGCCTCCCACTAAAGTAACTGATTTTGTAGGGACGACTTTCATGGTTTTCATACCAAGCCTTGTCATCAGGATAATGTTAATTCTGCCCCTTGCTGACCAGCTCCTTGGTTTTATTTTCTCCCACTGACGAGTCCCAACTATGAAATCATCACTACTTCTATTACTAATAGGCGCAGAGGGGAAAAGACAGCCGACATAGCAGAACGCAGCATATTTCTGAATTTAATATTCCAAGCATAGATAAACTTCATACCAACTTTTGATAAATTTTGCAACACGTCTAACGTTAGAAATAGACGTATTACAAGGATAACTTAGAAAAAAACCATTGATAAGGCGCTAGATTGATGAGTTAGTACTTTTGATTATCTCTTAGGGGTTTCAGAACAACTTCCAGGATTAGGCTCCACTCTAAGGTCTTGAAAAAGTAACAGCTGATTCTACCGGGCTTGCAAGCGAATATTTTTAAATATTTTATCATTCTCAGTTTAATATTTAATGAATACGATATACTTTCAACACTTTCGAGCAGTTTACCCACCATAACATTTTACTCGACATAAAAAATAATGTATTCTTCGTCAAATATTTCACTTTGCTAGACTTCGCATAAGAGAGTTTCTGATTTTTGTTTTCCACCAGATATAGTGATTTATCTGTTCCTATCCTCGGTTGAGGATAATCCTTGTGTGATTTTTGGCACGAGTATTTTGGATGCTTGGATATTTGGATATTTTTTAACAGTACGGTGAAGAAATCAATTAGCAGGTCTGTAAACTACTTTTGATAAATTTGAGCTACAGATAATGGCTAAATTTAGTATTCATGATCTGGCTCTAGCAAAGTTTCGAGGGTTCCCCGATTGGCCAGTTCGTATTATTGAGGTTTTGGATCCAAAGACTGCGAACTCAAAGTCAAAAGTCTTTAAGTATCTAGTTTTTTGGTACGGGTCCCGTGACACCCAGTTTGTTCTCGAGTCACAGCTTGTGCAGTTTGAAGCAAATAAGGCTGAAGCTATGAAATCTACTAGCAAGGGTGTAAAGGGAGCATTTGATGATTTTATTCATCAACCGAACATTTATATAGAACTTTGCAAAGAGAAGTTAAAAACCCAAATTCCAATTCCTGGGCAACAAACTATAGCGGGATCGTCGGCTATTATTACTCGCATTTCCGCGACAGAACAGGAAATCCAAAGTGTGATGGAAAATCTTGCTAAAAAAATAGACGAAAAGCTGAATGAAAAACTAGTGGCCACTGCTGCTGGTAGGCAGTCTCTATCCAGTGACACTTTGCATACCATAAAAGCTCAGAGTTCAACTATCGTTAGTGAAGTTTATTCAGCTTTGATTGTTGATTTTGAACCGAAATTCTTAGCCCTCAGTAATGAACTGAAATTCCTAAGAAATCAAATAATATTTCTTGAGGAGAGAGTTAAAAATGCAGAGCAGAAATTAGATATGTATGATCAGGACTTAAGGCTAGATAGTCTTCTTTTCAATGGTATCAAACAGCCTCCAAGTAGTGACTTAAAGTCTGTAATCGGGGGTGTGATTTGCAATAAAATGGAAATATCTGAAGTGTCTGATGGTGATATTGTGGAAGTGAGAAGATTTAAAATAAACAGTTCTACAACTCGTCAAGATGCCATAGCTCTGGTCCTAGTCAAATTCAGGACGAAAGAAATTGCCCAAAAAGTTTTTAAGCTTAAGTCGAAACTAGTGCGCACGGGTATATTTGTATCAGAAAATTTAACAAAGCAGAGACGGGATAGTCTGAACCTAGCACGTGAAAAATACGGTAATAAACAAGTGTGGTCTGATCAAGGCCGAATTTATATACGCCTTGCGAGTGATGCTTTCCCCCGTCGCCTATGGTCGTTGCAAGATGTCGCTTAGATTTTATTTTATTTTTTCTTTTTTCCAGTAGGAATCAGTACAGTTTATATTGTTCTTATTTCTTGATAATTAGTTTTGCCATTACACCAGCAGCATCGGTTGAATTAGAAAATAATGCTATAGATGTTAATGAAATTTTAGAGTGTAAAATTGCTCAAGATAGTGTTGTAAAATGCCCTGAGCCAGTAAGAAAAAGTCAGTATGTATCATTTGAATTTCCAATACGGAAAGAAAATAAGAGTTTACGTGTGTCTGAATGGAATTGCCATGTTACGTCATCGTCTGAGGATATTGAAAATTTTTTGTCTGCTATGAATAGTAGTATTGATGTATTAGGTATTTGTGAAACCTTTTTATCTATGGACAGCTGTCTCTCGTCTTACATTTTTCCAGGTTACCAAATGATTTCGAAGGTTAGAAATTGGATGAGACAAGGAGGTTTGTCTTTTCTGTTGAAAAATGCAATAAAATTTGAAGAAAGGGATGATTTATGCCTTTGGATTGAAGGGAAGGTGGAAATTTTTCTGTGGAAATTGCATTTGTTGAGAATAAAAAGATAGTAATTTGTTTGGTTTTTAAACCACCTAGCACTCCCTCGGTTGAGTTCCTTGATTTATTTGATGATTATTTACGTAAACTTCTGTCTGTAAAAAATGAATGCATAATCATGGGTGATTTTAATTTTGATTTGTTATGTTTGAATAGCTATAATTTTGAGTTTTTTAACTTGATGTTATCGCATGGTTATTTTCCAATGAATCGCCTTCCTTCTAGAATAACTGAACATTCTGCTACGCTTATTGATAATGTGTTTCTCCCTTCAAATTTAGTTCCTGATTCTTATTGTGATATCATGATCCATCCGGGATCCGATCATCTTCCTGTTTCATGTACGATAAAGCAACGGAGCCCGACTTACGAAAAGTCTAGGCGTAAACTTATAAGAGATCTTCGGCCGGCAAATTTACATGAGTTCCGTGAACAAATAAGTGTAATATCGTGGGATAAAGTGTATGAAGAACCGGATCCCTCGCGTGCCCTCGACAACTTTCTTGGGATAATTACTCCGATATTTGAGTCTGCTTGTCCCTTGAAACTTACTAGAAAAAAAGAACGAGATATCCCCCGAAAACCCTGGATTGATGATGAAGTTGTTGAAGCTATAAATGCTCGTAACGCTTGCTTCTTTAAAAGTTTAAATGACTCATCTGAAGAAAGTAAAAATGAATATATTCGTCAACGAAATTTAGTAAATAAGTTAAGACGTTCAAAAAAAAAAATATCACATCGAAAAATTTAATGAACAAAAAGGTGATATACGGGGCACTTGGCAGACCATTAACGGCGTGATTAAAGGCACAGGTAAACATTATGGCCTCATAAATGCTATCACTGTCGAGGGTGTTACAGTTACTGATAAGCAGCAGAATGCTGACGAGTTTGGTAAATTCTTCTCTGGTATTGGAAGTAGAATCAGGGAAGACACTTCTCACGGAGACCCAGTGAAATGTGACACGCTCTTTGAAGATAATCGAGGTGAGCATCATAAATTTCAATTTGAAAAAGCGTCAATTGAAGAATTAACAAAAATTGTGAAGAATTTAAAGTCAAATGCTGCTGGTATTGACGGTTTGAATCTGAAAGCATTCAAAGTAGTTTCAGTGTATCTACTACCATGTCTTCTCTACCTCGTTAACCTGTCACTTGAAGTCGGCCAATTCCCTGAAGCACTTAAGCAAGCAAAGGTCCTACCACTGTTCAAATCAGGAAATAAGCAAGATATGACGAACTATTGACCTATAAGCTTGTTACCACTATTCTCAAAGATATACGAGAAAATAGTACATCGACAGCTGTATGAATATTTAGACAAGCTCGGAATATTAAGTGAGTCACAGTTCGGTTTCAGAACTAAACATTCAACTGTTCATGCGGCATACCATCTAATGGAGTGCATTAATAGTGCCCTAGAAAGGAATCTTATCCCTCTTACTGTGTTCATAGATTTAAAAAAAAAAGCATTTGATACCGTTGATTTTAATCTTTTATTAAGTAGGCTAGCTTGTTTGGGAGTCCGTGAGAAGTGTTTGGATTGGTTTAGGTCTTACTTGCATAGTAGGTCCATCAAAGTTATGATAGATGATGTGGTAGGGAAACCCTTCAATGTGAATTGTGGAGTGCCCCAAGGTTCGGTATCAGGACCTTTACTGTTTCTTATATACGTGGATACAATGCGTTTTTACCTTCCTGGTGCTGTAGTTACATCATTCGCAGATGACACAGCGCTTACAGTGATTGGGGAATCTGTCGAAGATCTTATAGAGATAACTAATGTAGCTTTGGAGAATTTATCTCAGTTCACAAAGCATAGTTTTCTTGCAGTGAATACTGAGAAGACTAATTATATGATATTTAGTCGTATTGGTAAAGTTGTAAATAACTGTCATAGTATTCTTTTACAAGGTGTTTCCATTAGTCAGGTTTTTCAATGTAGATATCTAGTATTTTATTTTGACATAAATTTTAGTTGGATTCATCATTGCAAAGAGCCAATCTTCAAAATTGGCTCGCGGAGTCGGTATTTTAAGAAGATTTCATAATTTTTTTCCTCTACATGTCCTGAAAGCAATTTATTATTCAATTGTCCATCCTTATTTAGTGTATGGTTGTTCATTGTATGCAAGCAATTTTTCTAGTCATGTAAAAAGGGTCCAGATTATGCAGAATAAGGCAATTAGAAGTTTGGGTGAGTATCTTGCGTGTGGTAGTACTAGAGATAGTTTTAGAGATTTAGATATTTTGAATATTGATTTTATTAAATCTCAACAGATTTTAATTTTTGTATACCAGGTTTTAAATGGATTATCTCCTCAATATTTTAGAAGTTTTTATCGATATAATTCAAATTATCACGATTATTCTACTAGGAGCTCTGATCAGCTGACTAGTGAAATCAGGCATACAACGCGATCTGGGTTTATGATTAAACATGTAGGTGTTGTTATTTGGAACTCAATTCCAGAGAGTGTTAGGTGTTCTGAAAATCTTATGTTATTTAAAGTAAGAATAAAAAATTATTTTTTGAATAAATTATAAATTATGTTTTTAAATTTTTATCACTTTTTTTATGATGAGAGATGGCTGTCTAGAGATTGTATAGTGTTTCGTCTTTTTCTTTTTTTTTGCGTATTTCTTTGATTAGAATGAATAGTTATCATTTATTTGTTGTAGTTTTGCTGCTGAACAGGGACATTTTAGGTCCCTAAATTGAGCAGTATATTATTGATTGTAAGTGAAATTTTAATAATTTTTTTGATGAAATAAACGCATACCTACCTGCCTACCTACCTACCTACCTGCCAAAAATCGTCTCTATTCAAAGTAGCGTAAGGAGGTTGGCAGAATTAAAGGTCATAGCAATATTTTCTGAGTATAGTAACAAAAACTGGGAGTCAACTTTCCACCCCTACCCTCAACCCAAAAAATTTGGTTTGTGACGAATCTTTATGATGTTCCTGGCTAAATGTCTGCCCTTTGCCTCCCCGAAACAGCCCAGATTGGTCTATAATCATCTGAAATATTATCTGGTGCTTGATTAACCTGTTGCAAATATTATTCATCTACGCCATACATCTAGAAGAATACAATAACAATACCAGTCCTACTTGATTCTTCTCAGAGAAAGTCTATTCAATTAATGTTTATATTCATTTTCAGTTTAGTTTGGCGGATCTACCCCCCCCCCAGAATCAATGTAGGAGGGATTTGAATGAAGGGAAACCCATAAGCGCATTATATTGATTAAAAATACTACATTGATGATGCAATGGATCACAGTAAAGCCTGGTGATTTACCATTACAACAGAGAAGGATGGAGCTGAGAAATTTTAAAATATTCTTAGCACACCTTTTCAGTAATCCACCTTCTAAATTAGACGAATTCAAACGTTTGAATCTTTTCTCTTTCTTTTCATCTCAAGGTTCAATAAATATTGTCACTATTTCAAACAACTTGTTTCTAATTTGAACCTTCCTCTACTACGTTTTACGAGAAGGCCAGAAAAATATATTTGGGAACCTATATTCTAGATATCGGATCATCCCATTTTTCCTGCTTAAGAGTGCTTCAGCAACTTTTCGTAACCAAACAATTTTCTAAATTTTGTCACACAAATTTTGACAGACTTAACTTAAAGATGATAGCTTTACTTGACTTGACAGTGAAAAAATGTTTAAGCTGATAGTGACAAATTAATACTGACAAAATGTTCTTACAAACCCATTTTAACACTCTTTTTTTAGATTAACTACTGGTTCATGAAGGTTCATGGATATCGTCTAAGATCCAACCCGTTTTATCAACCAAATATTACTGATAAGTCACTGCCATATAACTCTTATTACGAATCATCAGCAGCCAACAACTACGAAGTGCCAACCTATTACAACATACCAACAACTAATTACGTCGAACCTCAAATTGAGCATTCAACTTCACTAGGATATTCAAGAGGAAATACATTTAATGAATCTTATGCTCCTCCAAACCAATTTGAAACAAGGATGAGTCAGTGTAAAATTCAACATCGATATCGTCAAACTGTCGAATTCGCACGAGCATTTAATCAACAAAACATTGCTGATGAATCATCATCATCATCCAGCTCTTATCACGGGTCATCGTCAACTAACTATTCCAATGGCATAATCACCAGTAACTTATTCCACACCTGGTCACCAGTAACCGAGTCAACACCAACCACTAACCATCACGAGTTACCAACTACCAGTTACGTCGAACCTCAAACAGACTCTTTAAATTCACAAGGATACAATAGTGGATATCTATCAAGTGAATTTAATCTTCCCCGAGGAAATATTGAAACAAGATTTACTCCTCCTCAGATCGTAAATGACGCGCTTCACAATTAAATCTTTGAGCCCCATTGATAATTTGTCAGTAAATGACCCCTCTTTATAACTTAGTGCTTGAAAAATAGCCAACAATAAAATAATATCTTATGAATTATGGTATGTATAAATTTTAGAACTTTAAATATGTGTCAGGGTTAACTTTATCGGATTAGCTGAAAGGATTAACAAATTTTATTTAATACAAAATATGCATAAAGGATTCGATACATGGTGATCTAATTGTCTTTCTTTTAAACAGCACCCCTGTAGAAGATAATTTAAGTTAGTTCCTTCCCTTTCAGTCAAGCAGTCTCATATGAAAAGTATTGAGAATTTTTCTAATCCTTAATAATAAGTGCACTGGATTGGCATGAAAAATTTAAAATAAATATATTTTATAGAACAAAAACTACTCTTCTTAAATTCAATGTCAATAAAATTTCTGATTCAATTATTTTCTGGCTTTTTTCCAATAACACGTTATTCATCTTAGTAAGGTATGACATCTTCTAAACAACACTCCAGTAGACGTTAATTTAAATTCGGTCCTTTACTTTCCGTCAAGCAGTCTCATATGAAAAGCTAAAAGAACATTTATAATCTTAGCTGAAGGTCGACTCGACTAACGAGCAAAATTTAAAACAAATGTATTTGAGAGAACAAAAACTCCTCTGCTTAAATGCAATTTCAAGTGGCTTTCTGATTCAATATTTTTCTTCTTTATTTTTTTCAATAATATGTTATTCATCTGAGTTTGGCGTCTTTTAAACAACCCTCTCAACCAAATAAGGTGTTTAATGGTAGGTCTTTGCAGTCACCAAATTAATACTGCGTAGACAAATAGAACTTTTCTTCCATGTATCCGTCGCGTCTATTTTCTAGAAGCCATGTTTACATCTAAATTCTGAATGATTGATCATGAATTGTGTGTTAGAAATTGAACACTGCCCAACTCTGCAAATTAAGACTTTGATACATGCTTGAAACCGTGGTCATACTTAATTCTGATATGTCACCAATGTAGATAATGAGGCTCAGACGTTAGAATTTAGAATTACATTCTCAAGGTAATTGTTAAGATGACAGATTTATTTGTTCTAACAAGCGGCCTAATAGGAAAACAGTTAACTTTGTTGTTTTCAATACTTTTAGGTGGATCAGTCAGTCAGTTCAGCAGCACAGTCGATTTCAAAGATCTCCTTTTGAACATTTTTTTGCAAAATCATTTAAGTTTTAATAATTTTACCGTTTCGATGTATCATTCAGTTATTATAGTTAGGTTTTTTATATCAAAAACTTTTGTTTATATATATATTTATGATTTAATAAGTTTTCTGGATCTAGGCGTACTTTTTTGTTTCTTATTGTCTATTCAGACACATGGGAAACCCGATAAGAAAAACCAATCGATACGAGGAGCAAAGTGTTCAAACGTTAGGTGCAAAAAATTTCCTAAAAAGCACAGGTAACATGAATTTGTCTACGCCAAGTCTCTAAGCAAAATTTATTTCTTGCCAAGCATCTTCCTCTTTCATATTAGTTTTATACAAACCATTACTTTTTTGGATAAGAACTGATGGTTCTGGATAAGAATCACACAATCTTAAACTTCCGCATGCTTAAAAGTCTACATCCTTTCCATCTTTAAAAAGATTCATACGTCTTTGATAAAAAAAAACGTAAAAAACTGATTGGTTTCTATATATATATATATATATATATATATATATATATATATATATATATATATATATATATATATATATATATATATATATATATATATATATATTTTCTAAAAATTATATATTTACTTAAAAAATTAGCCACATGGTAAAGATGAATTCTATAATTGTTTAGTTCATTCAGGTTTTTTGCAATGTGTTAATATTTGTGATTTGGTAAAATTTATAATATTTAGTTTACCTATTGTTGCTAAAGGGAGGGATATATTAATAGGATAAGCTTGTTTTGGTTTTACTTGGTTGTTTTACATTTGCTGTTTTTTTTCTTTCATAGGCATATATTTTGGGGGTGATACCTGACGCGGGGATGCCATGGATATTCTGTGGTAGCCACAACACTGTGCTGGGTAGAGAATTTAGAGTGGCGAAACCCTATATAGGCCAGTGTATTCTCCTGATGAGCCCTTATGTTGGGTGTTGCCTCTGAATTATTTGTCTATATTATTTTTTCTATTGTTTGGTAAATGACGACTTATAATTATTGACGACATGACTGCCTGTCCATGGATTATTCTTTATGGTTGATTGTGTGTGGTTATGCTGTTTGACCTATGTGATTGTATGAATGAGTAGGGTTAAGGCCTCATTCAAGTGCTGGTCTATATTAATCACTAATTTAGGAAAACAGTCTTCCTTTTCTCCTTCTGTCTCTCTTTTTTTTGTGTGTGTTTGTGCTGTTGCATTGGTGATTTAATAATAATAATAATAATAATTTATTTTTAACCCACATCATAACAAGTTATGGCACTTGTGGAGTAACAAAAAGAAAAAAAAATGAAATACACTACAAGTAAAATACACTATAAATAGAAAAAACATTACGCTACAATGAGATTAACCGAACAGACGGACCAAAGGATGATGAGGCGATTTCTCTTTTCATAATATATATATATATATATATATATATATATATATATATATATATATATATATATATATATATATATAACAAGGAGAAATTCCTAGCCTCAAAACCTATCAGCAATATGGAAAAAAAAATAATCATTTTGGTTTGATATCGGTTCATAGCGTTTCTCCGTGCGACTGAACAACAAGGAAAGACAATTTTCTTTAATTTCCACTAATGGTCTTCTCTTTTTTCCTTTTCTTCTTCCGCTGCAAAGGAGGTACTGCAACTTTAGAGAGATGTTTAAGCCTCCATTTTAAAAGAATTTTAAGCAACACAATAGTGCTGCCTAGGTAAAGAGCAATACGAAAAAAACATATTTTTTTTCACCAATGCACTTCGTAATGAAAGATTTATCGTAGAAACTTCCAAAGGGGTTGAATCGGTTGGAATCTCTCTCCCGCACGTCCATCATTTTCCCGAACACACCCAATCAAAATATTGAGATAGCCATTTTGTTCAGCGTAATTGAAAGGTTCCAAAATTATGCTTTTGAGAACGACAACCCTCCCCATGTGACTTTGGTTATAGGTTGACAGATTACTCTTAGGGCAAGGGTTTTAAGTTATGCCTTGGAGGCATATGAGCTTTTTAGAGAAAGGGCGGTTGTATAGACTTCCAAATGGAGCTCATTGGATAGGTATTCAAAAGCTATAGTGCTCTTTTTAAGAATCAAAGTGATCTGAGGGTAGCTAGCCCCATAACGTCGCATTTTCCACAAATGTATTTGATACATGTTTTAACATGGAAATTTCTTCTCCAAAAAACAAGTTTTTCAAAGAAATGTAAAGAGATCCGTTAAACCAAAAATAAGCAAAAATATAGTCAAATAATCATCCAAGCATAAAACTACCATAAATCACAATAAAAAATAAATCAAACCCAAAACGAACAGAAATTATAATAATTAACAGGATAAAAGTAAAAACCACGATTTCAAGTATGGTTTCATGGTTCAAGCTTGTATCAAAGTCTTCATTTGCAGAGATGAACACAGTTCAATTTTTAAGCACACAATTCGTGCTTGACCATTCAGAGTTTAAATGTAAACATGGCTTTTTGAAAATAAAAGGGACTGATGCTTGGAAAAAAGTTTTTTTTTTATCTACACGGCACTAATTGGTGACTGCAAAGACTTAGCATTAAAATACAATTGTTTGGACTTATTACTTATACCATCTTTTCAAGCCATTTCTTTGATTTCGTTTTTTTCCATGTGTGTTCAAGTTTGAGCTCAAGATCAAGTAAAAGATTTGTTGACCTTTTAAATAAGCTATAGTTTTGGGTATAAGAAAAATAAATAAAAATTCATTATTGAAGTAGCAAAACCATTATAATTTCCTTGAATTAAAAGAAAATTCTGAAAACGTAAAAATAAAATACTGAAAACAACAATAAAATATTGACGGGAAAAAGCATGAATAATGCTATCTAGCTTCTTATTGAAATTAGATTACGAAAATTAGAGACACTTGGAAATCATTTTTAATATTTTAAAAAATATTTTTATAACCTTGTAACGAGGAAGTTGTTTACAATTATTAAGTCTTATTTTTTATATATTTATTATTATTAGAAAACTATTCTCGTAGATATTAGTATTATAATAACTTCGACGTGTCACTGCCCAAATTCCTTGTTGACAATTTTACTGACATTATGGATGATATAGAACCTCCTCAGAATATATCATCTACTAAACCATCTGCATCAGTTGAAGGAATGGTCATAGCATATGGGAATTTATTGGTTATGGCACTTGTGCCCATTTTTCTTGGTGCCTTTAGATCTGTGAAGCATCATAGCCTGCAAAAGAAAAGACTAGAGGTAGGAGTAGATTTGAATCATTTTGGGGAATTGCTAAAGTTCTAGTTTAGTGACTTCTTGCTATTCCGGAAAGGGGTTAGGTTAGGAAAATGAAAGTTTTTGGGATGGGTCTACAAGCTAAAATATATCCCAGGAAGGTATTTTAAAGTGCCCACCTCTGCTCCTTCTCTCCCTAAAGGGTCCTGAAATTTGCCTAGATGACAGGTCTATACTTACTGAAATTTTGACAAAACAACATTTTACTTTAATTTTCAGTTACCAATTGCTTTTTCTCTGCCTTTAGTTCTGAAAATGCAATACCTGTTATTTGAGTAGAATTCTGAGCCATATAAATTTTTTTTGAAAATTTAGGAAATGTATTTGTATAGGCTATCTTTAAACCTTATAAATTGGGATTGGGCATAGTTATGAAGCTGAAAACAATTTTGTTATATTACATTCAAGCAGAGGATCTATTTTGCAAGGTTTCACTTTTATAACACCCATATTTTTAAAGGTCAGGACACTCTAGAGGAGAGGGAGTGAAGGTAGGCTAGGTACTTCAAAATACCTTTCTGTGATATACTTTAGCCTGTAGACCCATCCCTGAAAGTCTTATTTTTGTAACCTAACCCCTTTCCAAGATAGCAAGAAGTCATCAAACTAGAATTTTACCTAGGGAATTTTTGCTTATTTTTAAATAAATTGTTTTGAATTTGGTCTATTTAAGGGTAGCATAGGCTATGGTTTATTGACCATTTTCAAACATTAGGTTAGCCTTGGACATGTAGGGTAGGCAATTTGTAAGTCTAGCCTAGAGAAAAAAATGGTAACTCACCATTTGGATTAACTCACTATGGTAACTTTGGATTAACTCACTAATGAGGTAGAAATAAATAGACATATGCTTAAGTAGAGTCAGAATTTCATCTTGAATCCAAATAAACTGTGACTATGCCAGAAATATTCCCTTATTTTGGCCTGCTGTTAAATCAATTTGAAGAAAAGAGACCTACTGACAATTTAGTGCATAATTGCAACTCAGGGTAGGCTATATATTTGCACATTAGAGGGTAGAGGGTCTTAATTTCATTTCTGTCTCAGACAAATGTTGTATTTTGCCTCAGGATGAAATTATGATTCTAAAGACATTCACTAGTGAATTAATTGAGAAATTTAGGCCAAGCCTGGAGCCATTTGTAGCTGGTTGTTCAGGAATGGAAGTTAGGCTGTTCTTTAAGTCTTGAAAGTGATAACACCTTTTCTGGATTTTTCATCTGAAAGATTGGTAGGGCCTTAACTTAATTCAAGGATGGTGTTAATTATGTGACTGTTCTTTCAAAACATTTTTCTAGAGATGAAAAATGTTGTAATCTACTGACCTAGTTCCTGGTCATTTATTTATATTTTGTTAAAGTAGATTTGTTCTGGTTTCAATTTAAGCATGCCAAGCTGTTTCTATGTAACCATAATTGACAAGCATTAGAGGGGCAGTTCCCTGTCTCAAGTGCCCTTCTACCTGCTAGGAGAGTCTTCCTTAAACTACAGAGATCATCTCTGATCTCTGATCAAGGGCTGATGCATCCCTTGTCTGTTGGGGTTTGTCTCAGGATGTTGTCAGATAGACTAGTACAAAATGCTGGGCTGAATTTTGCAGTAAGGGCAAAATCAAAAGGGAATACCAATATCATTAGAACTGGTTGTAATTTTTTCACAGAAGATATGGTAAACAAAGTGAAATAAGTTATTTGGTCTATGGCAAGGTATGCTACATGGCAAACTGAGAGGTAGAAAGTTGCTGAGACTTTTGTGGACATTTTGAAAGTTCTTGACTATTGTGATAAGAACTCAGTGACCCTACCAAATTTTGTTATATGAACCAGATGAAGTCTCTGCAGTTGTTGGTGAGGCAAGTGCTACACTAACCCAAAAGGTAAATGATTTAGGCCTAGAATTCAAGAATTTTGTGCCTATGCTGTTCCTTGGCAAGTAGAGACCCAGGCCTTGATAATCCAGTAGCTGTTGTCAGCCATCTTATGCTGTTGTTCTCAAAATGCCAAAATCTCAATAACCCCAGTGCTCATAAGCAGTTTTTGGTCAGCATTTGTCCTGACTCAGCAGAAATAAGTAAGCTAAGAAAGTTGAAACAGGTCTGGAAATTGTATGTCAAATCTAAATCTTCTGCTGCAAAAATTGTCAAGAAAATGAAAGCTGGTAAGTCTGAGGTTGCTGCTATGCTAAAAAAGAACCTGTTTATTGCTGTCCTGAAGGAGGTCCCACCTAACATGACTCATACTGATGTAGAGTCCCTTTTTCCAAGTACATCAAGGGCAATAGAAATTGGTAACTTTGAGTGTTCCAGAGTGTTTAAGCTGTATTTTGGGACCAGGAAGGATCTTGGAGATTTTCTTGTTGTATCAGTTTGTGTTGGCTGTGAGAAGTTGCTTGAAGAAGAGTTCACATTTATCCCTAAAAGGTGTTTTTCCTGTTGTGGACTTGGTCACATAACAGCCAACTGCATACTGATGCCTATTTGTGCTCATTGCAGTGCTTCTGACCACATTTCCAGGAAGGATAACAGTTGCATGGAAGATATGTTCTGCATTTTGTGCAAAAAGAATGGCCATACATTCTACAGTGTAAGAAGTCTGGCTAATAAGGCAATAAACAATGCTGCCCACCCAAGGCACAATGAAGAAAAAAAACAAGAATCCTCCATCTCTTATGCAATTGTCTCATGGAATTAAATGGAACTTTGCTAAATTAGTCTGTGTTTTAAATAAATTTTTATTTAAATGTGATATAATGTGTAATAGGAGCACTTTGCAGCTACTTTGAGCCTGAGCCTCTTGGAACTATCAACCAATCATATAGTGTTCTTGGTTGCTGCATGCTGCTCTCAATCTTGTGGTGGTCTAGCAACCTTTGTGAAGTCATGTTTTCCTTTGTCTATTTTTGATTCATTGAGTGACTTTTTGGCAATTAGAATCCAGTATTGATTAAGGGTTTATTGTGTGTATACCTTGGTTTTGAATGTTAACGTTTTTATAAAGTAAGGCTCAACCTGTGTGATTTGCCCAGAGATATTTATAATTGGATTATTTTTTACTTGCTACTGCCATTCTTGCCACTTATTAAATGAAAAAAAAAACAAACAAGTTTTTAACTGAAAGTAAGGAGCAACATTAAAACTTAAAAAAAACAGAAATAACTCCATATATTAAAGGGGCTATTCCCTCATCAATGCCCTGCTCTTTATGCTAAAGTTTGACTATTTCCCTCAACTTTACTTTTTAAAACAGTTAAAAAACTTTAGTGTAAAGAGTGGGGCATTGAGGAGGGAAAAGCCAGTTTATTATATGGAGTAATTTCTGTTTGTTTTAATTTTTAATGTTGCTTCTTACTTTCAGTTAAAACACTTGTTTGTTTCATTTAATTTCTGAACGTTTCTGAACTAATGCAGTTTTTGATTTTGGCTGTCTGCACATGAATAATTAAAATGTAATTTGCATATTAATTTTTTTTTGGCTAAATGGCTTTCTCTTAGTTGATCAGGAGATTTTGAGAAAAAAGGGAGTGTGGGAGGAGGCCTAGTTGCCCTCCATTTTTGGGTACTTAAAAAGGCAACTAGAACTTCTAATTTTTTATGATTTTTTTTATTGGTAGAAAATATATGTAACTTATAAATTAACTTATGTGAAAAATTCTATATTTGTATATTTTATTATGTACATGAGGGGGTTTTCCCCTTGTTAATACCTTGCTCTTTACACCAAAGCTTAAATTTTGCCCCAATTCTTTAAGAATGATCCCTGAATCACAAAGGCCATAAAATAAATAGTTGAAATTACTAAAAATACTTTAGCATAAAGAGCAAGGTATTTAGGAGGAGATGAACCCCACATATGGATAATAATTACTATTGATCTTCCACATGACCCCCTCCCCTCAACCCTCCTTCCAACCCAAAAAATCCCCCTGAAAACGTCTGTACACTTACCAAGAACCATGTCTATACTTAAACACTGGTCAAATTTTATAACTTTTAACCCCTCCCCCTTAGACTGTGGGGGAGTAAGTCGTCCCAAAAGACATTGTTGTCATGTTTTTGGACTATGCTAAACAAAATGGCTATCTCAAAATTTTGATCCAATGACTTTGGGAAAAAAACAAGCATGGGAGGGGCCCTAGGTGCCCTCCAATTTTTTGGTCACTTAGAAAGGGCACTAGAGCTTTTAGTTCCCATTAAAATGAGCCCTCTCACTACATACTAGCACCACTGGGTCAATACAATCACCCTTGGGAAAAAAAGAAGAAAAACATTTAAACATGCACCTGTGATTGGTCTTCTGACAAAAAATACGAAATTCCACATTTTTGCAGATGGGAGCTTGAAACTTTTACAGTAGGGTTCTCTGATATGCTGAATGTGATGGTGTGATTTTTGTCAAGATTCTTTTCTTTTTAGCTGTGAAAAGTACTTAAACCAGAATATTAAGAGTGGGTCAAAATGTCCTAGTACTGATGTATCTGTCCAATGCAGTAGCATTGTTACCAGCCAAGTCATGCTGACTGAACAAGAGTATCCTCAGTCCATTCATACAGATGAAGAGACTGTTACAACTGATCATACCCCCTAGCAATGTGTTTGCAGATTTCACATAACTGGAGGCTGCAGTGGAAAATAGCATGTTTCTTCATATTTTTGCCATTTTACCATGACAAGTGTTGTCTTCTACCACACAAATCTCTGTGTAAAAAGTTCGCTCATGGATTTTGTTTCATGAATTGTTGTCCTAATGTACATCTCACTTTCCACAGAAGGAGAAAGCCACGTTTTAAGATTGAATTGTTAAGTCCAAAAATCAGGAACAAAAAAAAATACACCCCTATTGATGAAGGGCTGCCAAAGACAGCCATATCCAGTCCCTCTTATGAGTTTTAATATCATGTCAACTGTCTTAAATCAGCCAATGCACATCCCTCCTCCATCATACCAGCCCCCCCCCCCTCTTGAAACTCTGGAAAAACTGGCAAGTACCAACATTACCAGCCTTTTGCCAATCCGTCTGGTCCAAACAACCAACAGAGTTGGAATTTTAAAGAAATCAAGAATTTAAAGATTCACCCACCATTCAAACCATGTTTTCTGAGTTTCCCAACTTAGAACCAATTCAGTGTGCTGGCAAGCAAATTCGAGACTGTAGTGTAAAGCCCTTAATTCATCCCTATTCATTTCCAAAATACTAGTGTCAAATGGCTGGCCACTTATGAACAAAATGGAGGAGGTCAAACTATGCTTGAAAAATTAACTTATTGATATTGCTTGTATCTGTGAATCATGGTCCGTGACTGAAGAGTATATTGCATTTGATGGATATAATACCTATTTTAAACCAAGAATGGCACCCAATTAAATTACAGTAACACATGCTGGTGGTGTTGGTATTATTTGTTGATCATCTATAAAAAAAGAGTTCTCAATTTCAACAATATACCAAATAAAACCGGTTTTGAATCTTATCGTTTTGGTGTAGGCCTAAGAGGCTACCTAAATAAGTGGTATCATTGGTGATATTTGTTGTTTATTATCCACCCCATGGCCCTTATCATAAAGACCTTGTGAATTACATACTTAATTGCACTGACTACATATGATCCTAGTATCCTAACACTGGTATCATAATGACTGGTGACTTTAATGACTCCAATCCCAAATGGATAAGCAATTCACTGTCACTTAAGCAGATAGTTAGTGTGCCAAGAAGAGGTAACTGTATGTTAGGTCTCATCTTTAGCAACTGTATGGAATATTACAATACCCCAATTACATTATCCACACTAGGTATGAGTGACCACCTGTGTGTTGCTTGGGTACCCAATCATTTTATCCCAAATAGACAATAACGTAGTGGGGTGTACAGGCCCTACGCACCTGTGCTAGTAAATATCAACAAGAAATGGCTCAAAATCATGACTGGCGTGATATCCTCTTATTGTCTGATGGTGACAAAATGGCATGTTTATTTTGTAGGGAACTGTTTGAAAAATACTCTGAAATTTTCCCACAAAAAACAAAATATGTGAAATCTAATGAAAAACCATGGATTACTCAAGATATTCAGGATCTGATAAAATTGAGGAATGTGTTGCATTAATCTGGACCTGAGGAAGATTTCAAAAGGTTAAGAAATACAATTGTGTATAAAATAAGATGTTCCTTGTGAGCAATATGGTTCAAAAATAATAAGCAAAATGTATCATTCCAATGGAAGGAAGCTCCATCATATGGTTCAAAATATTATCAGCAAAAAGGTGACCAAAGTGGAAGTTAGAGATAATGATGGTAAACTCCTGCAGCCTAATGAGATTAATGAATTATTTTTGCATCAATTTGTAAAATCCATCCATGACTAACAATATTATCACCTAATGACTCAGTTTCGAATATCCCTATCCTAGAGGATTTTATTAAGAATTTATTTCTATTAATTAAGAATACATTTAAAATTCTATTAAGAATATATTTATTGATTAAGAAGTTGAAGGCACTTGATCCATGCAAATCTAGTTACCCAAGTGAGATACCAATGAAATTGATTGCTGAGTGTGCTAATCTTTTATCTACTCCTTTATGGAAATTTTCAACCAATGTTTTATTGATACTGTTTTCCCTAGTATTTTTAAACAGACGTATGTTACCCCAATCCTTAAATGTAAGGATCCTAAGAATATTACTGATATGAGGCCAATTTAAAAAACACCAGCTCTTTCAAAAGTGTTTGAAAGTTTTATTTTTGACTATTTGTTTGAGGACATAAAAGATAACATAGATTCCCAACTATTTGGATTTAGACCCGGGTATAGTACCGTTCATTATTTTGTTGGTTGTTGGATGCCATCCTTAAACACTTAGAAAAAATGGGGCTTATGTTGATGCAGTATTTGCTGATATAGTACAGGCTTTTGATAGTCTTGACCATAATGTAATAGTGGGAGAAGCTAAGGTTATGGTTGCCCATCCATTTGTTGTACATATGCTTGCTAGTTTTCTTTTTAAAATATCTCAGTATGTCCAACTCCATTATCATGAGCCATCTGGTTTCTTTGATATTTTTTTTTGTGGTTCATCATAAGGGACTAAAATAGGCCCACTTTCTCTTCAAATTGTTTTTAATCGTATTTTAGCAACAGTTTGAGAGCGTTTTAAGTTTGCTGATGATTTGACAGTTTTATCACTGCAACTAAGCCCTCCGACTACCAAACAGTCTGACTTGACGAGAATTTTCAATGACATAAAAGCTAAATTAGGAAAGGCAAAATTGATGGTCAGCAAAACTAAGAGCTCTTATATGACTTCTTCCTTCCTAAAGGTTAACAGCCACTCTTCTATTTCCCTACTGCTGATAAAGAAAACTGTTAGAATACTTGGAGTACTTTTGGATAAAGATTTTAAGATGGAACTTGCATGTTGACTATCTGACTAAATAAGGCACCTCACTTTTACAATCGTTTTCCAACCTGAAGAGATTTTGTATCCCAACTGAGGTTTTGAAGTTTGTATACTGCAGCTATGTTAGACTTTCTCTTGAGTACGTATGTCCAGCTTGGCATCCAGGTTTGACAAAAGATCAATCAGATAGACTTGAGAGGATACAAAAAAGAGCTGTAAGAAATATACTTGGATACAGCTACTCAACATGTGATGATGTACTATAACAACCCAACTTGAATTCACTCGATAGTCATAGACATGAGTTGACATATTGATATGGACTAAATTGTTTGAATTCCCCAGCTCAATGTGGTCTACTACCCAACCCTGAAAGCCACCCTACTGAAGGACCTGTCACTAGACTCCAACAAATAAAAAATAATTGTCCACAGTTAATGACTTAACCAGCCTCTAGTACCAAGAGATGTTGCAAATCATTTGTCCCTTATTTTATTGGGTATTTTAATAATATTACCTTGACAAATATTTAATGTTTGATGCAGTTTGTTTCAGGTATTTGCGTGTGAATGTACCAATCATTTATATACTTAATTTTTCTGGACTATTCTATATAAACAATCAGCATTTTAATTGTGAAAATAGATTCTTGACTAATATTAATTTTTTATGACTCATTTTGATTTATTAACCTTGAAGCAGCACTTGCTGCCGTATTTTTTTGTGTTGCCGTTAATTTGTTTTTGGTCTTTTTTTGTGTCATGACATGCTCATGTTAGCTCCAGTTATTGCAGTGAATTAAATATATTCTATTATCTGCTTACAAACTACCACAACAATGAATCTGATACACTTTTTGCCATTAGTGCTGCTTATTTATCTAAATGCTTGTGGAAAATAAAAGAGCATGGTTTATACTGTATTGTGGCTGGTGACTTCAATTGTGATCTAACCAACCCACTTAATTCTTCTTGTAATTGTGATTGCCCAGGTATTATTTTTACTTGCATCCGTAATTTGAGTAGTACATCTAACTTGGACCATGTTTGTCATACATCATCTGTAACTATTGTGGAAGTTGTTAGTGATTCCAATTTTATGTCAAATCACTTTCCATTGTCCTTTAGTGCTCTGATTGGTGATTTTGGCCCTTCTTCTAACTGGCTTCTAAAAAAGCAATCTGTATTTTATGCTTGTGATTGGGACAGGGCATCTCTAGATATTTTCCAGAATGCGTGCAATGATGTCCTTGCAAAAATTTGTATACTGTTTTATTTGTTGATGCAGAGTTCAAGAAAGAATATGTGTGACTCTCAAGTTAGGTTGAACGTTTTTGTTGTGAACTTCCTCATGCCCTAGCTCTTGCACAAGACTCAGCAGTACCTATTAGGTGAGTAAAAGTTAAAAGTGAAGAGCTTGGCTGGTTGACTAATTATAATTTGTGAAAGCATGTTTTTCTGCTAAGTTTTAGCTTTCAGTTTGGATTCAAGCAGATAAACTGCGTGATGGGTGGCTGTGAAAATTGCATGTTTATATAAAATTCTAGTTTGCAAAGCAGCTTTGTCTGCATCAGAGTTCAATTATTTCATCTTGTTTTGAAGAAGTTTGGTCTCTGCCAAATAAGTTGTGGTCCAGTCTTTTAAAAGATGTGCCAAATCAAATACTGTCTCGTATACGACTTTCCTCATGGGTTGAGCATTATAAAAAAGAATTTTCTGCTCCAGGTCCATGTCTGCAAAATAGTTACAAAGTGAAACTCTGATTTTTTTTTCGGCATGCTTCTAATCTGGGGCTGATTATTACAAAGAGCCTGAATATTTCTGCAATTGGTAAACTGAAGAAAAAAAAAGTCTAGAGGATTTGATGGGATTTCTGTACAGCATTTGTTGTTGTGTGGTGAACTGTTCATGAAACACCTATTACTCCTTTACCAAATGATATTCAATTCGAGATTTGTCCCTGATTCTTTTTCAATTAGATGTTTGACTCCTATCCTTAAGAAGAATAAACCCCCTTTTGAATGTTCGTCTTTCCACCCAATAACAGTTGCAACTTTATTTTGTAAAATTTTTGAGAAATTGATAACTGATGAGTTGAGAACTAAATGTACAGTTTAGGCCCACCAGTTTGGTTTTCAGTCTTGCCCTGGGTGTGGTCATGCCCTTTCTGCTTTGGTATCTGCTTTAGTTGATGCATATAAACACGGTGGAAATATTGCTTTAGCTGCCCATGATGTAAGGCGAACATTTGATTCTCTTCTCCACAAGGAGATTATATTTGATTTGGGTTTGGTCAAGGAGGCACACTTGTGGCTCTTTAAAGAGGCGAACCACAACAATGTTAAGCGATCTTCGGTTCCAGTGGTCGCAGAGGAATGGGGAGGGATGCGTTTCGTAGCCCGAGCTCCAACTAAGAAACCTGCCAAATTTCATCCCCCTCCGACTTTCCCTTCATGGGGAAAATCTGGCCGAAAGTTTCGATCCACCAACCCCAGCCCCCCTTTAACGTTGTCCGATCGGGCTGAAACTCACAAGTTAAGGTCCCCTAGGGCCCAGGAGCTTATCTGCGAAATTTCAGCTCGATCCGATAACTCCTTCCCTGTTTTCCAGAAACCACGCATTGCCGCTTAAAGTTCATGTTCTCCTTTTGTTTTTTTTTCTGCCACGCCTACAGGTCACAGCCGACATCGGATCTGGGTGTACGAAGACTCATTCGACGCGGAATTCTCCGAGTAATTTTGCTTGAAAGTTTCGTCGGAAAATCTTAACCCCCCGATTTTCTAGCTTAGAAAAACCCCATTTCCCCATAAGAGCCCATGTTAAGTTTTTTGTTGTTAAAAGTTACGAATTTCAACATCAAGTACATCAAAATGATCAGCTCGACATGGTGAGACTGACTGAAAGCTTTAAAAAATTCTGTCTTAACCCGTAAAATTTTTATTTGAGAAAAATGACAGAAACCCTTTTTTTCTGCCACGCCTACAGGTCACAGCCGACATCGGATCCGGGTGTACGAAGACTCATTCGACGCGGAATTCTCCGAGTAATTTTCCTGGAAAGTTTCGTCGGAAAATCTTAACCCCCCGATTTTCTAGCTTAGAAAAACCCATTTCCCCATTGAAGGTAAAATTTTCTCTTGTAATAACATCACTTGTTTGAAAAATTCTTACACTAACAGCAGCTTGGCGCAGCGGAAGCGTGCTGGGCCCATAACCCAGAGGTCGGTGGATTGAAACCGCTAGCTGCTAACTTTTTAAAATTTGTAAAATTAGGTAATTTTGTCAGTTTGAATTTATTGATACAGAAAGGGAGAAAATAAACATGGAAACATGTGATCAGAGTTACATACTGGAATGTTCACAAGAATTTATGCTGAAGCTGGGGTAAGGCTTGATGGAAGCAAGCTAAAGAACCATTTAAATTGATTTCCTAATTGAAGCCGTTGGTGAAATTTTCTATTGTAATAACTTGTTTGATAACAAGCATAACAGCAGGTTGGCGCAGCGGAAGCGCACTGGGCCCATAAACCGGAGGCGGGTGGGTAAAAACCACTAGCTGCTAAATTTTATATTAAGCTGCTAAACTATTAAAATTATCAAAATTAGATAATTTTGTCAGTTTGAATTTATTGATACAGAAAGCGAGAAAATAAACATGGAAAATTATTATTAAATTACATCCACCATGGATTGTAGAAAAACGTACAGAAATAATATGAAAAAACTTCGTTTTCTTAAAGAGTTAAAGAGGCTGCGTCCCAAGGTCGAACCTTAAAACGTACAGGAATTAGGAGAGGCATTTGGGGGGCTGCCGCCCCCCAAACCCCCCGCTTTTAAAGACTCTTTTGTACAGGTTTTTTGTTGTGGGGGGCTGCCGCCCCCCTAACCCCCCGCTCTTGGCTTCGGAAAGGCCCTCTTTTAATTAACAAAACAAAAAACCTGTACAAAAGAGTCTTTAAAAGTGGGGGGTTTGGGGGGCGGCAGCCCCCCAACTGCCTCTCTTAATTCCTGTACGTTTTAAGGTTTGACTTTGGGACGCAGCCTCTTTAACTCTTTAAGAAAACGAAGTTTTTTTCATATTATTGGTGTTAGACCCTGCCTCCTAGCATTGACATGTATGAAAATCTGAAAGTGGAGCATAGGCTCCCTCTACTAGCTAAGGAGTTTGCTAGTCTCTTATGTGATTCTACTGTTTCTCTGCATATACTGTTTCTATTTAATAACAGTCTTATAAGGCCACAATCAAAGTCACTTCTGACTTATATTCTGTGTTGTATTGATTTGTCTTTGATTGGTTATGCAGACAATGTGCTGAACCTGAGCTGGTCTCTGCATGGACTAGAAGCTAATTTTATCAAGTTGCAACAAGAGTATGCCCATGTTGGATTCCAGTTTAATGCTGAAAAGTCTGAAGTTCTGCTTTTTAACTCATAATCAGATGCTGGTCAGAGCATCACACTTGGTCATTCTATTTTTGAGATTGTGGACAATATTGGATATCTGGGCCTCCCTATTTGATGGTCATTACTAGAGACAAATTGGTTACTGCGCTCTCGTTTTAGAAGCGGTCTTCTTTTACATATAGCTATATAGTGGTAAAAAAGCGGAAGTTTGATTGTTGTCTGTTGGCCCAGGTGAACAATGCTATGATTCTGCCTTGTTATCTGTACCTTAGCTCATTTTGGCACATTTTTACACCTACAGATAAACTGAAATAATGCCCACTGTACTACAAGTACACACCAGTACAGTGTTACCAACCCTGAAGAAGCAATTCTATCTCAAATAAAACAATTTATCCGCCAAGATCCACCCATGGGCCAATGTTTTGCAGCAGCAGTCGGCATTTGTTTTTGATTATTTTGTTTTGTGTCAGATTAGTGTTTTTTGCCCTATAGGCAAGTGTGTATTCTCCTGATGAGCCCTTGTGTTGGGTTGTTGCCTCTGAATTATTTGTCTTTGCTGTTTTTATTGTTTGGTAAATGACGACTTATACTTATTGACGACACGACTGCCTGTCCATGGATTATTCTTTATGGTTGATTGTGTATGGTTATGCTGTTTGACCTATGTGATTGTATGGATGAGTAAGGTTAATGCCTCATTCAAGCGCTGATCTATTAATCACTGATGTAGGAAAACAGTCTTCCTTTTCTCCTTCTGTCTTCTTCTTTTTTTTCTTTTTTTTAATGTGGTTGTGCTGTTGCATTGGTGATTTCTCTTTTCATTATATATATATATATATATATATATATATATATATATATATATATATATATATATATATATATATATATATATATATATATATATATATATATATATATATATATATATATATATATATATATATATATATATATATATATATATATATATATATATATATATATATATATATATATATATATATATATATATATATATATATATATATATATATATATATATATATATATATATATATATATATATATATATATATATATATATATATATATATATATATATATATATATATATATATATATTATATATTATATATATATATATATATATATATATATATATATATATATAATATATATATATATATATATCCTTTGATTGCAAGTGGTGCACTTTTTGGTATTTACATATTCTTCAAGGTAAGGATAGATTGATTTGGCAGTGATGACATTGTAGGGCATTAGAACAAATATCTTCTGAATATGAACACTTTTTAATTTGTGCCAACAACTTTATTATTATTATTATTATTGTTGTTGTTGTTGTTGTTGTTGTACCAACAACCCAGAAATGGTCAGGAAAATTTTGTCTCTTGAAATCAATTTTTGTATCAAATTTTTTATCTTGAAATTGCGAAATCAATATCAGCAGTGTATCTGTTGCAGACTCTGCAACTCTCTGCAACTCAACAACCAGTTGCAGACCAGTTACTGCAACTCTCTCCTTTTAATGAAATTAATTAAAAAGAACGTTTCTAAAACGAAGTTTTTCAAAGAAAAATAAATGCCATGTTATGCTTAAGATTATTAGAGATAAAAACATATAATTCAAATTTAAAGCGACCAGAAATTACTATTTAAGAATAAATGAAACCCAAAACGAACGGAAATTAAATAAGCTTTCATAGCAAACAAACATACAACAGGTATTGATATAAATGTATAAATAAACCTTAAAACGACTAAAACTTAAATTGAATATGCATATCAAATTAAAAGAGAAAAAAAAATCACTACAAATAACTGCAACTGCATCATTGCCTCTATACTAAAAAGGAATTATATTACGAGTATTATCTTTTATATTTATTACAACATTGAAAATAAAATTATAGTGAAATAAACTCTTTAAGTGTTGATGGTGTATATTTCTGCTGATGCTAAGTTCAATATTTTCTTGATTTTTTTTTTTAAAGATTCTTCTTCAGAACCTTTTTTTATAAGTTCCATCTATTTTTGATTGCCGAAGTTTCAAGTTTTCTAACATTACCCATTTTTAGTGTTGTCAGTTTACTGTAAAATAAAAAAACTCGCTAAGTAAAATTGGTAAAATATGGTACTCCCTATGAAACACAGGATAAAATTGGTGTTGCCCTGTAGCTACAACCCCAATTGAGCATTTCTTTTTATGCATCACTTTTAGCTTTTAATGAAATATTTTAATTATTCTGGTTTTTCTGGGCTTAAAAAAGGTAATGCCTCATCATCTAACTATAGTTTCAGTCTATAGACAGTCTAATTTCACCCTTTGTTAATCTCGTCCCTAGGGTAATACCTCAACAATTGGACAGTGGCTGACTTTGGATATCCATTTTCTAAAAAGAAAAAAAAATCGAATCTAGCATTATTTGGGAGAAAAATCACAATCATTTTTTTCTATATTTAAATCTGAAAAATGTTATCATAATAGCCTTGCATACTTAAAAAGCTGTATTCAGCCCAATTCTTCATATTGTATACACGTTATTTTTCATTTATTTTCAAAAACACTTAATACAAGTAAAAAATAAGTTGGTACCAATTTGATGACTTTGATTAACTAAGCACTGAATCAGAATTGTAAAACATTCAGTCATTTTCACAGTCATTAAGAATGTCTTCAACTTGATTTGCTTATAAATCTAGCTTTTCTCCTTCAGACTTTGATTCCGATTCTGGGGACTGTGCCTATTCCAAAGCCCCCCCCCCCCTAAAAAAAAAGTCCTGGATACGACCCTGAGAATTATATATCAATTTCTACCTTCGCCCTCCCATCGTCTCTCTCTTGGAACTAATTCTACATTTGTCTGGAAATTCTTTCAAAACAAGTGCTGAAACCAAAGGGCCATTAAACTAGAATAATTTTTTTAAGACGTTTTAGTAGTAACAACTCCTTCGGTAGCATTTGGTTGAAAAGCCGGCTAAATCTTAGAAAAGGGCACTGGAACTATCGACTTCCAATTGATTAAGTCCCCTCCAAAGATTTTTTGACCACCCGTTCCACATGAATTGCCCCTGGGAAAAATAAAAGAATAAATATTAACACATTGAACCCTTATGAGCCTTTACTATAGGCAATGCCATACGTTTGCCCCTTATTTAGACAGGAGTTTCTCATCTAATAAAGATCTGGAATTATCCAACGGGAATATAGGAGGGATTGTCTGCGGGGGGTGGGTGTTGTATATTCCAATCTGGTTCTAGTTTCTGGATTCAAATAAATCTGGCTTTGATGGTTGATTAATTTTAATATAATAACAATTTTATTATGACTAAAATTCAACATCATCAACGCTACGCAACTTCTGTAATAACAATCACAAAATAGTAATAGTCTAAATGGGAGGGTCCATTGCAACTGAACGACCATGTAACTGTACCCCAAGCAAGTGAACCCTCCTGCAGCTGAACTATGTTGCATTTGAACCATCGGGTAACTGAACGCTTGTGCAACTGAACCCCATTTATCAGAACCGTCGTGTAACTGAACCCTTGTGCAACTGAACCACTGTACTCAGTTTTGCAGTATTCTACAACTACTAGGCAATATCATTGGGTAAAACAGAAGTTATAATCTTTACATTTTCAACCTTTTTGGAATTGTTTGTTTTTCAAAGTCATGGTATAAGTGCCTATCAAGATGATTAATGAAAAGCCTGTGTTTTGTTGTCACAAAAACGAAGAAAATAGCACGTCACAAACCATCAAAGCCAGATTTATCTCTCCTTTTTTATGTCTGTTAAGGGATTTCCCATCGCCCTTTCACTGTCTACGGGTCTAGGTGTTTACCCCTCCCCTCGGAGAATACCACCCGCGGAAAATACCCTCCCGTGAAAAATACCCCCCCCCCCCCCCCCAGCAGCTGGCTGGTTTCCAATCACTTTTAGCTTAAAGAACGGACTAGAACTCAATTTCTGATTGAACGAAGGTTCTCCGGAGTTTCAATGACCGTGAGACAGAGGTGGCGATGAAGAAGGGACGTCCCCCTCTTATACAGAATAAGCTCTGCTCATTTTGAGGTATAATGTTGCTCTTTACTTCCATTACAACAACTTAGACCAGAAATTTTATCCCAGAAATCAAGAGGGATTAAATATCAATTTTACATTTTTGGTGTGTTTTTTTAAGTTTTTTCCTCCCCCTTGTCCGGAAAAAAAAACTCCCAAACAGAAATCCTTAATACTTCCCTGTTGATTACACATAAATTTCTACCTTCACCCTCCTCTTGTCTCTTTCTTAGAACTAATTCTGTATTTATTTGAAGGCTCAATGAGAGTTGGGATGTTTTGGTATTAAATTGCACCTTTTGAGCCATTGTGACATTTCAATCTTCAGGATGTCTTTAAATCTGATTTGGAAGTCTTAATGGTGGCAAATAAATGTTGAATGCATATATGATAAACATCATCATCAGGGCATTTTACCTGGGGAAAGTTTGAAAACTGGATATATTCGAGCAAACTAATACTTTCCCTCATAAAATTTTTTTCCAAGAAAAGCTGAAAATTTTACCCTTTGCTGTTTTTTTTATCTTTTTTTTATTTTATTTTTTTTATTGAGGCCACCCATTGTAACAAGATTCTCTAATTGTAGCAAGGTTGAAAACTGGGGAACTTCACGTCATTTAGTGCTTTGCTTCATATATCTCAATTTTCCAAGAAAAGCTGAAATTCCACCCTCTGTTTTTTTTCATAATTGCCCTTAATAATTGTAAGTTAATGGCACTATTTTTTTTAACAAACGTGAGGAATGCGCAATATCTACTTTCAAGTTAATCAGGTTTTCTTTTAAATTCGGATCTTTACTTTCCAAGAACTCTAAAATTGAATCAGAAATTGAGCAAATCTTGTTTTTACATGCTCTTTTTAACAACCAGAGTACTTCAGTGTGTTGTGGCAATCGTTGGAAGTGTTAATCATTCTCATCGCACAATTATGCAACTATATGCGTATTCAAAGCATTGCATCTTATTTTTGTTGAGTTTATTGACCACAAACAGAAGCAATTGGTGGAATGTATCAATCAAATGTTTTGCTACTAAGCGTTGTTGAGATGACGCAGTGTATAAAGTTTTCAGAAGCAGCGCTATAGAGTTGCCTACCATAAGGCTTCAATGTTTTATTATTTTTTTCTAAGGGGCACTTCATATGGAAGAGGTGGTCGAATACACTTTGGAGGGGAATCATACGATTGGGAATAAGAAGTTCTAGTGGCCTTTTTAAGAGTCAAAAGTGACCAGAGGGTAAATAACTTCTAGGCATACTATAATATTAAATAATAAAATTTCTCTGTATTATCATAATGATATATTATTATAATAATATTTCGATTTTAATAGAATGAGGGAAACATTCCAAGGGAGGAGGGGTGAATGATACTCGAAACTTCCATTTTTAGGATCTACACAGGAGTATTTCTCCATTTTCCTTTTTGATATTTTTCTTGTGTTTTCTTTTTTCCAAGGTGAGAGTTAACCCCTTTCCCCCTGGCGGCAACCATGAAAATAATACCGACCTTGATATAGAGCAAATGGTTTTTTAATATCCCCAGCACAGAGACTTAATAGCATCCTTAAAGTGATTCTTTCTTTTTATATTTATTATTATAATAAGTAATAACATTTCCATATATTATTAGATTATAATATATAATTATAATAGCATTTACACATTATAAAAGGGGAATATTCCTGGGGGGGGGGAATCATACTGAAAACTTCTACTTTTCTGAGTTTGCATAGAAGTATTTGTCATTTACCTTTTTGATGTTTTTTCTTATCTTTTCGTTTTTCCAAAGGGGAGCATTACCCCCATTCCCCCTGATGGCACCCCATGAAATGTATTCCATGATATAGATAAAAAGTGTTTTAATATCCCCTGTACAAAGACTTATCAACATCCCTAGAGTGATTTTTTATTATATTTACTATTATAATAAATTATGACATTTCCATATATTGTAAGGAAATGTTCCTGGGGAGAAGGGGGCGAATGATCCTGGGAACTTTCATGTTTTAGGATTTACAGTTCAAATTTATAACATGGTATTCCGTATTATGCACTAAAATTAAGTCAGTTTGCTTCCTATTGGACTAAAGTCTAATTTCCACCTTAATTATTGAATATTTGCAATATTTAAGGAATGACCTTTGTGATCAAACTGAAACTTTCAGGAATTTTTTAAGGCGGTGGTCTGGAGAACGTCAAATCTTGTTTTTTGATCGTGGGCTGAGGGGAAGGGTGAAAAAAAGTCTTTAACCAATTCAAAATTGTTGGCGCTATTAGCCCCTGTTCGACTGAAATCTATTCCCAGTGAAGTAGCTATCTAGAACCACAGAAATCATGTGTACTAAGATTATCGAAATTATCTAAGATTATCGATTATTTGATTATAGATATGATAAAAAATCTAAGGATATAGATTATAGATGTACTAAGCTTATAGATAAACTGTTTTCCGTCAGGTTCAAGTTGGAAGACGAGTTTGACATTTTTAGGGGTATTGAGTGACCAAACTGAATTTCAAGTTTGGCCTAAGGAGTTAGATAGAAGTAAATTGAGTAGAACCATGCATCCAGACCCAGACTATCAAAATGACATGTCTGTCATCTCGGAGACAATGATTGCGAATTCAGCTGCAACTTTTAGGAGTGTTTGTGATTTAATCTAGGAAGATTAAGTTAAGTTTCTATAGATATTTAGAATATATAGTAACTTTCAGAAGTTACTATTTAATCCAACCTAAATTTTTGAATTTAAGATATCAATGTTATTATGTTTGGAAATATAGTAATAATCTGAAGTCAGCCACTGTTTAAATACTACCAATAATAATAATAATAAAAAAAGATAAATGAGTAGAGGCCTATGAAAACAATAAATTGCAAAAAAAAAAATTGAATATCTTGGTTGTCGGCTATACCTAATAGCTTCCCTCGGCAAATCAAGAAGGTAGAATAAAGACAAAAAATTCCTAACGTGAGTCCTAACGTCATTTCTTTATCAAAGTTTAGCTAAGAGTCTTCTTTTGTTTTACTAAGGTAAGGACGGCTACTAGATGTGTGGGCGAAATGCTCAATTAATTTAATTGATATACGAACAAATAAATTTTCAAATGGGTATAAGTCCATTTATTTAGACAGTGAAGCAAACAGGTATGAAAGTCCAGATATTCTGATTACATATACAGGGATCGTCATCAGTTGAATTCTACTAATGAATTCTACTTTCGCTGTATATGTGATCAAAATATCTGGACTTCTGTACCTGTTTTTTACTGTTTAAGTAAATGGAATTATCCCCATTTGAAAATTTATTTGTTCGTCATAGAACGGCAGCGTGGTCTAAGAAGAAAATACCTAATTCAAGTTGTTACGTCGGAATGAATAGATTAATTAATTAATGGATTCAATTAGTTAAATCGTCTGCGATTCATTGTCTTCAAAATTTGCTCTTTATGATATTGTCTTTATTGATGGCAGAATGGAATGGTGGTGTGGTCTTGTTCGCTATTTAGATAACCTTATAACATTATTTTATATTTTGGCCATGTATATTACAGCTATGTAATAGCTGTCCCTGCTAAAACAAGGAAGTACTGTCACTGTTAAAGTGAAATTCCCTGTCTTTATAGTATATTTCATATCGTCTATATGGTAGGATTGTAGGGTGCCTTAGTTATTACCTGAGTATATACAATACCTAGATGGCACTCCAACATATGCTGCGTCTGGGGGTAAGTCTACCCCCTTATCTCCTAGTTATGTCGCTGTATGTAAGTATTGCAGGTTTAGCAGCTGTAATGTATGTCTTAAAATAAATCTTATTATTCTTTCGTTTAAATCCTTTAAGTCCAAAATCTTTTTATTGAAAAACAATTCTGTGCTCTTAAATCAAATTGTTGAAATTTATTCAACTTTTCTTTTCAGATTTTTTCAAAGGCTTACATCAACTATTTATTGACTTTCTACTTTTTCATCCTTGGTGTTTCAGCTCTAACGCATCTACTGAGGTTAGTTGAATCTTGTTTGTTTCTTGTACTTGCTTAATAGCGTTGTCGTTGAGTCTCAAAACTAATTAGGTATTCCTTAGGCTTAGACCCTTCTGTATCTCCAGGGTGCTTAGGGTATCTAAGAAGTCACAAGTCATCTCTCATCACTGCAGCAATCTAACTATCCTCCAGTATGGGTTACAACGGGATGTTGAAATTTGCGAGGTCAGCTTGTTAGTTGCGTCGCACGGCTTTTTGGAGGGTCTTCTGTCTCTGATACCGCCTTGGTTACACTGGAGAGCGACCTTTGATAGCCAAGTTTCAAGCATGCAAATCATGGGCCCAGGTATGCCCACTTCCAGTATTTGATCACTTTGGTCGTTAGTGGTCTAGATGTCATACAAGATGCGGCGATAAAATAACGGGAGTGTTCGGAATAGAGGTACAAATTCGCTAAAAGAGGATGACCGCAACATGTGGAGCCTGAAGCCCTTTCTTTCGAACGCTGCACCTCCCGTGTCAGTAAATAGAATATTCTGGCCATGACCTTATAAGAGCTAGTGATTTGTTTTGCCGGGAAAGTGATAAATGTAAATAAATTCGCCCGATTTTTCAAAGCACTGAATAGCGACTTCGCACCCTTGCCTAGTTTAGCTTGTGAGTGCTAGTGTTCCTAGTTTCTTGACCCGGCAATGTAAGTAACCAAAGACTTGATCCTTTTGACTTTTTTTTTAGTGCAGTATTCATGCCAGTCATAATCGAACAATCGATGATTTATGGACTTTATTCACTTTGACTCATAGTAACGCCATCTACATTCGCCACTCTGTGGCAATTTGGACTCCTGAAAAGGCCACCAGATGGCAATGTTGTGGCTTTGCCAGAAACCACCTACAGACGCACACGCAGAGGCAAGCGCGGAGGCAAAGGAGTAAGTGGCATTTTTTCCCAGTGCATATTTCAGATCTGTCGATCAGATTAAAGACTAAATAGGAAGTTAGACTATAGTCGCTCGTAAAGCTAATCTGTCAGATGCACTATGAAATCCCACCGACTCTGACGCCGTGGTATGTTGATTTGACTGTTTCTGCTGATTCCAGTGAAATTCCTCCTGTTGTATGTCCTTAACTCCTGTCTGCTAAATCGCAACTTTCCTCTGTTTTCTTGACTAACGCTTGATTCTTGACTAACAAGATGGACGAACTAGAAGTCTTCTTACGAGAATCCAGTGTACCTATAGCAATCGTGATTGAATTTGAGATATCACAAACTATCGGATATATCAAAGCCTACGCTTGATTTTTAACACACGTCGTGATAGAGGCCTAAGCCGCAGAGTCGGTGGTGTTGGACTGTGTTTTTGGAATGACCTCCCATCCAAAGTGCTGAGTCTTGTAATTCTTAATTTTAACTTTTCTACTTTTAAAACAATCAAAAAAACTTTGACGTAAAGAGCGAGGCGTTTAGGAGGGGACAGCCTCCTAAATATAGGGAAAAATTTCTGTTCGTTTTAAGTTTTAATGTCGCTCCTTACTTTCAGTTAAAAAAAAATATTTTAATTACATAAAGGAATTATGATATTTTTCTATCGCTGAAGCAATATCCTGTTAAAATAAAATTAAATAGGTATCCTTTGTAGTTAGTCTTGTATGGTGTTAAGTTGATAAGTTGTTCTTGGCAGGGATGAAGAAAGTAAATGGGAAAGTCAAATAAATTAAACAATAATTAGGCACATAATTTTTTTCAACTGTTATTATTTCAACTATTTGATTAGTATAGAACGATAGGTTTACAATAAGAAGTTAAGGAAAAATCGTTGGGTTTGCCTATAGTCCCAGGGTTAGAAATTTCAGCTTGCCACCGGGGAATTTTGGCTCCAACACCAATACCGTGTTTTAAGCAATTATCTTTAATGATTATGAAATTCACACTTAAAGTGTTCCAGTCCATTTGAGTCGGTGTGAGTCAATGATTGGGATGGGAGAATGGAAGTTAATTTTTCTTTCAATTTTGACATGTTCGTGTTAACTTAAAATACTACTACTATTGCTAGCACCTCACTGTGGCACCAAGCTGCCAGGGGCCAAGACAGCTACGTAACCTCCTCCTCCATCCCAATCTATTCAAAAACTTCCTCTTTACACCCTCCCAAGAAGATCCGGTAGTGAATGAACATATTTTATTCTTTTCCATTTCCACGTTTTCTTTATGAAATCGCTTGTTTGAATACTCAATACCTTTGCGGTTTGCCGTCTTGAATATTATAATTGTCTTTTTAAGATTCAGCGGAATGAGTACTGGTGGTAGCAGAATGATTGTATTGGGTACTGCAGCCTAGTAAAAGACGAACCAATGTCCATAGTGAGAACAAATTAAAAAAACGCGTTAAAAAAAACCTGACAAGTGGAAAAAATCGTTGTCTTTAGCTGATTCAGGAATGGCAGCTCTTATCTATAATAGTCTTAATAGTAAAACGTTATTTTGAATACAAATTCAAAAAAAATTCCAAAGAATAGCCAGAAAACCCTCAAAAATGGACTCTGATCGAAACTGAAGGTATATCATTGAAATTGCCATTACCGAAACCCTATGCAAGCAACTTACAGCCCCATGGCTTGAACAACGAGAAAAAATCGCTTTTTTGCTTAGATAGCATTGATGCTTCCCCTTTTTTTCCCTTCCCCACTGCTAGCGGTGTACTGAAACATCATAAAGAGCTGTTTAAGAGCTCATTTTAGAAGAAATTGTTATATCTAATGCCTCTCGTATGTACCAAAACATAATATTTAAAATAAAATTAATTTTTCAGACCAAAAAAAACTGCATCTCCATAAACAACATGATGGATGACGTTATAGTCAGAGATTTCAACCATAAATGACTTCATAGTATAATTACGAGATGGTCCAAGTTGCAAATGGGGTTCATTCTTTACTATATTCAGCTAAAAAAAAGGTGGCTTTTTCTTGTTTTATGGTCTTTATAACAGTAAATATGGTCTTAATAACAGTAAAACATAAGGAATAATAATAAAAGATAATGTTGTAGCACGCATAAGAAGACTCAAATTTAAGACTTTGATCTTGAGTTACTATCCAAGAAAAGGGTCCCCATGCCACGTCCCTCCTCCTCCTAGTCCATTCCCTGGCAGCGCTTTTGAAATGCCCTGCTCAATCTCTCCACCTTCTGTGCCGCTAAAAATACGAATAAAACCTTCTATGTTACAAAACAAATAATTTTTCCTCCAATAAGAAGGAAGCTATCACCTCTCGAAGGAGACCAGGTGATAGACCTCAGTGAATGGCATCCACTAGCTCTTTCTTAACCCTAAGTACGTGGATCGACTAAAAATGTAGTTAGGCTAAAGCACAAACAAATGTAAAGCAATTGATATTGCCTCCTGTCTCTTTATCAGCGTCTTGTATATATAAGGTCTAAAGTACTGCCACTTTGATGGATGGGAGTGTTCACTACTTGTTTCAGATCAAGTGCATTGGATAGCTACTGTTTGATGGTCTGGTTAAAGTCGCTTCCAACAATAAAGGCAGGAGCAGCATATGCACGTCAAAACTTATCAAGGCAGGATTGCAAGTAAATCACAAGCTCCTGTATGTTTTTGGCACTTTCAGGATAATAGACAGAATCCATTATCAGGCACGAAAACTTCTTCGGAAGTTGGGAAGGCTTACATTCAGCCCAGACTACTTCATGGCAAAAGTCACTCGGGGAGGGGGGCTCAGCACTTTGGATGGGAGGTCATTACAAAAACACAGTCCAACACCACCACCTCTGTGGCTTAGGCCTCTATCACGACGGGTGTCAAAAACAAGCATAGGCTTTGATATATCCGATAGTTTCTGATATCTCAAATTCAGTCACGATTGCTATAGGTATACTGGATTCTCGTAAGAAGACTTCTAGTTCGTCCATCTTGTTAGTCAAGAATCAAGCGTTAGTCAAGAAAACAGAGGAAAGTTGCGATTTAGCAGACAGGAGTTAAGGACATACAACAGGAGGAATTTCACTGGAATCAGCAGAAACAGTCAAATCAACATACCACGGCGTCAGAGTCGGTGGGATTTCATAGTGCATCTGACAGCTTAGCTTTACGAGCGACTATAGTCTAACTTCCTATTTAGTCTTTAATCTGATTCGACAGATCTGAAATATGCACTGGGAAAAAATGCCACTTACTCCTTTGCCTCCGCGCTTGCCTCTGCGTGTGCGTCTGTAGGTGGTTTATGGCAACGCCACAACATTGCCATCTGGTGGCCTTTTCAGGAGTCCAAATTGCCACAGAGTGGCGAATGTAGATGGCGTTACTATGAGTCAAAGTGAATAAAGTCCATAAATCAATGACTGGCATGAATACTGCACTAAAAAAAAGTCAAAAGGATCAAGTCTTTGGTTACTTACATTGCCGGGTCAAGAAACTAGGAACACTAGCACTCACAAGCTAAACTAGGCAAGGGTGCGAAGTAGCTATTCAGTGCTTTGAAAAATCGGGCAAATTTATTTACATTTATCACTTTCCGGCAAAACAAATCACTAGCTCTTATAAGGTCATGGCCAGAATATTCTATTTACTGACACGGGAGGTGCAGCGTTCGAAAGAAAGGGCTTCAGGCTCCACATGTTGCGGTCATCCTCTTTTAGCGAATTTGTACCTCTATTCCGAACACTCCCGTTATTTTATCGCCGCATCTTGTATGACAGTAAACTTGTATGACAGTATAACAGTAAATATGGTCTTAATAACAGTAAAACATAAGGAATAATAATAAAAGATAATGTTGTAGCACGCATAAGAATACTCAAATTTAAGGCTTTGATCTTGAGTTACTATCCAAGAAAAGGGTCCCCATGCCACGTCCCTCCTCCTCCTAGTCCATTCCCTGGCAGCGCTTTTGAAATGCCCTGCTCAATCTCTCCACCTTCTGTGCCGTTTAAAATACGAATGAAACCTTCTATGTTACAAAACAAATAATTTTTCCTCCAATAAGAAGGAAGCTATCACCTCTCGAAGGAGACCAGGTGACCTCAGTAACCTGGTACCATTCGACCTCAGTGAACCATTAGACCTCAGTGAATGGCATCTACTAGCTGTTTCTTAACCCTAAGTACGTGGATCGACTAAAAATGTAGTTAGGCTAAAGCACAAACAAATGTAAAGCAATTGATATTGCCTCCTGTCTCTTTATCAGCGTCTTGTATAAAGACCATAAAACAAGAAAAAGCCACCTTTTTTTTAGCTGAATATAGTAAAGAATGAAACCCATTTGCAACTTGGACCATCTCGTAATTATACTATGAAGTCATTTATGGTTGAAATCTCTGACTATAACGTCATCCATCATGTTGTTTATGGAGATGCAGTTTTTTTTGGTCTGGAAAATTAATTTTATTTTAAATATTATGTTTTGGTACATACGAGAGGCATTAGATATAACAATTTCTTTTAAAATGAGCTCTTTATGATGTTTCAGTACACCGCTAGCAGTGGGGAAGGAAAAAAAAAGGGGAGGCATCAATGCTACCTAAGCAAAAAAGAGATTTTTTTTCGTTGTTCAAGCCATGGGGCTGTAAGTTGCTTGCATAGGGTTTCGGTAATGGCAATTTCAATGATATACCTTCAGTTTCGATCAGAATCCATCTTTGAGGGTTTTCTGGCTATTCTTCGGAATTTTCTTAAATTCGTTTTCAAAATAAACGTTTTACTATTAAGACTATTATAGATAAGAGCTGCCATTCCTGAATCAGCTAAAGACAACGATTTTTTCCACTTGTCAGGTTGTTTTTTTTAAGCGCTGCCAGGGAATGGGCTAGGAGGAGGAGGGACGTGGTATGGGGACCCTTTTCTTGTATAGTAACTCAAGATCAAAGCCTTAAATTTGAGTCTTCTTATGCGTGCTACAACATTATCTTTTATTATTATTCCTTATGTTTTACTGTTATTATTACCTTCGCAATAATTTATTTTTGTTATGTTTTAGACCTACCTTGGAAAGGTATTACGGTATCATTTCCAACTTGTTGAATTTGAGTCTTCTTATGTATGCTACAACATTATCTTTTGTTATTATTCCTTATGTTTTACTGTTATTATTACCTTCGCAATAATTTATTTTTGTTATGTTTTAGCCCTACCTTGGAAAGGTATTACGGTATCATTTCCAACTTGTTGCCTCTGAGAAAGTTTGATATCATCTTAACAGATTGTAACTCAAGATCAAAGTCTTAATTTGAGTCTTCTTATGTATGCTACAACATTACCTTTTGTTATTATTCCTTATGTTTTACTGTTATTATTACCTTCGCAATAATTTATTTTTGTTATGTTTTAGCCCTACCTTGGAAAGGTATTACGGTATCATTTCCAACTTGTTGCCTCTGAGAAAGTTTGATATCATCTTAACAGAAAAAATTGAAGGTGAACACGCAAAGACAAAAAGCCTATTCGCTTTGAATTTTTCGACTTCTGACATCATCACTGCTGCCTTGTCCTCAGCCATTGGAGTTTGGTACCTCATGAAAAAGGTATGTATATCGTGGTTGCACTACAATCTAGTGAAGAACGAGCCACGGCCCATAGTAACAAACAATTTAAGGCGTAAAAAAAACAGGCTAGTGAGAAAGAATAACCATCTGTTGCTGATTCAAGACTGGTAGCTCATCGCGATTAATCTTAATTTTAAGATGTTATTTTAAAAACCAATTTGTAGGAATTTTTGAAAAAATAGCCTGAAACTCGTCAAAAATGGCGTCTCATCGAAACTAAAGGGACACTATTGGATTTGTCATTGCCAAATACCTGATACAAGCAACTTACTGCCCCTGGCTTGAACAATAAGGAAAATTACTTTTTTGCGTGGGTTGCATTGATGTATTCTTAGTTTTCCTTCTTTTTTTCATCACTGCACTAGCAGGGCACTGGAATATCACAGAGATCAGTTTAAGAGGCCATTTGAAAGGAACTTACTGCATCTAGTGCCTTTCGTAATGAAATAAACATAATATTTAAAAGTAATTGTTTATGCTTGCAAGCCTGAGATGATGATGTGGGGGTGACTGCTCAAACACTTTTATAGAATAGCTTCAAGTTAGTTTAAAATCAAAGCTTTTTTTCTGAGGCATATTCCTAAAAACAAATGAAAGTCCTCTTTCAGTCATTGTGGGTGCATAGAGGGTCGAACTGACGTTTCAGTTGCTGGAGAGGAACAAGTAGCAGCTCTGTCTGTACCTTAGTCTGTTGCTAAGTAGCAACTTAGCAACCTAGTCGGTGGTACTTGGTAGCAACTAGGTACCATAACCTGATGCATATTAGTTACCCCATGAATTAACCCTTCCTTCCAAAGAGTTGGACTGATGTATACCTATTCATAAATGCCAAGTTTTTCGTTATAACGTAATATTCGTCAGAGGACGTCTCTTTCCCTTTCCACCTCCAAGTCAGTTGGTCTGGGAAACATGATATGCAAACTTTTTGATATTTGGGGTTAAAAATGCGCTTTTTGAAGCGTCCTCTTAGAAAATGTCCTTATGAATTAGAAGCTTTTCCTTTTCCTCTGGAAAATCTTGTCATCACGCTTTGGTTTTTACTATGTGCACGCATGTGTACATACATACCTGAGCAGAGCGTTTTTTATTGTTAATAGTTACAGTTCAATGCGACGGTTTTTCGAATTGACATGGTTGATTAATTTCAATATACAGTCTGCAGTTGTTATTAGTCGAGTCTACAACTGAGTTTCAGTTGTTCGTATTATAGGTATACCTGATTTATAAAACTAGAAATGAAATATGGCAAACGCTTATCAAAATTTTCCTAGGTGTGTTGTTGGTAGAGAAATTTCAAAATGTTTTGACACAACAATACATTGGGAATGTAATTTCAATATTCAGTTTATGTTTGTTAATAGTTGAGTTTAAAACTAGTTTATTATTTACCTAAATAATCCAACCAGAATTGAAAGGTGGGAAACACCTACCAAAATAGTCCTAGATTTGTTAGTGGTAGGGTAATTTCAATATTAAGTTTATGTTTGTTTGTAGTTGAGTCTAGAACCACTTTTTAGCAGATTCAGATATCCCTGATTTTTGCAACCAGAACTAAAAGGTAGGAAATACCTACCAAGATTGTCCTAGATGTTTTGCTGGTAGAAAAATTACAGAAACATTTTGACAGTACTTTTTCTTCTTCTTCTTCATCAAGAGGTCCATGAAACAAAAAAAGCTGGTTCTTCGACCTCTTTATTAAACTGGCTATAGAACTGGGATTTAATTTCAACCATTTAAGACAAGGAGTAAATCAGGGATCAATCCTGATTTACCCTGATCAGGGATCAGGGATCTTACACTTGCAGCAACAATGTAATCACTGGTGATGTGTCTCTTCTATAGGATCTCAGTGGGATTGCAATGAAGGTATTATGTTTTTTTGCCATGGAGCAGTGGCACTTGAGGGTAATAGTATTTTAGGTATTTAGGCTTGAGTATTAGGTATTTCTTCCTGTAGCAATACATTGAGAATGGGTTCAAACTGAGACGCTTGATTAATATCAAGCACCAGCCAACTTCTTCTTAGTAACGGAGTATTTAGTTCTTCTGGGTATCGCATGAGTTAAAAGGGCAAATATTATATTTCAATGCAATGTTAGACATGAGAAGATGGGGGAATAATTCACCTTTCACCTTTATTAGAATTATATTATTTTGCATTTTATAACAGCCAAATGTTACTAGGCTTGTTAACGGCTACTTGTTACTAGGCATTGTCTAAAAAATACGCAGCTAGTTTGTATTTTAAAATAGCCAATACAGTTTTTGGTTTTTTTTCAACAATGACAATATATTTTAATAATTTACAAAACATGTAGGCTTATGTATTAGTACCATGAGGCCGAGCTATGCTCGTGTCAAGAAAGACAGTTTTTTAATCTCTGTTATTAAAATAAGTACAGTTTTATTGTATTCGATAAAAAAATTAATAATTTAATATGACTTTACTATCTAGTGTAATTGCAATAATATGCAATTTAGAGAACATTGAAAAATATTCGCATTTGTAAAAAACATAAGGACAGTGGAAAACAATATACTCACAGAGAGATCAATCTAATTAGGAAGCACAGATGTTGCAGTAACCAGAAAAATTGATGATCTTTTATTTTGTTGCTGATATTTAATGAATTTTTACTTTTTTATGTGTTTACCTGTCAGAAGAGTTGGTTGGACGACAGTTAAAAAATAAACCGTCGTGTATTCTCTTTTTTGAGGACCAGACAAAGCTCATTTTTTCCGCTTCCCTTAAATGAAAAATTTTGTCTTCCCTCCCCCCACCAAAAAAAAATAAGAAAAAATCTTAAAATTTAAACTCGAGCCCCGAGTCATGACACAAAATGGTATAATATACTTGACAAGCTCTGTTAATGTATCACCTTTTAATATAACCCACTGGCTTTATGCAGTTTTGATAATAAGATATTCTCTTTACTTACTTACTTTTATTTGCTGCACGACCAAACGTGAACGCCTCACCTGGCATCTAAAAGACTCCGTATGGTATTCCCCCATTTGTCGCAATATTGTGCCAGCTCTTCAGCAAACCGGAACCATGCGCTCTCCCACTTTCTGCCAAACTTCCGAAATCCACTAATGGTATCGAGGTTGTTTTTAACAGTTGGCCGCCAATTTTTCAATTGACCACCAGGACACCTGCGCCAATCTGGCAAAGGAGTTGCAAGAAGCAGTTGCTTGATTGTTCGGTCATTGGGTCTTCTCACGACATTGTCTGACCGATGCAGTCTTCATACTGCCTTATTACATATGAGATGTACACGCATGTATTAATGCTTGTAAATTCTGAAAGGTAATTTTTACTGACTAAAATAGGATTTTTCGTTGATTTTTGGACTTACCCCCACTAACTTGAAACAAGAATGATTTAAAAAATAACGTTGTAATACGAATAAATCCTTTTTACTTTCATTTTTTGTTTTTCACGACCTTGATAACTCTGTAGAAGATATGCCTGAGTATTATCGCGAAATAACCTTTTTTGTTTTTTGCGCCATCCTTAGTACTTACAGGGTAAATTTAACCCATTTCGCCGTGACTTTGGAAGCCGGTTTTGGATAGGCTAATAAGTAGGTTTTTTCTATCGAATGGTGTAAAAATCATTTGTGTTGCAGTTTATTCAAGGCTTAAACGTCTTTTAACTGTACTAACAGACAAAAAATACATAAAATTGCTTAGGAGGAACTGTCTCCAGTTGTATATTATCACGTGATTGTTTTCATAATTATGATTGTCTATGCTACGGACACTTACTGAATACATACAGCAAGTTCACTATAATACTTATTTTTTCGCTTCTTAAATAATTTTAGCATTGGATAGCAAATAATATTTTTGCATTTGCTTTCGCCGTTAATGGGGTTGAATTACTTCACTTGAACTCTGTTTTGACTGGTTGCACTCTTCTCTCTGGCCTATTCATTTATGACGTTTTCTGGGTTTTTGGAACCAACGTGATGGTAACAGTTGCCAAATCCTTTGAAGCACCAATTAAATGTAAGTTCCTTTTTGATGAATTTTGTAATTATCCAATGATACTGTGAAAAAAAAATCTGAAAAATGACTGAATTAAGCGTAATTTGTAACTATTACATTATTGTCACGAATTATTATATTATAAATAACCTAATCTGTCATAACAACAGTGAAATAATTGCGCTTGTAGGTAAGTTTACCAAAAAATCGTTAAGCTTAATAATATATATAAATGGACAAACATATGATGATATTATTATTATGATTATTATATTATTATGTTTGTTATATTATTATGAATAGTAATATAATATATATATGTAAATGAACATATATATATATATATATATATATATATATATATATATATATATATATATATATGATATATATATATATATATATATATATATATATATATATATATATATATATATATATATATATATATATATATATATATATATATATATATATATATATATATATATATATATATATATATATATATATATATAAATATATGTATAGTATATATATATATATATATATATATATATATATATATATATGTATAGTATATATATATATATATATATATATATATATATATATATATATATATATATGAATAAATGAACAATGATTTAATTGATGCCTCATGTTACTGCAAAGTGTCTTGAAGTCACATCCTGTTAAGTTTAATCAGAAAAAAGTTCTTGAATTAAAAAAAAAGTCATTACCTTGGACTTTCGTTTCCAATTTGTGGCTCGGGGTTTTTCTACGGGGATATTTTCTATAGGGAGGGAAGTTTCCAGGGGGTGAACTTGTAGTTATAAGCCCAAATTAAAAATACCAAAAATACTAATTATACAAAAAAGGAAATCAATGCGCGAAACCAATCTTAGAACTTAATTCTTAGCGTGCTGTTCATTTTTAATCTAGGAGAGCGTTCGTTTTCTCGCTAGTTCGAAAAAATTCTTGTAACTATACCGGATAAATCAGGGATATTCAAACTATAAATCTTTTGTAATCTTTTTGTGATGAAAGGCTTGGGAGTTAGATAGTCTCCGTGAGAGGGAGAGCTGCCACAACTTTTTCAGAGCTGTATAAAAATGATACTGTGTTTTTGTTCTCTACTGCTCCTTAATTTCGTTCCGTTCGTTGCTATTCCTTATTATGTGTTTTGTGTTTTTTATGTTATCATTTTTCATATTTAACTAGTCAGTAGTGATTTTTCGAATAATTTAAAAATAAAAAATAATAGCGAAATCGTTGTTTACTTTTAGCAAAATCGACCATTACTTTTCAAAAAGTCAGATGACTAAAGTCACCCCTAAAGTTCTAGGGTTTTCGCTCCTTTAAAACAATTTCCAAAAAACTATGATTCATGTCAAGTTCGGAAGCGTTGCTCGAAATATAACATTACAAATATTTTTCTAAGAGAGAATCTTAGACCGAACAGAAATTATTTTGTATATGAGGGGAGGTTGCCTCCTCAAAATTCCTTCCTTTTTACGCTAAAGTCAAACAAACTCAATGTGGAAGCCTTCCGCTGGAGAATCCCTGTTTTCAAAGGTAAATGTTATTGTAAGTCTATTTTAGTAAAAAACAAGAAGTTTAAATTTTTTTTAAAAAAATCAGATTTTTTTTTAAATTAAAAAAGAAGTTTAAAAAATTAAGCTCATCAATTTTCAAATCGTCTGTGACTTGTAAAATTAGAATTCAATTGAAATTTAACCGATTCGATTAAACTGAAATTGACTCTGGAAATTCATATGAAGAGGTTTTCAAACAGTTTGTGATAATAAACTGTAAGTAAAAAACAACTCATGCTAAGAGTAACAGAACTCTGAAAATGGGACTTAAATCCAAACTGTGCCATTATACGAGAATATGTACTTTTTATCATGTATTTGCAATTTAAAACCCTTTCACAAAATCTGGTCTCCCATTATTCTATCTAAAAAGACAAGTTAATTTAAGTCTTATTAACGTTAACTTAATTAATTAAGTCTTGTTAATTAGTTGATTTAAGTGTATATCTATATACTGTCATTTCATTTGTTAATTTAAAGGCAATGAGATCTAAGAAATTATTTGCATCTATGACAGATAGAATATGTGCCTTCCGCCTTCCCTCAAATTCACAAATAAATTTTCTTGGAAACACGGCTATAACCAGCAGCAAGAAAAAAACCGCAGATATCGTGGAAAAATACATTAAATCGTGCATCTACTAAACAAATACCAAACATTGTCTCTCTTGCATTTGTGATTGCTACCCAGGGTTAACAGAGTTGCTGTTGTGTTGTCGCAAAATTCTAATGCAGTTCTAAGAATCAGAGTGAGGGATAGTGGTGTCAATTCAAGGAAATTAGGGAAGAGAATGTCAAATGTATTAAAAAAAATTTAGGGGGTATTTTGTTGTGTTTTTTCTTGTCTCAGTTTTTAAATAAAAACACCAAGAAACGTAAAATCTAGCGTGGGGGGAGGAGACGCAAAAATGAAAATTGGTGATGGGGGGTAAAAGCCCTGTTGGGGTGGAGGGAGAAGTACTACCTCCTCCTGCAAGTTTTTTCTTCCCTACTAGATATGAAAAACAGTATGATCTAAGAAATTATTTGCATATATGGTAGACAGAATAAACAGTATAACTTGTCTTACTTTTGTAAGTAGAATGAGGGTGGTTTTCTGTGAACCCACATTTAAATTATAATGGAACCAAGGTTGTAACCAGTTGTGAGAAAAATACCCGGAAAACTGCTAGACTGTGAAAAAACTGCCTAACCGAAAAAAGAAATGCTAGTAATGACTTTTCTTACATAGCTACCCTGGGTCTCAAACAGCTCTGTCTTGCCTTTTCTTTCTCTTTTTTGAAAAAGTTTAGTCCTTTTTTTTCTAGATTTTCTGGAAAAGTTTCTTTCTTTTCTAGATTTAAGAGTTCACCACTAAGTTCCCACACAACTCCTTACTATCACATGTTTTAGCCTTCACTAAACATGATTCTAAGTTGAAAATCTTACCCAAACTATTTCATTTCTAATTGAGGACAATGCTGGAGCAGGTAGCATGTTCACAGCAAAAATAAGAACTGTGCCTAACTTCACACTTTCCCAACTTCAACTTCACATTTTCCCAGTGCTAAAAAAGAAAATATTTCACTGGTCAAAACTCAGCTCCTAGTTAATATTCATGTCAGAATTATTCTTATATTTTAAATGATTGTTATCTTTGTATTTACTAATGGTTTTAATATGTAACTGAACTTAGTGTATAAAAGAATAAAAATAAAGTGCCCGACTCAATCTTTGTTGACTTTCACTTGAACATTTAAATTTTTTTTCTTTGTTTTTTTTCAAAGTTCTTTCTTTTATTGAGGGATAGGAGAATAAGTCTACAAGCTAAAATAAGATGGTGGGGGTCTAGGTGATAAAGCATAGATTCTTTAGAAGATTGAGAGAAATATATTAGATTATATTCAACGGAATCATCTAATGTGAGTTTGAGTTACTAGTTTGACCGACCGTTTAGTAAATAATAAGTTATACAAAAAATGCCGGTTCGACCTCAGTTTCTAAGGTCATATGGTTACGGTAAACATGTTAAGAAAGGTTAAGATGTTAATGTCGTGTTTTACTGATGCTAGGTTGCCAAAATTTGGCCAAAATTTCGCCAAAACGAAAAGAACGGCATCCTCAAAATGGATGGAAAGAGAGTAAAACAGTTCAAAATAGGGATGATACCTTTTTATTGACAGTGAATGGATATAAAATTATTTAACTGGATATTTCGAACACATATACAGTGTTCATCATCAGCAGTAAAACTCATAGGGATGATACCTTTTTATTGACAGTGAATAGATATAAAATTATTTAACTGGATATTTCGAACACATATACAGTGTTCATCATCAGCAGTAAAACTCATAGGGATGATACCTTTTTATTGACAGTGAATAGATATAAAATTATTTAACTGGATATTTCGAACACATATCTACGTGGATGGAAAGAGGTAAGAAGAAAGGATTTAAAACCAATGGGTGCTTCGTGGGAGAGGTAAAAAATGAAGCTTCTAGTATGTCGGGGTAGTGTCCACAGCTGTATTGGCCTAAGGTGGCTCAGTGCCACAGTGGTAGCATTACTAGGGCTAAGATTGTTTCACTTTCAAAAGCTAATATTCAGCCGTATAATCCACGGCCCAACCACAAATGAAATTCATTGAAGAATTCCTTACATTAAAATTGGAATTAAGATTCAATATACTAGTTTTTAATTGAATATAGATTTCGCCGAATTCTTTATAATATTCGTTCGTTTTATAGTATGTTTTATTTATTTATTTCCCATTTTTCAGTGATTTTCCCTTCGGACTTGCTAGAAAACGGCCTTTCAGCAAGTAATTTTGCCATGTTGGGACTTGGAGACATTGTTATCCCTGGAATATTTATCGCTCTTCTCTTGCGATTTGACAATAGGTAAGAAATGCTTTCAAACTATTTTCGCTAACTTTTTAAATTTTATTAATTCTATTCTTGAGCATTTACATAAGCGTGACAAAGACTGAAAATGGACGAGAGGAAGCTTAAATCGTCCACGGAATTCTTGGTTTGAGGGGAAGAGGGAGCAAGGGATTGCAAAAACAAAATCATTTTAAGGACTAAGGTATGGTAAGGACCAAAAATGATAATTTGGATTACAATATTTTCTTGGGTAGATTCTTATGCTTTATCGATTGTAGATGTATATTTCTCATAATCTATACTTCAATATCGAGTTTCCTTCGTTCTTCAGAAATCTAGAAAACTAAGATACTCTAGAAATTTGGGCCTAATTATTGCTTATAAGAACTTCCTAACTCCATCATCCCTCTGTACAAATCTTGCATGAGGGACATTCCCAAATCTGGAAGCTCGCTTTCAGGAGATTTCTACAAAACCTCCTGAACCCCTATTGGCCCCACTTCAGAATGAAAGCCTATGAAAAATGGGGTTTCGATGATGAGTTGCAGCAACGGTCGAGTAACAGTGCTTTATCATTTTTATCAAAGGTGCCTAGCGGCTTTTGTGCCTGATTTATAGTATCGCCCCATCCATGCCATAATGGAACAAACGTGATAACAACTTTTGATCCTTATTTGGAACTTTTGAAGTTTTTCAGAGAAGCAAACAGTGGTAATATATTTTTTCATCCAGGCCACACTTAGCCCTGTAACGTGATGATGTTCTCATTTTTGACGTCATGACGATTAAATGAACTAGAGAAAGCAAGATGCCACAAATAAAATGTATTTCGTTTTTGTCGACGTGTCTCCTCTAGGGGGAAGTAGTAAATTACTGATCTCTTCCCATTCTTAGTATTAATTTATCCACAGTTAATACCATATATTTCTATTTTCGGTTTGAACCGATGTAGAAACACATATTTCAACGTCATCTTTTTTGCCTATGTCACACCTCATGTTTTTATTTTCAGTTTGAACCGAGGTAGAAACACATTTCAATGGCACCTTTTTTGCCTACATTTTACCACTTATTTCTATTTTCAGTTTGAACCGAGGTAGAAAAACATATTTCAACGCCACCTTTTTTGCCTACATTGCCGGACTGTTCCTGACCATATTCGTCATGCACGTGTTCAAACATGCTCAGCCTGCTCTTCTTTACCTAGTGCCAGCGTGTCTTGGCACACCAATACTCATAGCTGCCATCAAAGGTGATCTTAAAGCACTCTTCAAGTAAGTCGCTCTTTTATAAATAATGTTTTAATAATAATGTTTAAAAATGTAAAAAAAAATCATGAAAAAAAAAAATATATATAATAAAAATATATATAATATATATAATAAATATATATATATATATATATATATATATATATATATATATATATATATATATATATATATATATATATATATACAAATATATATATATATATACAAATATATATAATATATACGAATATATATAATATATAATATATATAAAAATATATATAATAATAAAAAAAATAATGTTTTAATAATAATGTTTAAAAATGTAAAAATGTAAAAAAAAATTCTTTTAATAAAAATGTTTTTAAGATAAGCTCGGTATCTCTTTCTGTTTTGAAGTACCAAGGACAGTGAAATTTAATCTAATCGTTTAAAATCTTAAATATAAACTTACACGACTAAATATATAGTTGGAAAAATTTTAAATCCAGTTTTTAAATAATAACTTAAAAAAGAAATAGAACTGAGTGAAAAATCAATACAAGGTAAGCTAAAAATATCGAGCACCAAACAACTTAAAAATGCATGTCTTTCTTTTGAAGATGGAGGTGTCTCTGTGAAGGAACTGACTGATTACATTTGACTTTTACGTACGAAAACTGTTGTCAAATGTAACTAACTAGTTTTTCGTATTTTTGTATCATGGTTTATCCTTTCGTTATTAGATTTTGGGTGTAAGTCCAGGTTTAGTCCACTACATAAGGAAACATGTTAATAAAACAAATATTAATTCGTAATATACAAAATAATCCCAGTTAACGTACTTTGCAAGGGGAGAACTTTTATTGCCACATGTTCCTTCTTTTCCAGTTTTTCTAAGAAATTCATAATTTTCCACTAAAATTTTTTTCAGTTTTTGAAAAATCGGGTAAATGCGCTAAATGCCGTGTAATCTTCAAATTATTGTGTCATTATTGAAAAAAATTCTAGAAACTTTGCAGTTCATACAAACAGCACGGATCCTGCCATCTATAAAAAAAGATATACCAAGATGAAAGAATGTCTTTCTCTAAAACTTCAGCAGCAACTGATTTTCAACAAAAAAATTGCTTTTAGAAACTCTTTCTACTGATACTGAACCTTCAGAGGTCCATAATTTCAACCAGCAGATGATTTATGAAAATATTAAGCGGGCTGGGAAGAAGAAACGAATTTTCACATTATCGTAGCCTCCTTTAATCTTTTCACAACTGGAAATGCTACTATTTCTATTAAAAAAAATAGTTATACTGTTTTCTAGAAAAACTATATATATATATATATATATATATATATATATATATATATATATATATATATATATATATATACTAGCTGTTGGGGTGGCGCTTCGCGCCACCCCAACACCTAGTTGGTGGGGGCGCTTCGCCCCCCCCCAACCCCCCCCCGCGCGTAAGTCGTTACGCGCCATAATAGTTACGCGCCATTGTAGTTGTGTCCCTATGTCCCACCTGTGAATATAGATAGATATATATATATGGTTTTAACTACGTAAAACTTGCGAATATACAACATTCTTTGCTGTCCCATTGTCTTTGCATATAAATAGATTGTCAGGTTTACCGACTCTTGAACATGCAACATATAATGGTCCATGGGAAAACAATCTGTATTCAGATCTATACCTCATGATTCTAATGATTGCCCTTGAGCTTTGTTGATGGTGATTGCTAATCGACCATTCCCTGTCCCGGTGTCCCGGTCGTCATTTACATCCCCCTGTTTCCCCCGGTGTCCCCGTTGTAGTTGTGTCCCTGTGTCCCGGTCGTCATTTATATTCCCTGTGTCCAGGGTCCCGGTCGTCATTTGTATCCCGGTGTCCCGGTCTGTATATACATTCGTTTTTTAGTTTTGTTTTTCTCCTTTATTTTTTTCCTTTTTTTTTCTTTTTTAGCTTATTTAGATTTTTAGATTTTTTAGTTTTTTTATTAGTTTTTAGTTTTTTTTTTCTTTTTAGTTTTTTTGTCCCGGTCGTCATTTATATCCCCCTGTTTCCCCCGGTGTCCCCGTTGTAGTTGTGTCCCTGTGTCCCGGTCGTCATTTATATTCCCTGTGTCCCGGTCGTCATTTGTATCCCGGTGTACCGGTCTGTATATACATTCGTTTTTTAGTTTTGTTTTTCTCCTTTATTTTTTTCCTTTTTTTTTTCTTTTTTAGTTTATTTAGATTTTTAGATTTTTTAGTTTTTTTATTAGTTTTTAGTTTTTTTTTCTTTTTAGTTTTTTTGTAGTTTTTACCTTCTTTTTAGTTTTGTTAATTTTTTTTTTTACTTGTGTCCTGGTCGTCATTTATACTCCCTGTGTCCCGGTGCTTTGTTGATTGCTAATCGAACATTCCTTTTGTCCTGGTCGCTTTCTCTTTGAGTGTCGTCATTTATTTTTTTCTTTTTTAGTTCTTTTAGTTTTTACCTTTTTTAGTTTTTTTTTAGTTTTTAGTTTTTTTAGTTTTTTACCTTTTTTTAGTTTTTTTAGTTTTTTTAGTTTTTTAGCTTTTTTATTTTTTTTATTAGTTTTTAGTTTTTTTGTAGTTTTTGCCTTTTTTTTAGTTTTTTTAGTTTTTTAGCTTTTTTATTAGTTTTTAGTTTTTTTTGTAGTTTTTGCCTTTTTTTAGTTTATTTAGTTTTTTAGCTTTTTTATTTTTTTTATTAGTTTTTAGTTTTTTTTGTAGTTTTTGCCTTTTTTTAGTTTTTTCAGTTTTGACGTCACCTGATCCAGTTTTTTCAGGTGACGTCACCTGATCCACGATCCACAGATCCACAGACAACTTATTTTTATATATATAGATAGTTTTTTTTTTTTTACTTATGTCCTGGTCGTCATTTATACTCCCTGTGTCCCGGTGCTTTGTTGATTGCTAATCGAACATTCCTTTTGTCCTGGTCGCTTTCTCTTTGAGTGTCGTCATTTATTAGTTTTTTCCTTTTTTTTTTAGTTTTTTATTGGTTTTTACCTTTATTTTAGCTTATTTTTCAGTTTTTTCCTTTTTTTTAGTTTTTTTTTATTTTTTATTTTTTTTAGTTTTTTACCTTTTTTTAGTTTTTTTAGTTTTTTTAGTTTTTTAGCTTTTTTACTTTTTTTATTAGTTTTTAGTTTTTTTTTGTAGTTTTTGCCTTTTTTTAGTTTTTTCAGTTTTTTTTTTAGTTTTTTATTGGTTTTTACCTTTATAGTTTTTTTAGTTTTTTAGCTTTTTTATTTTTTTTATTAGTTTTTAGTTTTTTTTGTAGTTTTTGCCTTTTTTTAGTTTTTTCAGTTTTGACGTCACCTAATCCAGTTTTTTCAGGTGACGTCACCTGACACATCCATCCATCCATCCACAGACAGACAACTTATTTTTATATATATAGAAGATATATATATATAAATAATTATTGCTCGTTTAACAAGATAGATTACTAGTGCGATATTTCATTTTGTCAAGCTCTTCGACTCAAATGGCAACAAAACTAACTTGATTCAAAATAAGAATAGTCAAGAATGTGACTTTTGGACAGCAAAATTAAAAATTATATACGTACCGCGAATATCTCGCTTGTATAAACAACAAGTTAGGATAATTGAAACTTTAAACGAACAAATGAAGAAGGTAGATACCTGAAAAAAACAAAAGAAAATAAAAAAACACTGAGAATTTGAACAATATTACAAATTAAAAGCAGAACGACGGTAAAAAAAAGAATTACATTTATGTTTGTTAGCACCTTCTAGCCCTTTACCCCTAGAAGAACAAATCAAGAAGCTATATGCTGAAAAAAAACCCAGAAAATTTAAACCCTATTAGATATTAAAAACTAAACAAATATACAAAAATGAATTTCACATTTGTTGTTAAACATTTAGCCCCAAGGAGTGTTTTAACACTTGTATGGTTCCATATCCAGGAGTTTTCATATACTCAATGATTGAGGTGGGTGCAATTGTGACAATATGATAAATTTGATTTTGCAGAGGCCCTTCAAAGGAGCTCCAAAGAAAAGAAAAAATATTCTCACCAATCACATATAATTTACCACACACACAACAAATATCCCATTACCAAACCTGGACAACTATGCAAAAATATCACCTTAAACCACCTTTGAGATAAAAAAAGCTCATAAAAAAATAACAATTAAAATTAATAAAATCTATGTTCTCATTAAACATCAACCAATTTGGGCCAAACCTGGACATCTATCCAAAAATATCACCTTAAACCCTCTTTGAGGTAAAAAAGCTCTTATTAAAATAGCAATTGTAAAATTAGTAAAATCCATGTTCTCATTAAACATCAACCAATTGGGGCCAAACCTGGACATCTATCCAAAAATATCACCTTAAACCCTCTTTGAGGTAAAAAAGCTCTTATTAAAATAGCAATTGTAAAATTAGTAAAATCCATGTTCTCATTAAACATCAACCAATTGGGGCCAAACCTGGACATCTATCCAAAAATATCACCTTAAACCCCCTTTGAGGTAAAAAAAGTTCATATTAAAATAGCAATTGTAAAATTAATCTATGTTCTCGTTAAACATCAACCAATTTGGGCCATTGCTTGTAGCTACCCAAGATGACAAGTCTGCAGAGAAAATTTAAAATTTGAAGTCCCTTCTTGATGCTCCAATAAAATCTGCACATTGGACTCTAACTCACAATCCAACTTAAATAGTTGTATATAACATCCCTCCGGGGATTCCAAAGGTAAGACAGTTTCTGTCCAGTTCTAGATACTAAAAACAAATATACACATTGACTGCAACAGAAGCTGTAAGACGGGTGAGATTCAGGTATGATTTTTACTGTTCTAATGAGCTCTGCCAGATTAAACGTGTCCACAACATTGAACGTGCAGAAATTTAGAACGTGTAGGAATGTAGAGCTGCAGAGTCTCTGGAACTTAATAAAAAAAATCTAGCATCTGCAGATTGGGTCCTTTGTTTTTTTTTTGTTTTTTTTTTTTCTAGAATGAAACATTCTTTATTTCAAAAGAACCAACACTACAAAAAAAAATAGACAATAAGCCTAATGACCTGTGCAACCATCTCTTTAATACAAAAGTAAAGTGACCCCTGCTTACCACTATAGTACAAAAATGAAATAAATGTGTAACCCTGTTGTCCTAAGGTGGTGTTCTAAAACACAACACGCCATTTTTTAAAGGCACAAAGGTGCCAGGTGTTAATATTCAATGGAAAGTGAAGCTGAATAAGTAGAGTGGCCAGTTAAATATTAGCACGATTACCAACTGAAAACACGACGTATTTGAAAGTCGGCCATCCTTCCATTGTCGGCATTAACTTATCTGAGTAAAATGCCATTATTAATTGGGTTTCATTTATGATACTGCAAAATTTCAAAAATAGAATTCATTCTATGTAGATAAGATAATAATTATTTTATTATTATAAAATAATTTGTAGAATTGTTATAAATAATAGATATATTATTATTACAAAATTACAGATCTAGAAAATAATTTATTTATTTTACAAGATATTTATTTTTGAAGATATTTATTTTCAAAAGGCTATCACAAGCTCTAATAGAGCCTTTGAGTCTTTGTTCAGAATCTTTGTTCAAGTTCACGAGTCACATGTCAGGTTCTAAGTTCAGCTCTAGAGCTAGCATCATGATTTAGAAATCTCATGATCAGGATTATCAGAAGAATCATTAAAGTCTCATGATCATGATCTTATGATCATCAGAAGAATCATGATTTAGAGCTAGAATCATGATTTGACAAGATGTGAAAATCTCTTGTAAAACATCATTTTAAAGCATCATTTCCCATCTTTGACTCAAAATTGGTTATACGGATTGCGTTTCAGTTTCTCATATTCGTTGAAATATTTTTAAATTTACGCGGAAATTTGTCGGAGGGAGCGTTAAGGACCATAACATAAGTTAGATATTGTCTCAAAAGAGAAAAAAAATAAACGGAGCTTAAAACTGCTAGCCACACTTCTTATATTTTTGTTAATAAAGTATTTTAAGGATAGGGCCAAAAAGCTATTTTATAGTCAGGAGCGCTTGACGGTCTGGTGTGTTAGTTGTATTTCTTTTTTCTGCAACTGAACAAAATCATTGGCAAGTTCGTTGCTTCTCGAATGTCTTCGGCAAAATATTGGTAACTGACACAAAATGAAATAATTGAGTCTGGTAAGTTTTTGCGGTAATTAATTTACGGAAGGGGGCAGTATTTGGAGGACCCACATGAAAACAAAAGAATCAAATTTAATGAAAATGTAGGGCCTATATTTTTTTATATAATTATTTTGTAATTTGCCCTATATTACTGGCAATTAAAGGGGAAATGTTAAGACTTATTTGTTGTAACCAAGCCTAAAGGCTTCCTCTCCCCCCTTTCTCTGTGTACATCTTGACTCGAAACCAAGTTTTGCTCTAAACGGGGAAAAATCCTTTGGATGCCTCGACAGGCTATCGAGAGGAACAGAAAATACCACTGGAGCTTATAGTTTTTTGAAATATTTGAATAAAGTCTTATTTTTATGGCACTTGGTATTTACCAAGTGACATATAGCGATTGCAAGTTCTGTCCGTCAGTCGGTCTGTCTGTCCCGGTTTTGCTAGTTTAGGCACCTCCAGATTAGCTAGGATGATAAAATTTGGCAGACGTAATGGGAACAGACCAGGTTAAATTAGAAGTAGTCTTTTCCCCGATTTGACCATCTGGGTGGGAGTGGGGGTACGGTTAATTTGGAAAAATTAGAAAGAATCAAGTATTTTTAACTTACGAACGGGTGATCGGATCTTAATGAAGTTTGATATTTATAAGGATACCGTGTCTCAGCTCTTATTTTAAATCCCGACCGGACCGGTGACATTGGGGGGAGTTGGGAGAGGACCTAAAATCTTGGAAAACGCTTAGAGTGGAGGGATCGGGGTGAAACTTGGTGGGAAAAATAAGCATAAGTCCTAGATACGTGATTCATATAACCGGAACGGATCCGCTCTCTTTGGGGGAGTTGGGAGGAGGAGGGTTAATTCTGATAAATTAGGAAAAATGAGGTATTTTTAACTTTCGAAGGAGTGATCGAATCTTGATGAAAATTCATATTTAGAAGGACCTCGTAACTCAGATCTCTTATTTCAAATCCTGACCAGATCCAGTGTAATTGGAGAGGGGGAACTGGAAATCTTGGAAAACGCTTAAAGCGGAGAGATCAGGATGAAACTTGGGTGGGAAGAATAAGCAGAAGTCCAAGATACATGACTGACATAACTTGACCGGATCTGCTCTGCTCTCTTTGGTGGAGGGAGTAATTCGGAAAAATTAGAAAAAATTAGGCCTTTTTAACTTTACAATTTTAAATTTTTTTAAACGTTTTAAAAATTAGGTATTTCAGATCGTAATGAAATTTGATATTTAGAAGGATATCGTGTCTCTGAGGGCTTATTTTAAATCTCGACCGGATCCGGTGACATTTGGGGGGAGGGAAACCTAAAATCTTGGAAAACGCTTAGAGTGGAGGAATCAGGGTGAAACTTGGTGGGAAAAATAAGCACAATTCCTAGATACGTGATTCATATAACCGAAACGGATCCGCTCTCTTTGGGGGAGTTGGGAGGGGAGGGTTAATTCTGAAAAATTAGAAATATTGAAGTATTATTAACTTACGAAGGAGTTATCGGATCTTAATGAAATTTCATATTTAGAAGGACCTCGTAGCTCAGATCTCTTATTTCAAATCCCGACTAGATCCAGTTTCAATGGGGGGGGGAGTTGGGGGGACTGGAAATCTTGGAAAACGCTTAAAGCGGAGAGATAAAGATGAAACTTGGTGGGAAGAATAAGCACAAGTCCAAGTTACATGACTGACATAACCGGACCGGATCTGCTCTCTTTGGTGGAGTTGGAGGGGGAGTAATTCCGAAAAATTAGAAAAAATGAGTTATTTTTAACTTACGAACGGGCCATCAGATCTTAATGAAATTTGATATTTAGAAGGATCTTGTGCTTTAGAGCTCTCATTTTAAATCCTGACCAGATCCGGTAACATTGGGAGGAGTTCAAGTGGCAAACCGGAATTCTTGGAAAATCTTGCGAATGGGTGATCGGATCTTAGTGAAAATTAATGTATAGAAGGATCTTATATGTCTCAAAGCTCTTATTTTAAATCCCGACCAGGTCTGGTTACATTGGGGGGAGATGGAGGGGGAAAACGAAAATCTTGAAAAACGCTTATATTGGAGAAATCAGGAAGAAACTTGGTTGGTAGAATGAGGAAATGTCGCAGATATTTGATTAACGTAACCGGACTGGACCTGCTCTCTTTAGAGGAGTTAGGAGGGTCCAGTGCTTTGGCGAGTTTGGTGCTTCTGGACATGCTTGGACGATGAAAATTGATAGGCGTGTCAGGGACTTGCACAAATTGACTTGATAAAATTGTTTTCCCCGATTTGAGCATCTGGGGGGACTGAAGGGAGAGGAAAAATTAGAAAAAATGAGGTATTTTTAACTTACGAGTGGGGGATCGGGTGTTAATGAATTTTCATATTTAGAAGGACCTCGTGTCTCAGAGCTCTTATTTTAAATCCTGACCAGCATTTAGCTTCTGATTTTCATTTTAAATCAATCTATTGATTCTTAAAATTTTGCTAGAGCTCATACCATATGAGCTCTTGGCTCTTCCGAGCTCGTCACAAGTGCCATATGAGCTCTTGCTCTTCTTTTTATTTTGTTTACGATTCTAGGTACGAAGATCATCCATCTGAAGAGCAGAAGGAGGAAGGAAAAACGGATTGATTCCATAGACACCGCTGATTTTACTCTTGTTTGCAGAAAACAAAGTTGTATTTTTTTAGGTAATTTTTTATTCTAGAATCGTGACAGTGACGGTTATTTATATTTTAAATTTTTCTTAATTTTTAACTGATGCACAAGGAGTTGGTTGTGACAGTGAAGTTACTGCATTGTCATTTTATATTCAAAAATCCTTAATAAAGGTTATTGGAAACTGAACTGATAAAACTTTTTTATGTTAGGATTAAATAACAGATTGAGAAATTATTCGCTCAAAACACTCTTCGCCAGGGTTTTTCAAGATATGGCTCTTGAGCCATTAGTTGCCCAGAAGGCCCGCAAGCTGGATGAATAGTTCGGACTTTCGATTTCTGACTTTCTAAACGTCATTGCCACTATGGCAATAGACGGAATGGTTATTTCATATTCCTTAGGGGCAGGCTGAAAAACTTGCCATTGTCAGTTCCTTAGGGGCAGGCTGAAAAACTTGCCATTGTCAGTTCTCAACAACAAAACTTCATGCGTTCAAGTGTCTATTTTTGCAAACCAAGTGTGCCCAGCTTATTTCTGGGTCCGTCACACCCCAATAATCCTAAATTACAATCTGGCGTAGCTTAAAATATACTGCAAAATTTTGTTTTTGCTTTCACACTTACTTATCCAAAACCTCGTTTTTGTTTTAATGATGGACTTACTTAAACATCAGTTTTTAACAGTTAAAATTGACACGCAGTGCTGTTATTATTTCACTCTAAACTAATGGTGAACCTCCAGGAGGTCTGCTTGAGAGGATTGGAGGGTATCATTATGGATGCTCATTTTTTGAAATGGCCGCATAAACTGTTGGGTCACCGACAAAATGAAATAGTGTTCGCTAAGTTGTCCTTAGGGGTGTTTACGTATAGCAAGAGGGAGGGGGCATTGTTTTCAGCCAGTGGGTAAAAAAACTGAGCTGCTTATTTTACTGGCTCTGTTTTTTTCTTTTTTTAAATAAATTGGCTGGTGAAAACAAACGACGTAAGATCAATGTAGATGAAGATCGATCTCAGTCGATAAAAAAATGGTTGTCTAAGTAGTAATATCGACTGGTTAGTCGGTAAAACCCATTGCTCCCTCCCACCCCCACCAAAATAACAGTTTGCCTAGTGATGCTTCTGGTTGTTCTCCATATCCCTTACGAAATTTATACGATGAAACAAGGTTCTCAGGATACTACCGATCATAAGCTAGTCAACGAGGTGCTAAACCGTCTTTAACAACATTCATAGAACGAATAGCTTGGAAATTTCAACCACATTGTTTGGTGGACTGTAGGTTCCATACAACTTGTGCTTTTTCTGCTGGTCTTTATGCCTAATTTTGGAGAAGTTTGGAAATTTTAAAAGTCTTTTGTTTTATTCCTAAGTTAGAGGCTTGGTGCACTCCTGTCGAGTCACGAGGGAAGTTATTTCCATCTGGATCATTGGTATTGAGCGCTTACTAGCTTGTTTAATTTGGTCGCCATCTTGTTTGATGGCAAGTTTAGTACGGCTCTACGTCTGAGGTTAGTTTCCACTGAGAAAGCACATTTGGGAAAGGGATGACGAAGTTCCGACTAGTTTCGTAATCCTGGGTTAATGCATAATGCTTATTAACTGGACCGTGGAACCGTGTCATGTTAAGGTCTGCAGAAAGCGAGCATTTGGGGATGGAATAACTCAGAAGTTCAAGGGTGGCATTCGTATAACGAGAAAGTTGGAACCCAGTCACCATCGTTACAAAGGTTTGAAGAATCTCTACCATTAGTTTTTGGGCAGGCATAAACATAATTTTCATTAACTAAAAAAAGGAAAAATTTAGCATTAGAAAATTTCCCATTAGCATTTGGGTAGGCCTAAATATAATCCTCATTAACTAGAAAATGGGAAACTTTTGCATTAGAAAATTTTCTATTAGCATTTGGGTAGGCCTAAACATAATTTTCATCAACTAAGAAAGGGAGAATTTAGCATTAGAAAATTTCCCATCAGCATTTGGTTAGGCCTATATGTAATTTTCATTAACTAAAAAAAGGAAAAATTTAGCATTAGAAAATTTCCCATTAGCATTTGGGTAGGCCCGAACGTAATTTTCATTAACTAAAACAAGGAAAAATTTAGCATTATAAAATTTTCCAATAGCATTTAGGACTAAACATAATTTTCATTAACTAAAAAAAAGGAAAATTTAGCATTAGAAAATTTCCCATTAGCAATTGGGTAGGCCTAACCGTAATTTTCATTAACTAAAATAAAGGAAAAATTTAGCATAGAAAATTTCCCATTAGCATTTGGGTGGGCCTAAACATAATTTTCATTAACTAAAAAAAGGGAAAATTTAGCATTAGAGAATTTCCCATTAGCATTTGGGTAGGGCTAAGGGTAATTTATATTAACTTAAAAAAGGGAAGATTAGCATTAGAAAATTTCCCATTAGCATTTGGGTAGGCCTAAACATAATTTTCATTAACTAAAAAAGGGGACACTTTAGCATTAGAAAATTTCCCATTAGCATTTTGGTAGACCTAAATATAATTTTCATTAACTAAAAAGGGAAGATTTAGCATTAGAAAATTTCCCAATAGCATTTGGGTAGGCCTAAACATATTTTTCATTTACTAAAAAAGGGGAAAATTTAGCATTAGAAAATTTTCCATTAGCATTTGGGTAGGCCTAAACGTAATTTATATTAACTATAAAAGGGAAGATTTAGCATTAGAAAATTTCCCAATAGCATTTGGGTAGGCCTAAACATAATTTTCATTTACTAAAAAAGGGGAAAATTTAGCATTAGAAAATTTTCCATTAGCATTTGGGTAGGCCTAAACGTAATTTATATTAACTATAAAAGGGGAAAACTGTTTTACCATGTGTCGTATCCTTTTGCCTGTTTGTCACATAAGTTTTGACAGAATTTTTTGAATCATGATGGCAAAAATCTCAGTATAGAGAACTGTTTCATTAACGTTTATAACAAAATATGTTGTATATCTATATTTTACATAATTTATGTCAAGTTTGTCGAATAACAAACTGCCCGCTTACATTTATGTCAAGTTTGTCGAATGAAATTCCCCGCTTACAAACTTTTTGTTTTGTTCTGATTGCTTGCGTACAATAAATATCAAACTAGGGTTTGATATTCTCAACTATATATTAATCATTATCTCGACTATATATTAATTAATGTCGCTCCTTACTTTCAGTTAAAAAAACTTGTTTTTTTTTATTTAATCCAACAGTTCGTGGTAACGAACTGTAGTAAGGAGCGACCCGGCTCAATAGTAACCAAAACTCTAAAAAATGGAATTTTGATATCAGTAGCTACATCAAAAGAATTGCATTTTAATTCTGATTTTAAATATATAAGTTTCATCAAGTTTAGTCTTGCCCATCAAAAGTTACGAGCCTGAGAAAATTTGCATTATTTAAGAAAATAGGGGGAAACACCCCCTAAAAGTCGTAGAATCTTAACGAAAATGAAATCATCAGATTCAGCGTATCAGAGAACCCTACTGAAGAAGTTTCAAGCTCCTATCTACAAACATGTGGAATTTTGTATTTTTTGCCAGAAGACAAATCACGGGTGCTTGTTTATTTGTTTGTTTGTTTTTTTTTTTGTTTTTTTTTTCCAGGGGTCATCGCATCGACTAAGTGGTCCTAGAATGTCGCAAGAGGGCTCATTCTAACGGAAATGAAAAGTTATAGTGCCCTTTTTAAGTGACCAAAAAATTGGAGGGCATATAGGCCCCCTCCCACGCTCATTTTTTTGCAAAGTCAACGGATCAAAATTTTGAGATAGCCATTTTGATCAGCATAGTCGAGAACCATAATAACTATGTCTTTGGGGATGACTTACTCCCCCACAATCCCTGGGGGAGGGGCTGCAAGTTACAAACTTTGACCAGTGTTTACATATAGTAATGGTTATTGGGAAGTGTACAGACGTTTTCAGGGGGATTTTATTTTGTTTGGGGGTGGGGCTGAGGGAAGGGGGATATGTTGGAGGATCTTTCCTTGGAGGAATCTGTCATGGGGGAAGAAAAATTCAATGAAAAGGGCGCAGGATTTTCTAGCATTACTATAAGAAAACAATGAAAAATAAACATGAAAACGTTTTTTCAAATGAAAGGAAGGAGTAGCATTGAAACTTAAAACGAACAGAGATTATAACGCATATGAGGGGTTCTAAAAATACTTTAGCATAAAGAGCGAGGTATTTAGGAGGAGATAAATACCTCGCTCTTTATGCTAAAGTATTTTTAGTAATTTCAACTATTTATTCTACGGCCTTTCTGATTCAGGGGTCATTCTCAAAGAATTGGGACAAAACTTACGATTTAGTGTAAAGAGCGAGGTACTAACGAGGGTACAAACCCCCTCGTATACATAATAAAAATATAAGATTATGAAAGTTTGTTACGTAAGTTAATTCTTAAGTTACGTATATTTTTTACTAATAAAAACGTTCGTTAAAAATTAAAAGTTCTAGTTGCCTTTTTAAGTAACCGAAAAATTGGAGGGCAACTAGACCTCCTTCTTCACCCCTTATTTCTCAAAATCGTCTGATCAAAACTAAGAGAAAGCCATTTAGCCAAAAAAAAAAAAAAAAATAATATACAAATTTCATTTTAATAATTTATGTGCGGAGAGCCAAAACCAAACATGCATTAATTCAAAAACGTTCAGAAATTAAATAAAAAAAAACTAATTTTTTTAGCTGAAAGTAAGGAGCGACATTAAAACTTATAACGAACAGAAATGACTCCGTATATGAAATGGGTTGTCCCCTCCGCTATCCCTCGCTCTTTACGCTAAAGTTTGACTCTTTGCCACAATTCTACTTTTTAAAACAATTAAAAACTTTAGCGCAAAGAGCGAGGGATCGCGGAGGGGACAACCCATTTCATATACGGAGTAATTTCTGTTCGTTTTAAGTTTTAATGTCGCTCCTTACTTTCAGCTAAAAAAATAGTTTTTTTTATTTAATCATTACCAAGAACTGTTTGATTGAAGTCAAAGTGTTATTTAATGGAATACTGTCCTATTGCAAATATATAGAGATTTTAGAAAACTGAAAGACAATCAACAAATATTAGCTGTGGTTTTATCTTTATTAAGTTGCTTAAGTGGCTGAGAGGGTGACAGTAAAAAGGGGTGACGGTAAATTTCTCGTTATTGGTTTTCACAAGTCCACCAATGTGGATTTGTAAGGTGCCCTTTTCGTTATTAACATCATTTTTACTCCGAAAATGCCCTTTCTGATGCCATGCGGATTTTGTGGAGTAATCGAGAAGAAATTACAAACACATAGGGGTACTCAAGTGATTTTAAGCATCTTCTGTTAGTATTCCTAAAATGTATGAAAATTACTTGGGGAAAGAGAGGGAGAATAAACAAGAAGTAGGATTCAAAGACTCTGGCTAGGGGTTTTCAACCATGGAGATTAAGATGGTAACCCTTTTCATTATTCTCAACCGTTATACAATTTTGGACTAAGTCTGTAGCACTTGTGCTGTAGTTTAGCATCAACCCTGTGATTGCAGAAATTCTTTTTCTTTACAACATAAAAGACTATTTTCATATGTTTTCCTACGCAAAGGGATAGGCTGAAAGGATGCTGCCATGAAGGGATGAAAGGGATAGGGCCACGAGTGCTGCCAGAAAATTTATCGATGCGAGAGATGTGGCTGGGCAAGTTTTAATAGGATTTTTTCACCAAGATTCAAATGGTAATGTGTCAGAGGACGACACCCCTTAATAAGACGAATAACGTATTATTGTGAAAAAATCAAGAAAAAAAAACTGAAGCAGAATATCAGTTTAAATTGAATTTCAGTAGAGGAGTTTTTGCTCCCTCAAATATTTTGTTTAAAATGTTTCATGTCAATCCAGTCTACCTTCAAATAAGGATTAGAAAAATTCTTCCAGCTCTTCATATGAGATTGCTTGACTGAAAGGGAAGAACTGAATGAAATTCAATGGGAGTGTAGTGTAAAAGAGGACTATTTGATCACGATGTATCGAATCACCCTTCGGTACATTTTTTCATTCAATAAATTCTGTTAATCCTTTCAGCTAATTCAATGACATTTGATCTGACGTTTTCACTGTTCCAAAATTCATACATACTACAATTCATAAAAGAATATTTTATTATTGATCATTTTTAGTCACTAAATTATAAAGAGGGGTCATTTACTAATAAATTATCAATGAGATATAAAGTTGTAATTGAGAAGCTCATCGGGGGGGATTAGAGGTGGGCTTATCCTTGGTTCCAAATTTTCTTGGGGAACACGAAATCCACTTGATGGATATCTACTATCGTATAGTGAATATGAAGGGTCTATTTGAGGTTCGACATAATTAGTAGTTGGTAACGCATAAACGTTAGAAGTCGGTATTGAATCGGTTACTGGTGACCAGCTGGTGGTACTGGTGGAATAGCTGGTTGCTGATGTCTCGTAATAAGAGCTGTACGACGATGATTCATCAGCAATATATGGTTGATTAAATATTGCTTCCAATTCGGTGGCTCCACGACATCGACATTGACCTTCGCATTGACCTAACCTTGTTTCAAAATTTTCTCGAGGAACATTAGACTCAATAAATGCATATCCATTAGGGTTTCCTTGTGAGTATGAGGGCTCCATTTGAGATTCAACATAATTAGTTTTTGTTGGTGACTCGTAATAGTTAGTGGTTGGCACTTCGTAGTTGCTGGTTGCTAATGACTCGTAATAAGAGTTATATGGTGATGACTCACCAGTAGTATTTGAAAGGTTAAATAGGGTCGACGTCTGACGATGTTCTTGAACCTCCATGAACCAACAGTTAATCTGAAATCAAAAAAATAAATGTTAGAATGGGTTTGCAAGAAGCTTATCAATTTAATTCAGGTAAAATTGGTGGGAAAAAATTTTGAATATTGTTCAGTTACTATAAGCCGAAAAATTTCGTCTACCGATTTCTTTCAAGAAAAATATTGCTCGGATCACTTTGAACATTATGTCCTTTACATTCTTTTTTAATTCGATTAACGACGAAGCCGAAAAATGTATATTTCTGTCCTTGTAAAATATAGTAGAGGAAGGTTTGAGTTAGAAACATTGGTGGTTGAAACAGTAACATTATTTATTGAACTTGGAAATGATAGGTAACAGAATAGAGTTCAAACATATGGAATCGTCTCCTTGAGATGGGGATCGATTGACACGTTATTCTAGTAATAAATTAGTTATCCCCTACTTTATCCTTGTCAGTAGTAACCGTGAGTCGCCACGTTTCACCGTGGTACATTGTATCTGCAATACAATATTTCCTATCAATATAATACGCATCCCTTCCTCCAGGAAGGAAGGGAAGCTGGAGGAAGGGGCATCCCTTCCTCCAGCTTTGGTCCTGGGAACGATAGTTTCTGCTAAGAATCACTGATTTAGCTATCATTTGAATTAAATCACCAACATGATCAATAAAATGAATCAATATTGAATTAAACTGAAAGCGAACATAAAAATTGGTTGAATTCGCTTTCTCTGAGAAGAATCAAGTCGTACTTTTATTATTGAACAAACACAAAGTAGAAACAATGGGGAAATTTTTTTTAAGACAGTGGAAATCAATTCAGTGGATATTTCGACCCTATATCCAAGGGCCGTCTTCAGCACAACACGAGAAATAAAAAAAATATATCTATAAACTTACACCAAAATGTGAGAATTAAAACTAATAATATTTTTTTTTAACTTTTTTAAAACAGCCCTAGCATCCTTACTTCAACGAAGTTCAACCAGAAGGTGCAGCTAGCATCATTGCACCAGATTATTCAAGTTTTCATGCACCAGGGTAATCTTTGCACCAGATTAAGCTTTAACAGTTCATATAACCATTGACGAATCATGACTGTTTTGGGGATGGAGAAGGCAAACATATTACTAAGGATACCCAGTAGCCTCGGTTGGGGGGGGGGAGTTCCCCTTCAATAATTTGGTAAATCATTATTGCTTAGCCCATGCCCCTTGACTCTTTGGATGTAGAATCCTCTTGCCCCCTTCCAATAAATAGGCTGGAGCTACGCCCCTGGGGTTGCAATACAGAGGCATCACTAGCCAAAAAGCGCGGGGTACGGGTAGGGGTAAGGAGGTGAATATTATTGACCGGATGGTCATTATCATCTACAGACTAGGCAGTATCCAGGGGGATTTATGGGGCTTGACCCCCCCTTGAAATGTTTGTCCGACTTGTATAAATATACCAAAAATGAATACAAACGAATTTCCCTGCGGTTTTAAAGCTTGTTGTACCCCCTCCAGAAACAAATACTTCTATACCCCTTCACCCTCCCCGAAAAAATCCTGGATACGGTCCTGCCTACAAGTTAGCCTGATATTGGCATTAAGATTATTTCATTATTTTTTACTGTTTGAGACCAGTCTTTTTTAAGATTAATTTGCCTGCATATTAATTGATTTCTGTTAAACTCTTTCGTTGGTAAAAGAAAAATTGAGCTAATGAAATAAAAACAACTTTTCTCGTATCTATTTTATCGCCTTAAGTTTTTACTGGCTGGCTCATAAAACTGGGAGGAGTGCCCCTCCCCATAGATAACATTCTGTGTATTGTATTCAATATTAAATCTTCTTGCGTGATAGCAAACGGCGAACAAAGCAGAATAAGAATAAGAATTAGAAAGAATAAGAATTAGCAGAATAAGAATTGCGTGATAGCAAACGGCGAACAAAGCAGAATAAGAATTAGAAGGAATAAGAATTAGCAGAATAAGAATTGCGTGATAGCAAACGGCGAACAAAGCAGAATAAGAATTAGAAAGAATAAGAATTAGCAGAATAAGAATTGCGTGATAGCAAACGGCGAACAAAGCAGAATAAGAATTAGCAGAATAAGAATTGCGTGAAAGCAAACGGCGAACAAAGCAGAATAAGAATAAG